>NC_048230.1:44017662-44181719 GCF_002007445.2 Ailuropoda melanoleuca
CGCGGAGCTCCGGGGAGCGGTCCGCCCGCCGCGGCCGGCCAGGGGCGCCAGGGGTGCGGGGGCCGCCCGCCAGGAACGCGGGGGGTGACTCCTTGGCGCCGGGGAAGGGTTCCCCAAGCTCCCGGGTGGGGCTTTCCTGGAGGGTCAGAGCAGCACGTGGCTCGGGTCGCCCGCGGCGGCCGCTCCCACGGCTCCCCATCCCCTGGGGGACCCCCCTCTCCCCTGGGGGACTCCCCTTCCCCCCCCGGGGCGCCGCCCACCTGGTCGAAGAGGTAGACGGTGACGTCGTCGAAGAAGGACACGGCCTTCTTCTTGCGCTCCGGGTCGTCGCAGAAGGCCTCGGCCAGCAGGCTGGGCATCTTGAGCAAGCTGCGCAGGTTGCGTGCGCTCTGGCTCTCGGCCACCACCACGGGCACGGGAGGCGCCTCCTCCTCGCTCTCCTCGCTGGGCTCCTGGAGGCTGTAGCAGCGCAGCTCCTCGTCCGACTCGTCGCTGTCCTCGCTGTCCTCCTCCTCCTCCTCCGGCCGGCCCTCCGCGGCTGCGGGCAGTGCGGGCAAGGCCAGGCAGAGTGGCGCTCTGGGGGCACCGGGGCCCCCTGTCCGTTCCTTCTGGGCGGGCCCCGAGGGCGGTGCCCCGAGGGTGGCCTCCTGGAGGTCGGGGCCCCGGCTCTCTGAGCTCGGTGGGACGGGGGTCAGCAGGAAAACCTCCGAGCGCTCTGGGCTGGGCCCTGGAGGCCCTTGGGGCCAGGGAGGCTCCAGCCTGGGGCTCTCGGGGCGGGTGCTGCTGGGCTCTGGGGGAGAGTCCTCTGGCGGCACCTCCCTGGGGCCAGTGCCCTGTGCCCCCCCAGGCACCCCAGACTCAGGGGAGGGCTGTGCAGACTGCAGCCCAGGGCTCTCCAGGTCCAGTTCTAGCCTGGAGGCCAGGGCACCTCCTCCCTTCTCCTGGGGGCCCGAGGTGGAATCAGGCTCTGCATCGAGGTCCGAAAAGTAGGCTGAGTCACGGTAGGGGTTCTTCTCGCCGAGGCCTCCAAGGGAGGTGGAGAGCTGAGTCTCAGGCCCGGGGCTCTCACCCTCGGAGACCAGCTCCCCAAAGGCCTCGGGCTCACATGGTTCGTGTGCTTCCTTGAGCACAAACTCAGGGGACTCGTAGTTCTCCGTGTCATAGCCACTGTCCAGGGCTCGGGGCTGCCCGCCAGGAGTGCCAGTAACTGATGGGCTGAAGACCTCACAGCCACCACCATCGCTGGCAGAAGATGGGATATGAAGGGAGTCCACGGAGTTGGGGGTCCCCCCCTGCTTCTGCAGGGAGCGGAAGGCCACTGTCACGTCCGGCTTCTCCCCTGGCGGGCCATCACTGGACAAATCTGTGAGGAGGCCGGAAGTGGCCTCTGCCATGTCCTCGTCCTCACAGACTGGCGCCTCCAGCTCTCGGGAAGCAGGGCAGCTGTCCAGGCCCTGGGCTACCTCAGGGGCGGTCTCCCAGCTGCCAGCAGGCATGGGCAAGGCAGGCAGGGGGGCCGGGGCACTGGCCTCCTCGGCAGGAAGCAGGGCTCCCTCTTGGGATGGAGCTGGGATGGAGGGAAGGGATCGTTGAGGTCTGGCAGAGCCCTCAGCCTCCTCAGCAAGCCTGGGCTCTGCCTGGGGGCTGTCACCCCAGCTTACGGCCGCCTGTGTCCGAGAGGATGGCACAGGGCAAGTGGCAGGTGCCAGGCCCCCGGCAGGACACAGATGAGGGAGGCCAAGGCAGCGGCCTAGCTCCTGGCCAGAGGAGGCCCCCTGTGGCCCAAGGAGAGGCTGTCTGGTGTCCTCCAGGGCCAGGGGCCGGCCCAACTTAGGGCCGGCCTGCAGGGTGCGTTCTATGCTTGGACAGCAGCCCATGCAGCCGCCCACATATCCCGGGTCCCAAGAACCTGGTGCTCGGTCGCCACTGTTGTTGTTGGCAGACATGTTGGAACTCCAGTGTCTGTGCTGGGCAGCCGTGCATGCCTCGGCCTCCCCCATCTCCTCCCCACCTGGGGACGGCCGGTCCCCAGAGCTCCCTGAGGGGGACGTGCCCAGTGGGTCCTCCAAGAAGGGTGGGCAGAAGGCAGCTGTGCCCCAGTCGCTGTCCTCCTCCCTGGGCTCCACCCGCATGAGGGTCCCCGGCGAGGGCGAGCCCAGGGGGCCAGGCGGGTCCCGGGCATGGCTCCCGTGCAGGTAGTAATCACAGTGGCCCCAGGACCCCTCTGGGGGTGGCACAGGGCCCAGCAGCGGCTCCATGGCCAGCGAGGCAGCCACGCTGCCCTCCGAGTCATTGTCCTGATCACCGCCGTCAGGGAGCAGGTCCACGGTGTGGGGGCTGGGGGTGCAGCCGGCGCAGTCAGGATCATGGCCAGCGGGCGTGGGCTCCTCCAGCCGGATGAAGTACTCGCTGCCCACGGAGGGGCTGTGCGCGCTGAGCACGGGCACCACGCCCAGGGGCGCGCCGTCGGCGGCACAGAGCTCCGGCAGGCGCGCCGCGCGGCTGGGGCTCGCTGCACCCCCTGGCGGTGGGAAGGCCTCAGCACCGCGGCCGGCTTCCCACTTGTACTCAAAGTTGAGGCCCCGGCTCGTCTCAGTCACCGTCAGCACGTCATCCCCATCCGCGTGGAAGCCGTCGCCCGCGAACTGCTCCAGCAGCGGGAAGGACGAGGCGGCCGGGAGCTCGCCCGCGCCCCCCAGAGCCAGGCCTGCCAGCCCGGGGCCCGCGCCACCCCCACCCGGCCGCAGCGAGCGCCAGCGCCGCTCGAACTCTTCCTCTGTCTCAGTGGCGCCCTTGGCGCAGAGGTAGGACAGCAGCAGGTGCACCTCCTCGGCCGTGGGCCGCTGCTCGGGCTGCAGCCAGCAGAACTGCATCACCTCGTACCTGCAGGGGGGAGGCCCAGGGCTCAGCTCCTGCCCGCCAGGCCCCGCCCACGCCTCCCCACGCCCCCGGGTTGGGACCCCAGTCCCCAGAGGGATGAGCAGATCTGCCCTCTGCAGGAAGGTGTGGGGGCCTCCTTCTACTCAGAATCCTGTAAGGACAGGGAAGAGAACCTCCGACTTAATTACAGGAGACCCCAAATCTTCCAAGGTGAGCCCAGAGGTTTGGGGGCCCGTAGTGGGCGGAGGCACCTTTCCCTTAGCTCGTCTCCACTCTGGCTGCAGGTGAGTTTGCGTTTTGGGTAAAGAGACCACTTTCATTGTGGACACAGGATAAGGCCCAAAGGTCACTGCTGGCCAGAGGGGAGCCGGTGTGAGCTGGAAGCTCAGGCTGTCAGACTCAGAGCAACCCCCCCCCCCGGTCTTGCCCTTCCCGCTGGGGACACTCCCCCAGCCCGGCATCACAGGTCCTCACCAGCGGTCGGACAGAGCTAGCTGCAGCTGGGGCTTGGGGAGTTTGAGCTGCTGCTCCCGGACGGCGTAGGCCAGCACCTGCCGGTCCGAGTGCTGGGGGTAGGGCTGTGCGCCCAGCTCAAAGAGCTCCCAGATGCTCACGCCCAGCGACCTGCGGAGGTGACCGCCATCAGGGGGGTGGCGTGGCTGCAGAGGGTCTCAGAGCCTCGGCCACCACAGGGCAGCTCCTGTCACCACACTGGCATCCTAGGGACGCCCCTTCCAAAGGACGGCACCTTCCTCGGTAAACTGGCAGGACACGCCACCCGGCCAGGCCCAAGTCTGTGCCCAGGTCATCTAGGCAAATAAAAGCCACACAGGCCTTTCCACAAACCCAAGTCCATTCACTTGTTCGTGCGTTCATTCCCCAGCCGCAGTGAAGGCCGGACACAGTAGCAGGGGTCTGAGCTACTGCGGTGGGGCTCCCAGTCCTGGGGTACCAAGGTGCCAAGCCGTGAGGTTGAGGGAGGGTGGACCCAGGGAATGAGCAGGGGCGGCCGGAGCACGCAGGGCCGGGAGAAGGCAGCTGGGTTCCTTCCAGGACTTCACCCAGTCCCTGAGAGCCCAGGCTGTCCCAGGAGACCGGGGGCGAGAGGAACAGAGCAAATACAGCAGCACAGGACTCAGAGGGCCTGGAGCAGAGCCGTCTGGAGGACCCCCATTAGCGTGCAGCAGGGCGGGCCGGTGGGGGAAGTGAGGGGATGGGGTGTGGATGGACTGTGCGTAAAGGCCTCTGGCGTGCTCAGGAAGTCGGGGGGCGGGGGGGAGCTCCACGAATCCAGGATCTGAGGGCTCACTGGGAGCAGAGGGAGGCCGGACTGGCCTGGGGAGCTGGGGGGCCGGCAGAGTGGGGAGGAGAGGCTGGTCAGGGACAGAGACCACCGTGGTGGAGCCCCGGAGGCTGGGTACTGGGTCTCAGTGCCCCCTCTGTGCCCTGCTTGGTGCTGGGTGCTCAGGATGGGGGGCGCCTCCAGCCCCCTGTGCAGAGAGCAGGTGCCACGCCGAGGCCCCGCGTCTCACCCGGAGAGCCTGTTCCACTCCCAGCGGGCTTTCCAACCTGAACGTGGGCTCGGACCCCGGCGACTTTGGGTGTCAGGGGATCCCAGGAGGGACAGGCCCATGGGCCACTGGCACCGGGCAGCTACAGGCGTCCCCAGCAGCCCCATGACCTCCCCTGGCGCCGGAAGCGACCACCTCCCACAGAGCAATGAGGTTGGACAGATAAGCATGTCATCAGACGGGTAAGGCGGGCGGGACTCGGTTGCCGGCTGCCTGGAGGGCCCTGGGTCCTCGCCGGACACGCACCTGCACACCAGGCCTAGCGGCCACAAGACCCCCACAACAAAAACAACGGACGAGAACCGAGGCAAGGCGTCCTGTGGGTGTGTGCTCGCAGCGCCCCCCGGCCCCGCTCACCACACGTTGCTGGCCTTGGTCTGGTCCACCACCAGCAGGTTGCAGTGCACCTCGTCCACCAGCTCGGGCGCAATCCAGCGCAGCGGCACCCACAGCTGGTCGGCAGTCACGAGGTAGTCTTCCTGCGGGCACAGGGGACAGGGCTACCGCGGGGGGCCGGGCGCTGGCCCTGACCCCCGGCACGGCTGCGTGGCCTTACCCTGTATTTGCCGTGGGACAGGCCGTAGTCGCCGATTTTCACTGTCAGGTCGGCGGCGAGCAGGCAGTTCCTCAGGGCCAGGTCGCTGGAGGGCGGGAGGGCGGGGGTCAGTGGCGGGGCCAGGCTGGGGGCATCCAGGGCCCAGAGGGGCCAGACGACTTGTCGCTGAGGGCATTGTCGTGAGCGGGTGGAAAGGGGCGTCTAAGCGGCAGCCCACACCCCGTGGCCCCAAGCCCCGGTCCCTTGCCCTGCACCGGGCACGCTGGAGAGCCCACGTGGACAGGGCCTCAAATGTTACAGTGCAGACGAGGAAACCGAGGCCCAGAAAAGGCTGGAGCATGCCACGGGGCCCTCTGGGAAGGCACGGCTTGGCCATTGCTGGACCCCCCTCCTGACCCCAGCTGTGGCCCAACTTCTTTCCCACCAGCCCACGGAGCCGCCCCTCGGGGGTGAGCCAGCCAGGAACACTGCAGTCTTTCTTCCTGCCCATGACCCCTCACCCTCAGCAATGGGGACACTGAGATCCCAAATCTCCCAGAGGGTCCTGACCCTGCCCCTGCCCGGCTCACACAGGGCTGGGCCTCCCTCCTGGCCCTAGGGCAGGGGAGGGGCGGGGAGTTAGCCCACCACTGCCTCCAGCCCAGTGGCTGGCCCTGGGCTGCGGGCTTCTCCCCTGCCTGCTCAGCGGCCACAGTGGTGTCCGGGGGTCCAGGGCACTACGGCAAACGTGGGGTCTGTGCACATCCACCAGGGGCCACGGACGGGCCTGCACTCGGGGCTGAGTGCGCCCGGCGGGCAGGTCGGGAGGCTGGCAGCTGCCCTCTTCAACAAAATCACTGATGCTGGAGTTGCATGTGTCACCACTCAGCACCAGGATATTGTTGGGGAGGACGGCCCGTGCGGCGTCCGGGAGCACCAGGACATGGCTGGGGAGGGCGGCCCGTGCGGCGTCCGGGAGCACCAGGACATGGCTGGGGAGGGCGGCCCGTGCGGCGTCCGGGGTTGGCAGGGCCGCTGGTTCATCGCCACTTCTGGCTCGTCCCCCTATGCGGGGCACCCTGGTCCATCTTTCTGACTCCAGGGCCAAGGTGGGAGGCAGGACAGAGCCAACCCTCCCCCTGGGGAGCCTATGGGACACAGAGGCGAGCAGGGGCCAGTGTGGGGCCCCCGGGTGGCTCTGGCCACCCCAGGGACAGAAGCTGGGCCTAGGGCCCTGCTGTGTGCTTGCCCCGGCCAGCCTGATGGGAGGCAGAAGCAGGTACTCCCCCCACCCCCACACTCCCTCCCCGCTGTCTTTTATTTAACCAGACGCATTTGCATCACGGTCCCTAAAGGCTGAATAATGACGAACCCAGCTAACCCTCACACGGCCCCTAAGGCGGGAAGCTGGTGCCCCTTTGTGCAGGGGCAGAAGCCGCAGAGAGCTCGCGGGGACCCCAGAGAGCCAGCAGCCGCGCCCCGCCCTCACCTGTGCACGTAGTTGTGGCGATGCAGGTGCAGGACCCCACAGGCCAGTTCGCAGGCCATGCGCTGCAGGGTTAAGGGGTCAGGCGCCATGGACTCCGCCAGCCGGCAGCTTCGCAGATAGCCCTTGAGATCCCCCTGCCAAGAGCGGCAACATCATCACCTGTCGGTGGGGGGCAGGGACCCTGGCAAGCCTGCCGCCCAGCCCCTCCCTCCCCCCACATAGGGGCTGCTAACAGCTGGGGAGCCCCCCATCCCCTCCCCCACTGCAGCCGGCAGAGCCGGGGCCGAGTCTGCCCCCCAGTGGCCGGCCCTCAGTAGGACAACCCCACAGGCACAGGGCGCGTTCGTTCTCTGAACTCCCGGGAGACCCGGCAAGCCTGCAGGCCTCCAGGACCACGTGCTGGGTACAGAACCCCCAGGCCCCTGTGCCTGCCACCTCACTGCTGGCAACCAGCAGACGGGCCACGTGAGCGGCGACGCCGAGCCAGGTGGGAGCATGGAACCGGTGACCAGAGGGTCAGCCGGCGAATCCCTGACCTGCGGACACCGCCCGGCTCCAGAAAGGGCCCTGCTGCTCTGGCCAGGAGTCCAGAACCCAGACAGTGGGGGCCTGCATGCCGCAGCGCCCCGTGTCTGCCATGGGCAGCTCCGAGCAGGTCTGGAGCCGCAAGAGGGCGGGGAAGGGGCTCCGGGGGCATCTTGCAGGCCATGTCCACCCCGTGAGTAAAACAGGCCTCACGGGAGGCCAAGGAAGCGGACGTAAGCGGCTCCCAAAAGAGCGTCCTAACTCTGCGCAGGACCCGCGGCCAGCATGCGGGGGGGCCCCAGACGCAGCCGCCTCCCCACAGGATGGCCACGAGGGGTCCCCACCGCAGCAGCTCTGCCTCCAGGGGGGTAGCTGAGCCCTCCTTCTGAACACCCTGGACAGGAGCTCGGGGCACAGGGGCTACAGGGGCGGGGCGCAGCGCGGCCACTCACCATAGGGCAGAACTCCATCACCAGCAGGTAGGGCGTCACCTCCGCGCACTGCGCCAGGCACTGGAGCAGGTTGCCGTGCTGAAGGGCCCTGCGGGAGCCAACAGGCTGCCCCCCTGACTCGAACTCAGGGCAGGAGGGGGAGGGCGGGCGGGCAGGGGGGCTGGCTCTGCAGGCGGAGGGGGGAGCAGGGACAGCACAGGGCTTGCCTTTGTCCCCAGGGCCCCATGCCCAGCAGCCCTCCGCCCGCCTGGCCCAGGGCCCACCCACCTGTAGGGCCGAGCCTCCTCCAGGAAGTGCATCTGCTCCTGCACGCTGGCGCTGGCCTTCAGCTCCTTCACCACCACCTGCGTGCTGCTGAGGCCCGAGTTCACCTCCCCCAGGAACACCTGTGGGGGCGGGCGTCACCACGGTCTCCCCAGGCGCAGTCGCCGGTCACTGCTCTTCCTTGCGCCCCCACCCCCCGAACCTGGAAGCCTTGATTTACTCGTCTGCGAGAGGGGCTCTGGACCCCTCCTGGGTGAACCCTCCCGGCCGTAACATTCTCTCCTGTGTGGTCATCCCGAGGCCCCAGCTGTTCTCAGCTCTCTCTGGGGGTCTGCCGCGAGGAAGAGGGGCTCCCCAGGCTGGGGATCAGCAAGAAGCCCGGGCCAAGACACGGTCCCCCAACCCAGCCCTTTCAGAGGCGCCTCCCAGCATCGGGACGCCCCAGGGAAGGGACCGGCAGGAAAGGGGACCCCAGGGCTGGGGTGGCTCTAGGACAAGCGGGCCTCCACCCTGCCCCTCTGCCTGCCAGGCAAGAGAGGGGCCCACGGTGTCAGCGCCCCCCACTCCTCCCACCCAGGGTCAGCAACTCACCTTCCCGAACCAGCCGCGGCCCACCTCCTCCAGGTACAAGAGGTTGTGCCGGCCCAGGTCCGCGGACTGGAGCAGCTGCACTGTAACAGGGTGGGGGCTCAGGGACCCCTGCTCGGGCTGTCGCTGTCCCCATCTGCCCTTCCCCAGCCCCTCCAGGGGCTGCCCACTCAGCCTGTCTGGGGAGCTGCCCTAAGCCCCCCCAGAGTGGGGCCTCGGCTGGGGGCTGCCATCAGGAGCAGGGTGCCTGCTGCCCCGGGAGCCGGGATGCATCTGGGCATCTTTCTGGGCGAGTCTGAGAAGGCTGGTCCCCAAACGACAGGGACACGCCAGGCTGAAGACGGCGGGGCCTGGAGCCAAGACCAGTGCACCGGCAATGCCGGGCAGGCAGTATGGCCGGGGCCAGACCCGTGTGGAGGAGGGCACTGGAGCGGCCCGTCCCCTCACTCCTGCCGCAGGCTGGCATTCCAGCCCCAGGCTCACCAAAGGCTCCTTTGTCGGCGGCTGCTTGGCACAGCCCTGTACGGAACACACTGGGCCCATTCTCCTGCAGCCTGGCTGGGTGAGGTCAGCAGGGAGGAAGGGTCAGTGAGGGCCCTGGAGGAAGGGCCAGGGCTGCCAAGCCCGCTCACACCCCGCGCCCCAGGGATTCCCCGAATTCTGCTCCCACGCCAACCGCCCTGAGGCCGCAGGGGGACAGGGCTGGGCCTAGAATGCCAGGAGCGCCCAGCGGGTGGGGGTCTGCTCCTGGGGAATGCTGACCTTGTTGCTCAGCAGCACTGAGGGGCTTCGTCCCCTGGGCCCCGCCCACGGGCTGTACCATCCCCCACAGTCTCCAGGGCACTTGGCGTTCAGGTTTTTAACCCTTGACCTCCACATGGGCTGCCCCCTGCATCACCTGAGATCTCTCCCCTCCCCAGAAACCGGGTACCCTACAGATCTGCAATTCGAGCGACAGAAATGGAGAAAGCACGCAGTTGCTGCTGTCTCCTGGCCCCAGGGCCCCACCCTCAGGGACAGTCCCCCGAGGGGTGGGAGAAGCCGGGGTCCCAGACACTGCCTGCGGGCCACAGGCCGGGGGGGGGGCGGCGGCGTCCCCTGGGATGACCCCTGGCTCCCCACTAGTGACCAGTGTCCAGGGTCAGCACAGGCTCAGAGACCCCCACGGGCCTCCAGGAAGGTCCGGGGGCCTCCTACCGCAGCGTGCTCCCTTCAGGGGCTTACGGGCAGCTCTTTCAGGTCAGTCAAGAGATGTGCACATACCTTCGAGCCCCAGGCCCTGGTTCCTGCATAACCGCTGATGTCTCTCCCCCAGGAGACACTGGCGGGGGTGGGGGGGTGACAACCTGGTGGCCCCGGGGCTGCTCTGAGGACCCAGACCAGTGCCCTGATGAAGTGTGGGCTTCAGAGTGGGCAGCGGCGAGGACATGGGCCTGGCAAGGCCTGGAGCAGAGCAGGCGGGATGGGCCTGCCCATTACCACAGGCCTGGAGGGCCTGACCCCCTTCCCTCGGTGCCCCCGGAGGAGCTGGGGGTGGGCACGGGCCTTGCCGCACAGCTTCCAGGGAGGGGACCTGAGATTAGGCTGCCATGGGAGCAGACCGACGCCAGGAACCACCCCCACAGGCCCCAGACAGCTAGAGGCTTCCACAGCACGAGCCTCAGGCAGACGGGTTCAAAGACCAGCTCAGACACTGACCTCTAACCTCTCAAGCTTGGACCCACATATGTCCTGCAGGTGGTCACCCTGATCTGGGGCGGGGGCGGAAGGGGGCAGGATGGGGAACGGATGGGAGACAGGGCAAGGAAGCCATGGGAAGAGACCCCTGCCTTCTCCTGCCCCAACCCCAAGGCCTGAGTCAAAGGCCCATTCAGGGCTCTGCCCACAGAGGGGGGCCCAAAGAGCCCCTCCTCCCTGAGTAGGTGGGTCCCGCCCACTGGGCACAATGGAGCCCATGTCCCTGCGTGGCCTGCCGGTGCTGCGGGGGTTGTCTGGGGCCAAGTGTCCAGGGACAGCAGAGGGTCCCCTCCTCTCAGCACATGGGTAGCCCATCCCAGGACCAGGGCAACAAGTCCCTTGTCCCTGCTGCCCGGAGCTGTCCCTTTGCACAGCAGCCCCAGGTGGGGGAGGTGGCAGGCAGAAGGCTGACCAAAGCCCGTCCACAGTATCCCAGCTCCCATCAGAAGGGGGCACCCACCAGCCCTTTGCCGCCCCCTCCCCAGGAGCACCGGCTGCTGAGTCCAGAGGCTGGGCCGGACCCTGAGTCACCCCTTGTGCACACCCCCCAGGCCTCTCTGGGGAGTTCACTCACCTGAGCGACCCGGCTGCTTGGCCATGGGCAGGGAGACCTCGGTGAGTGGCAGGACATACACGTCTGGCCCATTCTGAGCCCCCGTCGCAGGGGAGCCCTGTGCCGAGAAGCCGGCGGCGTACTCTTCCCCCTCGGCATTCTCAAACTCCTGTAGCGGTAGGTGGACGCCCAGCTGGCAGTGCCTCCAGGGCTCCAGGGATGGGGGACAGGGCAGGGTCAAGGGGTGCAGGCCAGCCTCAGAAAGGACCGAGCTCTCACCTCTTCTGGAACTGGGGGTGGAGCAGGCTGGGGGCCTGCCCCGGAGTTGGGGCACCTGCTAGCCGCCCTTCCACCCCTCTTCTCGCTGCTCAGGGCAGAGAACACACCAGCTCTCCCCCCAGAGACTCCAGCTGCCCGGAGGGCCAGAGAGCTGGTGTTTGTCTTTTTGGTTGTAGGAGAGGGTGATCGCCCTCTCAAAGGCACGGGGCGGGGGGGGGGGGCTCAAGTGTGGGGCCACGAGCCCCAGGGCAGCAGCACCTTGCCCAGCCCAGTCCACCCCCACCAGCGGGCAACGCTGGCCCCACATTGGCAGGGGTGAGGCCGGAGGCAGGAAACCAAGAGGCCCATCCTGTTTGCCCCCAACTCCTCTTTGCCACCCCTCCCCCAGCAGCCTGTGATCCCAACCTCAGAGTCAGGGCTGGGAAGCGGGGACAGGGGCTCCATCACAACCCCCAGCCTGCCCCTTCCAGACAAGGAGCATTCCTGAGTGCCCAGAACAGGGAGCCCCCCGCCCCAGATCTCCACCCCTAGGCCAGGCAACCCGCCACCATCCACAGCCACCTCCCTTGACTCAGGCAGGCCTGCGTCTGCTCCCAGGGCTCCTTAAGAGCCTGGCCCTGCAGCCTGGGGCTGGGCCCTACCTGGTCCGCATTTTGGAATGTGGCCCTACACCTGTCTATGGGGAAGACCCCTCCTCCCAGGTCCAGAGCGTACTCCAGAAAAGAGCCAAAGTCTCAGAAATCCTCTCCTACTAAACCAAGAGCAGCTCCCATCCCTGGAGCCCCCAAGCCCACTGCCCAGGTGGGGAAACTGAGGCCCAGAGCCCCCCCCCACCCCAATGTGGACAGGTGGCTGGACCAGGAGCCAGGGGACCTAGGTTCGTCCCTTGGCCCTGCGTGCCCCGGGGACCCTCCTTCCTCCTGGAAGCCCTCTGTCGGCATCCCTGTGGCCCAGTCCTGGTCCCTACCCAGAGGGGGAAGGGGACAGGGGGAAGGGACGGGTGGCTGTGATGGCTCCCCTCCCCGTGGCCGGTGAGCCCACCCTTGGAGCCCTGGGGTACCCGCAGCAGCTGCAGCTCCATCCACTCCCATCAGCCCTGGCCCCGGCCTGTACCTGACGGTGCCGCCTGGCAGCCTGCCGGATCGCGCCAGCAGAGCGGGCGATCAAGTAGGACAACGTGAGCATGGCCGCCTGGCCCCTTCGCCCAGCAAGCTCCACGGAGGTGCCCAGCCCTGGGCCCCCAGAGACCAGGCTGGAGCCCTTGATGCAGGCAGGCCCGCCCACCCAGGCGCTCTGGGGCTGGAATGTTCTGGGCACCATGTTCTCCAGGAGGTGAGGAGGGCACGTGTAGGAGGGGCCGAGGCCAGCCTTTGTTTGGGGCCTTGTTCTCGCAGCACCCTGAGGAGGGGCTGGCCTCGGTCCCCCACGCCTGCCCCCATGACTTCGCGGCTCTGGCCCCGGATCCTGCAGGGCCGTGCTACGGTGTGCCTGCGGGTCAGGAAGACGGCCTCCCCGGGGCGGGGTGCAGGGAAGGTAGGCACGAGCACGGACCCCGCAGCCCCCAGGGCCACAGCGCCCCCGCGGAGGCACTGAGGAATCTGGGAGGGCGGCCCCTGTAAAAGGCACGTTCCTCGTCCTCACTGGGCGGGGAGCAGCCCCTGCAGACCCCCCTGTGACACGTACCAGAGCAGGGGGGCTGGTCCTCCAAACCGGGGCACGGCTGGGGCGTGGGCCACTCAGTGTGGACATCGATGGGGACCACAGGACAGCCCCACCCCTCCTACACTCTCCAGGCCCGGCCATCTGCCCCCCAGCTGAGGGCAGGGAGGGGGGCACGAGGAATGACCACAGGCCCGCGTGCTGTTCGCTAAGTTGCCAAGAACTCAGCCCACGTGGGCGGGAGCCTCTGGTCCGGGTTCTCAGCGGCCAGCTTCTCCCCTGGTTCTCCCTACTCAGAGCTGCATCTGGACGTTGGGGGGCAGCTGCCCTGGGATGCCCCTGAGCCACCAACTCAGGAGAGGACCTCAGCCCTAGAATCCAGCCCAAGCCCCTTGGGAGCAGAACCCAAGGGGCGGCCTTAGTGACGACAGGGCCGTGCATTTCGCCCATGCTCTATAAACAGCGATGACCCCTACTGTTGTGCGTGGCCACCCTGGTTTCTAGCACCAGCACCCAGCCCCCTCCCTGGGGGGTAAACGACGCCCAAAGGAGAGTGATCCCAGCTGGCAAGGCCGTCTCGGTGTGGGGACAGCGGGTCCGGGCGGCTGCTGGTTCAGATGACCCGGGCACTTCCGCCACCAGGAAGTCAGGGGCCCCGGGGGAAGCGAGCCCCTCTCACGCCGGCTCAGGACCCCCTGGGGGGCCCCTGCAGGAAGGCCCATCCTCACTGTCCCGGGGCGCCTGACCTGCGCACAGCACTCAGAGGCCACGCCCACACAGAGGGGACCCAAAATGGGGCAGAGGGTAGGCTGGGGTCCCCGAGAGCCTCCAGGCCTCTCCTGCCGCGGTCCCCAGGGGAGAGGGGTGCAGGTGACCCCAGGAAGGAGGGAAGCTCAGCACCGAGCCAGCACAAGAGGGCCCGACTCTTGGGATCCCGTCCACATCCCCCTCGGACACCCCAGCCCTCACCTTGAACCCGATGCCACCCTTCTTACAACACAGACAGGCCAGCATGAGGGCGATGACAGTGAAGAGCCCGGAGAAGGACACGGCCACCACAGCCAGAGAGGACGACCAGGAGAGCTCGCTGAGGGGGGCGCCGTCTGCCGAGGGAGAAGGGGTTACAGGGCAGCCTCCGTGGACCTGCCCCCCCAAGCTCACCCGGTCCCAGCAGCTGCACTCAGGGGCCAGCCAAACCCCTGACTCCCCAGCCCACCCCCCACTCACAGAGCCCCAGCGCCCTGACCCTTCTTGGAGACCCACCACCCCGGCCGCCCACGGGCCCAGTCACCAGGCCCGAGCCTGCAGTCCCCTGAATGGCCACTGGGCACCGCTCTGGCCTCACTCAGAGGCTACGGGGTTGGCCAGGCAGCGGGAGCCTTCCCAGGTCCCAATCCCGGGGGGTTCATGGACACCCCTCCATGAGGTCAGGGTCTCGGAGCTATGGGAAATTGCCCTCCATGTCTCTTCCAGACTGGTCACCTGCCTCCCCTCTCTGGTGCCTCGTCCAGGGGCGGTCACCTTGTCAAAGCTCGGAGCGGGGTAACCCTGCAAGAATCCCGAGGGGCCAGGACGGAGACTCGGGCCCCGCTGAGGGGGAGGTGTTGGGGCTGGCCGCCTGCCAGGCTCTGTGCAGCCGAGGGGCAGCGCCCTGAGATAGGAGGACTGTCTGTCCTCTGAGGCACGAGGACCCTACTGTCCCCAAGAAGGCAGCACCACACTGGCCGGGTGCAGAGTTCCTGCATGCAGCCTGGCGTGTCCAAGTTACCCTCTTGCTGAAATGCCACCAAGGGCCCCTCGTGCTGTTTCTGTCCTGGGAACAGTGGGGACCCCCTTCTGCATCACGAGTCCACAAGAGCCCCCACACGGCTAGCCCTCACCAGATGCGGGAACAGAGGTGCCCAGACAACATGACAGCCCCCCGACACATAAGGATGGCCCCCGAGTTAGGGCTCTGGGCTGCCCCCATTCCCCAGCTGAGCCAGGGCTTCGGGAAGCCCGGCTCGTCTGCTGCCCACAGGACAGGCCAGGCGTCCCCTCAACAGAGGCAGGCCTGCCCCTCCTGTCCTGTCACACTGGCTCCGGGGCACGCCCTGCCCCAAAGACCTCTGTCTGGCCCCTGGAGGTTTTCTGCCTGCCCACCAAGCGCCCCACCCCTCAGCCCCCAATAGCTGACCCCTCAAGACCTCACCACCCAACCCCGTACACTTGCCACACCAGGCCCATCACATCAGGTCAGACCTGGTCTCAGCGAGGCCTCACGGGGTCCTAACCAGCCACTGAGGTGACCCCAGGCCTGTCCCCACTGGACAGGAAGAAATGAATGCTCAACGAGAGCAAGGAGCCTGCCTAAGGAGGCACAGCTGACCTCTGACTGATGTGCTTCTGCTCCCATACCTTCTGCACTCACATAGGAAGCCAGGGCTGCAAGCCAATGTGATATCTCGGAGGGCTGCCTGGAGGCAGTGTGAGCCCAAAGGCCTAGAAAGATGGCAAGCACAGCCTGGGCTCCTGCTCAGGTCAACAAGCCCATTCCCCACACCCACACACAGGGAAGAGGAGCCCTCAGGAGGCCCAGCCTCAGCCTCCTCCTTTAGCCCCTGCCCTTGGCCTCCAGCCTCAGCCTCCACCCTCAGCCCCTGCCCTTGGCCTCCAGCCTCAGCCTCAGGCACCCTGGGCCCAAACCCTTTGAGGGGCCACCACAGCCTGGGGGGGCAGCTGCAGGAGGCAGGGGACTGGGCTGGGGGTTCTGGAGGAAAACCCCACAGGGGCTCCCTGGAGCAGCCACTAGAGCCCACCCCTGCCACCCCCAGAGCCTTGCGGGCTGGGCGGGTCACTCTTGTGGCACAAAAGGTTTCTCCTCCACTGCTATTAAGCCTTCGGCCGCAATCAGGTGAATCCACACAGAAGGGACCAGAGCGCAGCTCCTTCGTGTGAAAACACAAGTTGTCAAAGTCAACACGTTCATGAAATTAAACACCCGTGAGAGGTAACAGCAAAAGCTCCCGTGCTCGCCGCCCCGCCCGCACTCCCCAGCGCGGCCCCTACCGCCAACCGTGTCATCGCTCTGCCCGCCAGCACCACCCAGCGTCCCCAGCCGCCCTCCGTGCCAGGTCCCGTCCCCACGGAAGCACCTGCGTGGGACGGTCTGCGGCAGCGGACCCTGTCTCGCCAGTTACTGTATCCACCGCAGAAGCAACACGGACGGTGACAGACACAGCGCAGCCCCCGCGGGCCCGGCCGCCGCTCTCCACAGCCTGGTGGCCTGAGCACTGCTGTCATCTCAAACAGGGCACAACCTTCCGTAAAGCTGCACAGCCACGGCTAGGAACAGCACCTCACCCTTATCGGGCACTTGCTGTGTACCGAGCTCTCCCTTCCAGGTTGTGAAGGGGACGGAGCATGTCCGGGGAGCTTGGGGGGCACCGGAGGGGGGAGACAGTTCAGAACAGAACCAGGTGCCCGGCTGGGCTTCCCGTCAAAGGAAAATAGGACCTGTGTCTGCCATCAGGTGAGTGGTGGCCAGGCAGGGCTGTCACATGACGGGGTCCTCCCCTCCCCCATCCCCTCTCCAAGCACCTGTCCTGTGACCCTGGAAGGAAGCCAAATCGAGCAGAGGGAGGGCCCTGGCCTGGAGCTGGTCGCACGTGAGAAAATGCGATCATTAAAAGCACGCTCAGCGTTGCTGGGAAGACGCGGGACGCCAGTGGCTGAATAAGCCGCCGAGTGCCAGGCTAGCCGCAGTGGGAGTGACGGGCCGTGCAGGGGAACTGCGCCTCGCCACACACCAGAGTAATCTCAGACTGACGTCGAAGCCAGATCACAGCGGCACAGAAGACAGCAGGTGGACAGCAGGCTTCTTCCTGGAGAAGGATGTTTACACTCATAGTAGTGGAGAGAATCACAAAATATGGACGGATCTGGCCCCATAAACACGAGTGCTCCATACAAGCCCCAGATGAAAGGCCAGTAGCACACCAGGAAAAATCACTTACAGAACATACATCAAAAGACTGGTGTCCTGACTACAGAGGGGCCACGATCAGCAAAAAAAAAAGAAAAGCACCTTGAGACCCCCCAGCATGAACAAGACAACGAAGGAAGCCCGCAAGAAGACGTCCAGCCTCGTCCATAATCAAAGAAGCACGACCGACCCCCAGCACCATGTCCGCTTCCAGAGGGAGGGCGTCCCCGGCCGCAGCCCGCGCTCCAGACCCCGCCGCCGGGCCCCCGGCTCAGGCATCCCAGCGGCAGCAGGAAAGCGGGGGGCTGTCTGCAGAGCCGCACCTTGGAGTCGGCCTTCCGGTTGGTCAAGTGATTCCTGCCTGGGAACTGACACCGAGGGACTGACCTGGAGGACACGCGGACCCAGAACAAACGCGAACCCGGGAATGAGTGCGTTTCCAGCACAGACAGAAGCATGTCTCGCACACACGCCAGCGAACTTCGCGGTGACGTTTATAACAACAGCCCAAACAACGCCCCCAAAACAGAAGGATTTAAAAAAAAAAAAAAAAACCACTGGTATATCTGCAAAGGAAGCCGTAAAAAGTGAATCGAAAGAGAAGTTGTGAACAAGGAAAGCTCCACATCGAACTACTTAGAAGCAGCAAGGCTGCGAGGACACGTTTGGGCACCAGGCGTCAGTCACGTGACTGTGGGGCCACAGGCTCGGGGTCCTCAAACATACGCACCAGGCCTCCCAGAGGGCAGACTGCAAACACACACCGTGGAAGGGCCTGGGAGGCTGGGGGGTTGATCGTCTGGCTCTCGATTTTGGCTCAGGTCGTGATCTCAGGGTGGTGGGATCGAGCCCCACGTCGGGCTCCGCGCTCGCATGGAGTCGGCTTGAGATCCCCCCCCACCCCGTTTACTCTGTTTCAGTTCTACCCTGATGAAGCTGAGACCAAGAGGCAGGATTGCAGAACCATTTACAAATCCAGGTCACGACTATGTGAACAAACAAAAACCACCTGGAAGGAAAGATCTCAAAACACGAGCAGCGCTCGTCCGGATGGCAGAGTCCTTCGGGTCGTCTGCGCGTCGTGTCTCCTGCAACCCAACGTGTACCATTTTATGTAATTGTGGCTCACATTCCATCCCATCGTTCCGTCTTTAAGACCCGCACAGCCCAACACACGCACAATGAAGCCCTGACGTCAGCGAGTCCCGGGGTGCACCCCCCACCCCCTGCTCAAACCCTACCCGCCAGAGCCACATAGCCCGAGGTCGGTGAGGTCTCCCCGGGGACGTGATGGGGACACGGATGGAAGGAAGAAGTGGCCTTAACCAGGCAGGAGAAGGGGCAGCGATGCTGGCTCCAACCATGCCGGGACTTGAGTTTCGGCCACGTCTCCAGAGCACAGAAAGGACAGTGAGCTGGGCCACATTCTGGGCCCCGGGGCAGATCCACCACGCCCTCCCCTCTCAGCACCCACCTCGCTGTCCTGACCTGGACCCTCCTCCCCACCCCCAAGTGGGCCCAGGCTGGGCCTCCACCCCCTTCTTGACCCTACTGCGGTCCCAGCACTTCCTCTGGGGCTCCAGACCCCCACGGGCACCCGGGCCTGGCCCTTCCCTCCGGCGTAGTGAGCCTCACAGACGTGCTCCCTGGACCCATGCCCGGCCACTCCCCAAACCAGACACCCCAACTGCCCCCGGACTCCTCTTGCCTCTCCCCAGGCCACTGGCCGCCACCAGCACAGCCAGGACCCTGCCCAAACTTCGGGGGTCTGCAGCTCCCTGGCCCTTCCTCACCCAGGACCAGAGCCATCATCGAATCACCAACACCCAACGCCCCCTCCGAGCCCTCCACATGGACCCCCACTTGCCCACAGGCTGGCCATTCCCCTGGCCGTCCCTTCAGCCTGAGGGGACATCCCGGGGGGCCTGAGACACACAGCACTCGGAGCCACTTTGACGGAGCGAGGGCAGGGCCAGTCAACCCCTCCAGCTTCGACGCCAAGGGCCTCAGTTTCCCCAGGGTTCCCCGGAGGGGCCACACCCTGCTGTCTGCCTGGCAGCTGCCCTGAAGGACAAGACAGCGATCTGACCCACTAAGATGGCCACGATTTTTGTCGTGGGAAGTCAGTGTGGCGAGGATACGGACAGTGGGAAGCCCCATCCCCGGCGAGTGACGCCGTGGGACAGCGGCGGCTGCTCCGAGCAGCGCTGTGCGGCCACGTGGTGAGGGGCAGGTGTGCGCCTGCCAGGGGCCGGGGTGTGTGCGTGGCACACTGGGTCTTTATGGGGTGAGGAGAATGTTCTGGAACTGGGAACACATGAAATGCACCACTGTTCACCCGGACATGGCTCACTTTATGTTCTGTGCGTTTCACTTCAATTTAAGAAAGTGTGTGGTGAGCACTCTGCACCCGTGGAGGCCAGGTCAGGGTCTGCCCGACCCCCAGAGCCCCCAACGCACCCCCACCCCCGGCTGGCTCACTCTTCTGCTGCCAGGTGCCCACAGCCTCCCGTCTCACCCTGTCCCCTCACGGAGCTGCCCAAACCCTCCTGGAACACGGCCACATCCACAACAGGAGTCCTGCTCATCGCGGCCCAACGCCCCGGCTGCTCGCACCACGGGGACCTCACTCTTCCTGTGGGGCCCCCAGCCCAGCCCAGTCACGGAGCCCTGGGCTCCGTCCGGGAGGTGCCCCAGCCCCCCGGCCCATGGGGACTCAGGCTCCAGGGTCAGCCGCAGGCCTGGGGCGGGACCTCGTCCAGGCATCTGAGGACATCCTGGCACCAGTCCGCCTGCCCCCATGCCCGCCTGGTGACGCAAACGGGGTCCTGCACAGGAAGGAACCTCGGCCAGGAGGGCGTTCCGCTGAGTTAACAGGATGAGGCCAGCAAACGGCGCTCAGGGTGGCGGTCCGCCTGCCCAGGGTGTCAGGGGCGAGGTCCCGGGGAAGCCCGGAGAGGCCCATTGTCTGTCTCCGACACCCCCACCTCCCAGCCCCCAGCGGGAGCAAGCACCAGGATTTGGCAGCATTCTGGGGTTCCTAGGGCAGGGCGGGGGGCAAGAAGGAGGGAGGCAATCCTGTGGGCAGATCTGGGGCGGGGGGGCTGGGGGCCAGAGGCTCTCCACAAAGGCTTGTCTATGGGCCCAGACCTGGGAGTTTCTTCCAAGAGGAAGGGAGTCCCGAGCAGGGACACAGCAGCCCTCCACCAGGGCTTGTGTGGCCGGGTGCCTCGCACGCAGGACCCAGGTCCCTCTGCCTCCTCACTTCCCCCAAATCTCAGAGGCCAGCCGGACGAGTGAAAGGACAGACCAGGGACTGAAACCGGAGCCCTAGCTTGTCTGCAAGGGAGGCCCCCAGTGCAGGGCTGGGAGCGGTGGCCACAGCACATGTGCCCACACGCGGGCTCAGACACACTGGCCTCCTGGCCCCCAGGCCCCAGCACGCCCGCCTCCCCCCCAGCCTCCCATGCTGAAAGCCACACCTGCAGGACTCATCCCACCCACCCCAAGAGCTGGCACTGAACCCAGAACCACTGTGGACCATGCCAGGCTCATCTGACCACAACCAGGTGGGGAAACTGAGGCCCACCCTCGGTTTCTGACTTGGCCGGGGAGCAGCCAGACCCCACCTCCACAGCTGCCCAGGCTCCACCCCCCAGACACCTGCTGCGTGCAGGACGGAGGGCGCGGGAGGTGCGCAGGGCCGAGGCCGGCGCTAAGAGAGCACGGGGGGTGGTGGGGAGCAGGTGATCTGGACAGTGCTCCCCAAAGACCAAGGGGTGGGGCTGAGAGGGACGCACGAGGGCCCCACGGCTGAGTGCAAGCTAAGGCGCGAGCCTGGAGCGACAGGCCCGGAGCCCACCGATCCCCTGAGGCCGACACGAAGCTCAAAGGCCCCACCCGGGCCGCCACTGCTGGGTGCACAGGGCCTGCTGGGGCGGCAGTGGCCGTGGGCCACGTGGGGTCATGGCAGCCGCTCACCCGGAGGGCTCCTTCCCAGAGTCCAGACCACAGACCTGCCGAGGGCAGCGGTGTCAGCCCTCCTGCCTGCGGCCAGTGCGGGTCAGGAGCTAAGCCCTGCCCGGAGCCCATGAGGGGGGCCCTCGGCCTCTAACTCGCCAGGGGCAGGAGAGCACCAAGGAGGCCTGGGGGCCTTCCTTCCGGAGAATGGGGGAGGAGGACACAACGAGCACTGGCGCTCAAACGCACGTGTGCACACACGCACACTGATACATATATGTTTGTTCACACTCACACGTTCACATGTGTTCACACACTCCCACCCATGCACACCCACACACTTTTCCACGTCCTCACTCAACCACGTGGCACGTGCGTGGGCATGGACACACTCACAGGGACGCAGACACACACTCGCACACCCAGACACACACTCCCAGCAGCACGCACTGGCTGTCTGGGGGTGGCCCAGCCCCAGGGCCTCCGTCAGGATCCTGCCCCAGGACCCCACCGCAGGGCCCCGCCCCGCATCAGGCCTGCTTGTCACACACACAGGGACGGAAGGAAGTTCCGCAACCCTGCACTGTCCAGTGACATGTGAGAAAGCCCAGGCCTGGCCACCACTGACACCAGAGGCCCCCCGCACCATGGGCCCCACCCCCATGGCCGGTCCCGGGCTGGGGGGCTTGGGGTGAGCACGGGTAACTCGAGTGCTGCCTCACATTCCCCTCTGACCGACACGGGCTCCTCGGCACGAACGCTCCTCCCACTTGGCCCCAGCCTCGTCCACCTGTCCTGAGACATGCACGCCTGGGGGCTCCCACTCCCCCTGGGGGCCTGTGAGTGACACCTCGGGAAGACAGTCTTGGCCATTTTGTTCATCTGGGGACCTGCCCTGACACGTGCTGGGCACCAGGTCACCCCGAGGGACCCGAGCTGGATAGATGAGTCCCTCTCCTGAGCATGGCCAGGGTGGGGGGCGCTGGGGGACAGCAGCTTGGTAGAGGCCAAGGGGCCACCAGGCTCAGAATCGCCCAAGCCCCAGATTTCTTGCCATCCTTGGCTCCAACTTTCTGCCTGGACCCCATGCAGGGCAGAGTTGGGGTGAGGTCGGCTAAGGAAGGGGGGTGGCAGGAGCATTGCCCATGCCAGGGGTGGCCTCAGCCACAGGAAGCAATGTGCCCGTGGGCCTGGCAAAAGGAGCCCAAGGTCTGCCTGCCCGGGGTAGGCCCCACCGAGGAGCCAGGACAGCTCCCTCTGAGGCTAAGTGGCTTTGAGAAGCCCGAGCGCCAGTCCGGAGGTCGGAGCAGATCATTCCTCTAGGACAGAAACTGCCTCTCGGAGGGGGGGCTGCTTCCCACCAGTACGGCTTCAGGCACCCTCCCAGAATAAACAGGATGGTCCAAATGCTTCACAGCCAGCTTTCTGGAAAAAAGGAAGAGAGAGGGGGAAGGTCTCGAGGGGTCGCGTTTGCCTCTCCCGCGGTGGCCCGTCGGGCGACCAGCGTGGTGCCCCTGAGCTCGGAATCAGGAAAGACGCGCTCGCACGCCGGCACACTCCACAGCTACGCGGTGGACACGCAGCCCGCGACCAAGTGCAATCCGAGCCACGACACACCTATCTGCCCGAGGCCTCGGTCGCAGAATACGTAAATATGCCCCAGAGTGATAAGAGGAAGGCTCAGAGAGGCGTTCGCGGGAGAGATGGGAGAGCGCCAGGCAGTCAGACCGCCACTCCCCAGATCGGCCGCGGTGAGAAGCCAGACGCCAAGCGCTGGGAGTGAGCCCCGACTCGCGAATCCGGGGACACAACGAAGACCCCGTGTTGCACGGTTTGCTGCTATGACGTGTCCTCGCCTGCGTGGGCCGGGGGTGGGTGGTCAGGGAACAGAGCCGGACTGGCAGGGTGTGTGGGGTTTGTCCTCGGGGACTGAAGTGCTCTAAAATTGGTGGTGACGGTTGCACAACCCCGCGAGGCTGATAAACACACTGAAGCACACGCTTTAAAGGGGGGAGTCCTTGGGAACATGAATCACAGTTCAACAAAGCTGTTAAAGAGGAGCAGCGGCGACTGTCTACAGCGGGGCCTGTGAACGCACTGCGCTGTGTCCCCGGGAGAGCGCTGTCCGCAGAGTGAGCGAGGCACGCGACGGGCAACCCCCACCCCACCCCCAGCGCCATCCAGCGAGAGGCTGAGCAAGAGCCCATGGTGCACTGGCTCCGTGTCCCGTGGAAAGTCGAATTCCTTCTTCCTGGGGCTGGCGGGTCTCCCTGCCAGCACCCCTGCCTCTTCCTGGGGGCCACAGGCGGTGCCTGGCAGCCCGCACAGGTGTCCAGCATTACAAAGTCACCGCATCCCTCCCGGGGGGCCGGCAGCTGGCCAGGGGCCCTGAGCGGCACTGGCCGCGGAATCTGCAGGGCTTGGGGCAAAATGGAGCCCCAGGACCCCTCGTTCAAAACTGTTAAGAATTTTAGTGTGGCCGGAACAGGGCGTGAAGCCCTGCAGGACCCTCCCCGGAGCTGGAAGCCCAGCGAGGACTCCTCGATGCAGGACAGTGTCCTCTGCACCATCCTGTGGCCATCTCTCACGCCAGCCTCAGCACACGGGAGACCCCAGCAGAGGCCGGGTCTGGGGCCCCGGCTCCCCTGCTCCTGGCCTGGCTCACAAGGACGGCAGCTTGTCTCCCTGGCCAGCCCAAGTCCAGCTGTCGGGGCTGCCCGAGGCCATGTGCCCAGGCCAGCAGGTGGGCGGCAGCTGCGGGGCCCCCTCCTTGTGGGGAAGGAGGGGACACACCACACCCTCTCCAGGGGTCAGCAAGGCCAGGCCCAGCCACATCCCGCCGTGAGAGGTGACCTGTGGGTTCCCACCCTCCTCCAGTCGCCAGGACCCCACTGCCTCCCCCCACACCCCCGTGACAGGTGAGGGACCCCAGGCTGCCCAGAACCAGCCACCGCACTAGCCCTGCCCATTCTTGTCCTGCCACTTCCTCCGCCAGAGTGGGAGCCGGGGTCGCGGCCTCATGACTACAAGCCCCCGCCCCCCGGGGCCAATGGGGAGGACAGCGGCCCACATCCTCCCAGAAACCCCCACGTACCCGGCTCGGGGCAGCCGCTCCCGCGTGGCTCCTACCGCTGGTCTAACCCCAGGGTGACCGTCCGGAGACCCCCCCCACCCCACTCCGGGCACCCAGGCGCCCTGCCTCAGCCCTGGCCCTGGCAGAGGAAGCCAGGGGGCTTGGTGTGGACACAGCCCAGACAGGCTGCCTGGGGACTGGCTCCGGCCCGGCGTCCCCTGCCCTCGCTTCCTCTGCGGCTTCCTCTGCGGGGGGCGGGGAGGCCTCCGGCCGCCGTCCTACTGGCGCCCGTTCCTGTGCGAGAGGCAGGCCGGGCCCCGTGGACACGCAGGTCCCAAGGCTGCCCGCACATGCGTTCCCTCACTTTCCGAGACTCCTCCAGGTGGGTATGGCCGCCACGTGTACCAAGGTGAGGCCGGCTGGGGCCCGCCGGGCAGGGACCCGGGGCTGCCGGAACAAATCACGAGTGGGGTGGGGGAGCAGCGACAGGCCTGCAGGGTCTCAGCACCGGCGGCCAGAAGCCCTCCATCAGGACCACACTCCTAGACCCTGCCAGCCTCTCCCTGCCTCTGGAGGCGCCCGGGGCCTCTTGCTCTCCCAAACTCCCTCTACTTTCTCCCGTGAGGACCTCGGCCGCTGCATGTAGGCCCACCCTGAACGGCATGACCTCACCTGAACTCCTAAGAGCCACAGAGACTCCTGAACCAGTACCATCCCGAGGCTCTGCGGGGGGGCAGGAATTTGGGGGGACACTAATATCCAGGAGCTCACTGAGGCAGGGAAGATGGGGTCCATGAAGGAGTTTCCCAGATAAAGGAGGGGCGCGTGCATCCCTAGGCAATGGCTGCTGGGAGAGGCCGGGCTCAGCCCACCCTGGGAAAAGCTCCGTGACCGGGAGACAGCAGTGGGTAGACTTTGAGGACCAGCCACCAGGACAGACGGCTCTGTCCACAGGACTGAAGTGAGATCAGTGGTGGGGGCTGCGGCCCAAAGCAGGGAGGTGGGATCTGGTTCTCCCCTCAGCCAGGACCCCTGCCCAGGAAGCCCTAGTGCCCCCCTCCCAGGCCAGCGGAAGTCAACAGCAGAACGGGGCTGTGGGTGTGACACCCAGGAGGTCAGGGCCATGGTTGCAACAGGCCCTGGTCGGGGCTGAGTAGACCTCATGGCCCGGAACCCCATGGACGTGGGGGCGAGAAAATCCACACACAAAAACCAGGGGGAGCAACGTGCCTCGTTCAAGGTCACCCAAGGCCTAGAAGACAGTCCGGGGAGAGGGTCCCGGCCAGGCCCAGGTCCAGGCTCTGGCTGATGGAAGGTGTAAGAGGCTCCCACGGCAGGCAGGGGAGACGGGCAGCCAGCGGCCCAGGAGACCACACTCAGGGCAGGGCGAACTCGCCCAAGACACCCCCTCCGCCCCCAAGGAGGGGACCACGTGTTTGAACCCGCCGGCTGTGCCCCGCAGCGGTGCTCCAGCTGCCCGCGGAGCGTGTGCTCCCGTGTGAAGAGATACGTGTGCAGGTGCGCACATGCCATGGTCACCTGCACGTGCGTGTGTGTTCACGCGTGTGCTCGCGTGTGTGACCTGTGTGCGTACCTGCCTGCGTGGGTGCAGGGCCCTGTGGGGGAGAAGCAGCTCCCTGAGGGAAGGGCAGAGCCCGGCTTCCTGGAGAATGTGCCCGAAGTGAAGGCATGCCCCCTCCCCGCCCCCTGCCCAGAGGGGCATGCCTCCCCTCACTGGCCCGCACCACACAGACCTGCCCAGCCCTTCCAGGGCACGAGGAAAGGAAGCAACACTGGCCGAAGGGCCGGCTCTGGGCCCCCCAAGCCTGAGCGGGTCCGGGGGCACCTGGGCAGCGTCTGCCTCCAGCCAGGCCCCACGGCAGCAGGCTGTGAGCAGAAGCCACTGGGGTTGAGACTGCCGCCAGGTGCGTTTGCCAGCCTAGGAGCAGGGCTCCTAGCCCGTCCCCCGAGGGCCCCCCAGGGGGACCTCTCCCCATGGATGCGTGCCCAGCCCCGGGCCAGGCGCGGGGCACAAGTCACAGGCACGCACGAGCCCCTCCTGGAACGGGGCGGGGGGGTTATGACGTGAGCAGAGGGGCTGGGGGAAGGGGCTGGGGGAAGGGCCAGGGGCTGCCTGGTCTGCCAAGTGTCCCCAAGCTCCCCGTCCCAGCAGCCAGTCAGCTGCGGCCCCACAGCCTGAGTACTCGCTTCACTCGCCCCTGCACCACGGAGCCTGCTCACCCTCCTGTGACCCTCAGAGGTGAGCACCGCACTGGCTCCCACCTTACAGGTCAGGAAACTGAGGCAGCAGACAGAGGGCCACTGGGCCAGGGAGAAGCGGGTCCGCCACCCACTGCCGGGGACCCCCGGGGTCAGGGACTCGAGGCCTGCCCAGAAACCACAGCCTGAGCAAGGCCTACCCCCTCCAGACACCGACTGAGGTGACCCCGCTCCCTCGAGGCCTCCTCCCAGCCCGGCCCAACTGCTCCCAACCAGCCACGTGGCACCCCCAGCACCCCTCAGTTCTTGGCTCCCACACCTTGCCCACTTGGTCTCCCCAGGGTCAGGTGTCACCTATGTGAGGTTGAGTCTCAGAGAGGTTGAGTTATCAGCCCAAGGCCACACAGCACTGAGGTCATGCAGCTGCGACACTAAGAAATCCCACACGGCCACCCACATCCTGGGAAAGAGCCAGACCCCAGAAGTGCAGCCTGCACCGGCCCACGTTGCCCCAAGAGCACGCATTCGGGCCTGGACCCTCATGGCACCCCGGTCCTGCCAATCTCTGAGAGCTGGTGGTGGCCCAGACGGGCACTGGTTTAGGTGAGGGACGCCCAGCCCCGGGCCTCACTTGAGGCTCAAACTCAGTCCCCTTCTCAATATAACCGCCACCATCACTGCCTCCCCGCCATGGGGGCGACCACAGAATCCCAAGAAGGATGCATGGCCTCGCCTGGTGATGTTGTGAGAACCCCCTGCCTGGGCCCGGCCTCTCTGTCCACCCCTGACTGTGGAACAACCACAGAAACAAACTTCCAGATGGCCAAGGACATGGGTCTTCCCTGCCCTCTGGGCTTGGTGGCCCCCAGCAGGGTCCCCCCGCTCCCGCTGCCCCACAAGCAGCCCTCCAAAAGAACCACCTCTGTCCACCTTGGGGCTGGAGAGACGCCACAGAGCCACTGTGTGTTTGCCACCACCCCCTCTGAAATAGCATCTTTGTGCGTGGAGGGCCAAGCTCCCCCAGGCACTGAACGAGCACAAGGCGGGCAGGCATTGCTGTCCCATTTTACAGATGAGAAGACAGCGTCAGAGAGACTCCAGTGGGTGGGAGCTGAGCTCCGAATGCCAGGCGTTTATCAGGAGGCCAGGGGATCCCACCTTTCCCCTCCCCAACACCCACGTGGGGACCAGCCGGTTACCCACCGCCACCAGCCAGGGCTGTCCCTCCCACGGGGGGGACACAGCTCTGCCCTTCAACGGACCTGCTGACGAGACCTCCCCGCGCCCTCCTGACAACGTCTTTCCCTGTAAGTCATTAAACTGACACGTGATAATTACACTGATCGCAGCTGTTCACACAAACACTTGCAAGGCACGCAAAGCTCTGTTGTTTCTCTCAAGGGGGGAAGGGTCTGGTGCCCAGGACACACCGAGCGTAGGGAGGAGGGTGCTGAACCCCACGCAGGGCAAGTCTGGGCTCTGCAAAGAGTACAAGAGGCCGGGCGTGGGGTAGGGCCTCCATCCCGGGGTCACTCCTGGCACATGCGTGTGCACACACACACACACCACAACCCTGCCAATAGTTCCAAGGCCGCATCGTAAGGCTGGACCCCCAGCTCGCAGCCTGCAGGCTGCCTGGAGCACTGGCCTGGAGCCGCCTGGAGGCCTGTCCCTAAAGGTTGTCCGGGCCTGGGGCTGCTGCCTTCCAGCCCCCGGGGCCAGCCAGGGCTGCCGCCCAGACTCTGGGCCATCTACTGGTGACAGCGTGCTCTCCAAGCCCTGGGAGCTGGCCGCCCGGGAAGTCTTTTCTGAGAGATTGACACCCACACCATAAACCCAACAGAGACACCTCACGTCAGCTCCCTTCCCCCAGGAGCAAATGCCTTCAGATGGGGCTGTGCCCAGGGGACCCTGAGCATGGCTGCACACACTGGGCCCTGCTCCAGGCAGGGAGACCCAGGGGAGCCCGTCACATGTGCGAATGGCTTTGTTTTGGCTGGATTAGCCTGTGCCAGAGCTCCAGTGACATGTGGGTGGGACTCCGGCCCCTGGGCCGTGGCTCCAAGGCAGGGATTTCTCTCCCACACTGGTGACGGAGGGCTGGAGGTGGCCAAGACCGAGGGAAGAAAGCCTACCACCTCCTGGTACCAGACGCTGGCCCCTAGCTACCCCTGACTCCTGCGCCCACTGCAGCTGCCCACCACGGCCAGGCGGCCAGGCAGCCTCGGGTAAACATGTGGCTGGTGCCGTCGGTCTGGCAGAGTAAGACGCCGGGCCCCGGGTCCCCCGCAGCCAGCTAGGGGGTGCCACCTGGGCCTCCCCCCCCCATCCAGGAGGCCTGGACACCCACTGAGGCCCGTCTCCTCCAAGCCTCTGCCCAGTGGGCTCTGTCCTGTGGGCGGCCGCTGCTCCCACCTCCCCGTGCAGTGGCTCCCTAGAACTGGCTCCCAGCATGGAGAGGGGCTTCCCACACTAAGGCCATGGACAGGCAAGGGGCCATGGTGGCCTGGGACCCAAAGGCAACAGTCCCACCCCTTCCAGGGGGCCCTTGGTCCTGGCCACTTCCACCCCTGGACACCTGGGGCCAATGCAGGCCCCCCTGCCCCAGTTACCGGAGCCGGAGGCATCCACAGAGACAGTGGCCCGCAGCTCCACTGCCCACCCCCCTGCCAGAAGCTTCAGTGCAGCCAGTGCCAGCACCAAGGCCTGCCCACCTCCTCCGAGCGGGGTCTCTAGGGGTCCTTCCTGTCAGGAGGTCCTTCTGCCGGCTCCGCTCCGGGTGGGGAAAGGGTTAATTTCCATGCAAAAGAGGAAACCGCGGCTCAGGAAGCATCATGTCCGCAGTGGGGGGACTGGGGGGAGGGCAGCACCGGCAGTTTGGGGGCAGCTGCAGCGGGCAGAGGGCTGGCCCAGGGGCGCGGCCAGCGGACTCACCGGGGTCGAAGTGCGAGCTGAAGGCGAAGCTGGGGTTGAAGAAGGACGACGACATGGCCAGGGCCAGCAGCGCGGCGGGCATCCCCGGGCTGACGCTGCGCTCAGGACGCCTGGGGCCCCGGCCCGCGCCGCGCCATCGCCGAGCGGCCGCCGCAGGTGCGGGGCGCAACCCCCGCCTGTGCCACGGCGCGACGACCGGGGAGAAGGAGGCGGCCGCCCCCGCCCGGGAGTGCACAGCGCCGGGCGTTTGGGGCGGTTGCGGCGGCGCCGGGCACCGAGGGACCGTCCCCCCAACGCCCCGCCATCTTGCACCGCTGCGGCGCCCGCTGCAGGGGGGGCCCGTGGGGCGCGGGCGGCCGGCGGGGGGCGGGTGTTGAGGCCCACGTCCCTCCTCCTTGTGGGAGCGGGGGGAGTTACAGTGTAGCCGGGATGGGTTTTATGTAACTTGGGTCACGCTCGTTCATCCGTCCATTCATTCCCTGGCGCGATGAGCACGACCCCTTGGCAGGGCCCAGCTCGGGGGCAGGGGTGTTGTTGGAGCAGGGGGAGGCATCTACACCCGCAGGGCCCAGGGCCCAGAAGGCTTTGGGGAGAGCAAGGCTCAATGCTCCTGGCAGAGGAGTCGGCCCCTTAGGGAGAAGGTGCCGGAACGTGACCTTCTCCTTCTAAGGGGGCCGCTTGTATAGAAAGTACCCAAAAGGCAAAGGAATGGTCCCGTCCTTTCCCTTCAGACCTTACAGGTCCCCTGAAGGGGCAGTTCCACCCCACCAAGGACCTGCGGAGAACAGGGTATCCGGAACCTTCTTACCAGCCCTGATTGTATGGCGGCTGCTCTAAGCAGCTTTGCCCCCAGGCCACGGTGGAGGATGAAGGAGCCACAGGTCAAGTGGCCAGTAGAGGGCCTGGTCTGTGGCAGGTGCTCAGATCCCAGGGGCTAGGAGGGTCAGAGGCCACCGAGGGTGGGGGTGGCTGAGGGCTGTGATCTAGGAATGTACCCAGGGAAAGGGGGCTGGGTCCACAGTCGAGGACCTCCCCTCCCACCCAAGCAGGTGTCCCACATATCTGGACCCCAACCAATCTGGGCAGGCTCCTTGGGGACACGCAGGGGAGATGGCCAGTGGCCATAAGCTGCCTGTCCAGAGCCTCTGCACCACTGTGGCTGGCCTCAGTGACCAGGGTCAGAAGATAGTTTTCTGTGCCACGGTCTACAAATGAACTCACGTGTGCATACACACTCCCAACACTCAGAGGCCACCTGGAGCAGAAGCCTCAGGCAGAGGGTGGCTCAGAGCTCTGAGGCTCTGAATCCTCCTCTGGGGTCCAGGCAGGGCAGGGGAAGACCCAGGGGTTCTAGGTGCAACACCCCATTTGACCGTAGTGACACCCCTCCCCCACACCCCACACCTGCCCCCCCTGCCCCCCTGCAGGGAACCAGGGTCCTCTGAGGTTTTTCCGGAACCAGGAGCCCTGCTACTCCCTGGGCATGGTGACCATTGAACTAGGTACGTTCCAGGTCCCCCACCATTAGTCGATTCCTTGGGTCAGTGTTTCCCATGGGAGGGCAGCCAGCAAGCGCTGCAATTCAGGGGAGGGTCTGTGTGCGTGCTTCCCAGAGGCAGAGACAGGAACTGCGGTCCTTCCGGGAGCTCCCAGCAGGCCAGCGTGAGCCTGCCCCTCGGCTGGCATGATGAGGCCGACTGGGCGGGACAAGGCACTTCAGCCCTGTGGAGGGCAGCGCGGAGCTGCTCAGGCCAGCCAGGCTGCCGGTGACTCTTTCCTTGGCCTCCAGGCTGGAAGTCCAGTTCCCCGACCTCTGAGAAAAGACAAGTCCGACAAAGGACCCACACACCAGCAGGAAGATGCAATCCTGCGGGCCCAGAGTTACAGGGCCTTGCTTGTCCAGTGGCAGGCGCAGGGGCAGTGAGAGACCGGTCCCGGTGTACAGGGCAGGCAGGGGTGAGGGCGGGCAGGGGCGGACCTGCCAACCTGGGGCTGACCGGTGGCCAGCGCACCCCAGGGTTCCCACAGGGGTGGCTTCTGCCAATCCTGGGATGGCCAAAGGTTCCTGAAAACATGCCCCCTCCTTCCTGGACCTGGGGGGAGGCAGGAGGCCCCAGAGCCCTCCACAGCCAGAGCAGGGGCTGGGCCTAACAAAGGGGGGGGCAGGGGTGTCACATACCTGAGTGACCACTGCCCAAGGGGCTGGCCTGTCACAAGGTACTTCTACCCATAAGGGCCAGGCGGGCTTCGCCAGCATAGGACACGGAGTAAGCCCTAGGCCCACGGAGACCGAGGTCACGGGCAAGATGCCTCTGGGCCTATGATCACAGAGGCATGTAGGGCAGCCAGTGTCCAGCACAAGTCCTTCCCACCCCATGCCGGGGGCGGTGGGGGGAGGGCACTGTTCCCTGGAAGGATTCGAGGGGGCGGGCCTAGCTGGGCAGGGTGTATGCAGAAGGGAGCTGGGGGCCGGAGGAGATGCAGGAAAGGGGAGGTCTCTCACATGCAGGGGCGTCGTGGGGCCAGGGGTGTGACATGAGTGAGGCACCAGGGGGGCCCCGGAAGCTGGGGAGTTGTGTCTGTCCGCAGGCGAGTGAGCACGGGGAGTGGAGTGCCACCAAAGCGCTGGCCGGGTGTGTGCTCAGAGAGAGAAGCCAGCCCGTGTGAGGGACCACACTGGCCCCAACCATAGGCATGTGGCGGGGAGATGGGCAGTGCCTGCAAAGGGGCGCAGGGCCTCTTTCTGGGGTGATGAAAGGGCTCTGCAGTTAGAGGTGATGGTTGTACAGCCCTGGGGGTACCCTTACGACACCCGGAACTGTGCGTTCTGAGCAGTGAGCTTTACGGTGTGTGAATTACATCTCAATAAAGCTGTCGAACTCAGTCATCGGTAACCAATATTTTAACGCGCTGTTACAGTCAGAAGCACTGAGGAAGGCCGCGATGAGCAGCGCACCCCAATCCTGACCCACACGGCGGCCGGAGCAGAGCCGCCTGGGGGCCTGAGGTGAGCGGAAGCCCCGGGACTGTTTGCCTGTCGGCCTAGCACCCCTTAAATCCACACCCCAGACGTGCAGCCTGGTCCGCCCATGCCGGGCACCGGGAGCCCATGAGCCTGGCCAGCCTGGGGGTGGCCGCCTCCTTGTGCCTCCCCAGGGACCTCTGCCTCTCCAGTAAAAGGGTCCCTGCGGTGCGTTCTGCCCGGTCCTCACCTGAGGCTTGGGAAGAGGGTCACAATAAGGGACAGGCCTGGGGTGGCAGCAGGAGCAGGAAGGAAAGAGCATGAAGGGGTCTGGGTGGGGGCTTGGTGAGTGTCCCGCGGTCACCCTGACAAATGACCGCGAACCAGGGCCTTAAAACAGCAGAAATGGACTCTCGCAAGTCGAGTCTGGTCTGAGCTGTCGGCAAGCCCGCACGCTGGGGGTCCAGGGGCAGCGTCTCCAGCTTCTTCCAGCTCCTACTGTCCTGGGTGGCCCCTGGCTTGTGGCCATGTCACTTTGTTCTCTGGGTCTCTCTGGTTCTCATAAGGAGCCAGCCAGCGGATTGAGGGCCCAGCCCCATCTAGTATGGCCCCATGCTAACTGTAGTGACCCCAAGCTAACCGTAGTGACCCCACGCTGATTGTAGTGACCCCATGCTAACTGTAGTGACCCCACGCTAACTGTATGACCCCATGCTAACTGTAGTGACCCCAAGCTAACCGTAGTGACCCCACGCTGATTGTAGTGACCCCACGCTAACTGTACGGCCCCACGCTGACTGTAGTGACCCATCCCCAAGGGGGTCAGCACACCCACACCCCCAGACCTGCTACGCCAGGAATGTGGCCACAGCCTGGGGGTAGGGGTGGGGTCAGGTGCTCCTATTGTCCTCACAGCCCCTCCCGCCGCCCCCCCTTGGCCATGGGTGCTACTCAGAAGGGGATGGGCCTGTTGCCCGCCCCCAGAACTCTCCTACACAGGCCTGCCCACCACAGCCGTGCTTGGTAGGGTGAGGATGAGAGGGGTCCTGGCATTTGCCAAAGAGGCTTCAGAGGGCAGGGGGCAGCCACCGAGGGTGCCAGTGCTCAGAGCCAGCCAGGCGCCCCCAGCACCCCCAGGGGGACAAGCCAGGACCTGGGAGGAGGCAGAGGCTCTAAGGACCCTTGTCCTTACGTCAACATGGCTCGCTGGAGAGGAAGGGCTAATTGGTCTTCACTCCTTGGGCTCGGCAGGCTGGAGTCAGCGGGAGGGGAAGAGAGCAGGCCAGCCCCCTGCCCCGCACTTTGTTCCAGGCGGCAGGGACAGTGCCTGCTGTGCCTGCACAAGCACAGGGACGAGTGTCCCCAGAGCCACAAGGTGGTCCCGTTGCCCCTCCAGGCCAGCTCAGCTCAGAGCGGGGGCCGGGGCCGCAGGCGCAGAGAGAGGTGTGGCCCGACTCGGGACAGAAATGAAACCTGCAGGGCCGCCAGGAGCCAGCCATCTGTCAGCTCAGGGCGGGTGCCCGTTCCAGGGGCCTGAAACTCACACCAGGTTCCCCACCCTTCATGTGCGGCCCGGGCAGAGATGGACACAGACCAGGCCTTCCAGAAGATGCCTGCCCTGCAGGGCCAGGCGGAGGGGGGCTCGACGCTGGGCCAGTCCCCCCGCAAGACCCTTCGGTGCCACTTGCTCATGTTTTTTATTTGACTTAACGCTTATTCAAGCATCGTTTCTCATTCCACATAGTTCTTTTTTTTTTTATCGAGGTAAAATTCATATGACATAAAACCATTTTTTAAAAGATTTTATTTATTTGTCAGAGAGCACACACACAAGCAGGGGGAGAGGCAGAGGGAGAAGCAGGCTCCCTGCTGAGCAGGGAGCCCGATGTGGGGCTCGATCCCAGGACCCTGGGATCATGACCTGAGCCGAAGGCAGACACTTCACGGACTGAGCCACCCAGGCGCCCCAAAAACCATTTTAACATGAACAATTCAATGGCATTTAGCACATTCAGAATGTGCTACCATAACCTCTATTCAGTTCTAGAACATTCTCCCCGCCCCAAAACCCCAACATGAGCTCCTCACTCCTCCCCTCTAGCCCTCGGCGGCAGCCGCCCGCTGCTTTCTGTCTGAACGGATTTGCGGGATCTGGGTACTGCGTACAGATGGGGCCAGGTGCCATGCGGTCCTCTGAGACCGGCTTCTTCCCCTCCACGTAAGGTGTTGAGATTCATCCACATTGTGGCCTGGGTCATTCCTTTCGTGCAGAAAGGCCTTCGGCTGCAGGGACGCGGGCATCACGTGGCGTCGGTGCTGCCTGCTGGGGGCCTCAGTGCACTCGCAGACCCACAGGTCTACGTCCCACACGGGCGCACGGAGCACACGGTGTGCTGGGAAGCGTCGGGGGAAGAATGTGGACGCTTCCACTGTTTGTCGTCCCCGTCATCCCACTCTTGTGAACGCGGCCAAGGAGCAGGAGACACTCCCCTGGACAGACACACATTGAAATAGCATCTCTATGAGCAAAATGCTGGGATCTGTTCAGTGTCCAGCAGCAGATGGCCGGTGGTGGAAGTTTCTGGAACGTCCTCAGCTCGCCGGCCTCCCGTGTAGCTGGGACACGAGGTGGTGCACAGAATGTTATATGAATTTCCCGGTGATGCGTGAGCAACTCTCACACCGAAAAGGGAGATCTCAGAGCCGCGTCCACACTGTGCAGAATGACCAGGGAAACCCGCACAGAGGAAGCAGTGGTCGGGGGCGGGGAAGGCGCTGCACCCCAGGGTCTGCTCTATTACTGGGGTGTAGCACCGTTCGTGAAAACCAGTGGACGTGAGGGGTCCCAGGCACCGCTGGGAGGGGCTATGGGGTGCATCCGTCTATGGTCTCCCCGTTCTCAACCTGGCGACTGTCCTTCGAGGGCCCTGCCCAGGGAGAGAGGCCAGCCCTGCCTAGGGTCACACAGCCCTGCCCCCCATGACTGCGGGAGGCAGCGTGGCCTGACAGACTTGCTCTCCTCTCCTCACCTTTATGGCCAGCCCTGACTTGGCTCCCCAGTCCCCTACAGTGACCCAGGGACAAAGGACAGCTGCCCGGCCCGGCTGCTCACCAGAGGAGGTCCCCTTGTCCAGTGGCTTCCGGTGTCTTGTCAGATATGCTGGCCAGCCTGCACGCCCTGGGTGACCCTTGCAGGCCCAGCCAGCCCTCTCCCGGCCCAGCATATGCCCCTCACCCTGTAAGGCCAGCGGGCAGGGTGGGACCTAATCAATAGACAGAAACTTCCCTGCCCCCCTGGGCTGTCCGCTCCCCCCACCCCCACCCTGGGCTCGGGGAGGCCGGCGCTGCTGACGGTCAGTCTGCCCTGCCCCGCGTGGATGTGCCAAGTGCCAGCGAGCCCCTGGGGGAGGCCCGTGCCAGGCTGGAGAGCCCGGGAGGGGCGGGGGGCGGGGAGGACAGGTGCAGCCCAGGCTCTAAATAGGCCCAGTGCTTGCAGGTATAAAGCTGGAGCCCCCACGGACTCTCAGAACCCCCAGCCTGACCTGCTTCCCCAGAACCCTCGAGGGAAACCAGGCAGAGGTGAGCCCTGCCCAGGGCGGGAGGCGGGGGTACAGGCTCTGGGCCCGGCCAGAGCCTCCCACGCTGCACAGCCATAGCTGCGGCCTCGTTTTCATCTGCAGCACAAGTGGAGGCCCAAGGGACTGTGGGGACCCCAGGGAGGTCCAGGGGAGGCAGGAAAAGGAGGCGGAAAGGGAGGGGCAGCCGCAGGGAGCCCCAGTCTAGAGGCGGCCTCGTGTGTCTGGGTCTGCAGAGGTGGGCGCGTGGGCGCACGTGCGCTTACGTGGGACTCTGAGAGAGTGCTGGAAGCTGGGGAACAGGGTGGGGAGGCTGGGACCTGCTCACTGACCTCCTGGCCCCAGGTGCTGAGTGGGGGGCCGGGGAGCCTGGCAGGCAGACGTCCAAGGCCAACAGACCCACCGACTCTGGCGGGCACACGACGTCAGCTCCGGACCTCCGGGACCTAGTCGCCACTGCTGGGGCCCCGTCTCGGTTACCCAGCCCTCCTGCCTCCCCCCAGCCCATGCAGCACTTTTTCTCATGTCAGCCTCTGAATTTGGTGACTCACTGGCAGATGCTAGAAGCAGAACGCAGCCCCCAGGAGGGCTACGCGGGCCGTCCACAGTAGTCTGGGGTGGGGCGAGGTCCCTGCCAGCCTTGCAAGGGTGTTCAGGGCACAGCAACGCTGGGGACAGGTCGGGGTCTGGGGGTCTTAGTCAGGCTTTAGAGCTCCAGTCCTGCTTTGGCTGTGGAAGGCGAGGTGGGAGGGAGGGAACGGTCCTGTCCGAGGAGAAGGACAAAGTGGGAGCAGCCCAGGAGGCTGGGCAGGGGGCCACAGGGCACCAAAGGGTTGGCTTTGTGTGGTGCCTGCAGTTCCCACCCCCCAGCTCCGGTGGGACATGTCGGCTTCCCTCTGGGGGTGAGTGAGACGCCATCCCAGGCCCCGGATCAGGACTATAAATAAACTGCCAGCAGCCCAAGGCCCCAGGCCCTGCCCCCGTACCAGCTCTGATCTCAGGCTCCCCTGCCTTCCTGTGGGGGGACCCCCCCCCCGAGAGCAGTGGAGTGCGACTGGGTGGTGAACGAACACAGCCCAGCATGCCCTGCAGACAGGATGTCGACCCCAGGCTCAGCCAGACCTGGCCTGGAATTCGGCCCAGCCCCTCCTTCATAAAGCGTGGGACACCGGCTCTAGCGGGGGCCCCAAGGGGCAGGCGGGGCATTCTGTCCTTCCGAGTGGAGTTCTGAGATTCCGGCATGGGAGAGGGGAAGCAGGCGCTTGGCTCAGGATGTGGGGTGGTGGGGCCTGTCCTGTGGGCCTCTGTGGCCCAGGTCGGCCCTGGCTGGCCACTGACCGCCCCCACCCCACCTCCCAGGCCAGCCCCCCGGGAGCTGGCTTTCAGGCGTGATGCTCAGGGGGCCCAACTCCAGGCCCACTTCAGGCCCCAAAGCCCTTTCCCCAGCATCTCCCTTCCCTCCTGGCTCCTCGCATGACCCCGAGAAGGGGCAGGATGGGCAGGGGTCTCCCCATTTCACAGATGAGGACCCTGAGGCCCAGAATAGCTGTGGGGCATGGCCAGGGTCAGGAAGGAGGTGACAGTCCTGGGGCTCTACCCCCCACTCCCTGCACCCCCAGGCTGCCAGGCTTGAGCTGCGACCTTTGACCAGTGGCTTCTCTTTTGGAAGGAGAGTAGAGACTCCCCCGGCCACTGCCCAGCCCCACTCAGGATGCATGGGGCACTGGGCTGCCCTTCCTGGCCATGGAGTATGTTCCAGAAAGTTCTGCCACCCCATGAACTTTTGAGAGGGCCAAGGAGCCTCTGAAATAGCTGTTTGCCACAAGCCCCAGAACCCAACCCCCTCTGGGGACGGCAACCCGAGAGCCCAGCAGGTCACAAGGCACTGCCTTGAGGGCCACAAGACAGCCTGGTCCCCACCTGCTGGCCCCTCAGCCTTTGACCAGACCCCCACCCTCCTGGCTGGAGTCCTGGCCTGCCCCGGGGGCTCCTGCTTGCCACAGACTCTCTGTGACCTGAGGACAGTGACGCAGACACGTCCACGGGGCCTGTGGGCAGATGCGTAGAAAGGGGGCCGTGGTCCTCCCTGCTCGGAGCATCTGGGCATTGCTCAATCCAGAGCCAACTTGCTGTGGGCGGTCAGCGGCCAGCCGGGATGCCCACGGCCTGCTGGTCTGGGGTCTGGGAGAGTGAGGCCCAGGCTGTGGGCCCCAAGTCATTGTGGAAGGAGGTGGGGCTTCGGGTAACCAAGAAGGCTTCCCAGACGAGGCAGCTCTGACACGGGCCTGGAAGGACAGAGGGAAGCTCCCTGGCGGCGTCGAGGGATCGGGTGGCGGACACCACCTCTTCCCAGCAGAGTGAGGGACCCTGTACTCACCACTTGTTCTCTGGGGGCCTCAGCCTCTTCTGTGAGATTGAAGTGACCCTCGGGGTGGCCAGCCAGCCAGAGGTGGGGCCTTGGGTGCGTCTTCCTCCAGGGCCCTGGACGCCCGAGTCCCTGCAAGGCCAGGCACCCCAAGGGCCTCTGCAGCCAAGGTCAGCTGCCCCTGGGGACCCTGCTCAGGAGGCAGGAGCTGGCGCCATGCAGGGACTGCGTCTGCTTTGGTCTGAGCCGAGCGCCCCCACCCGCTCATGTGCGCCCACCGAGCTGTCTCCCCATCCACCGCAGGGCCAGGATGGATGAGGACTTCTCCTCTCAGATGAAGAAGATGGCCTTGGCTATGGGCACGTCCCTGTCGGACAAGGACATAGAGCTGCTGCCCACGGACATGAGGCATCACGGTACAGCACTCCCCTGGTCCCCAGCATGGCCTCCCCGCCCCGGGCCCGGCCCAGCCATGGCCAAGGAAGCTGTGGACACAGGAGCCCATCTGCGAGCTCCCCGTTCCCTGGGCTGAGCGGCCCGGGACACGCAGGGTGGGGGAAGGGTGAAGAGCGGCCACGGCAGCCCCCACCCCAGGGCAGAAGCCTCCCCCTGGGCCCCGTGACCTGCGCCTGGCTGTCCCAGGCTCCTTCAGCTACCCTCAAGTTCCGGAGCACATGCAGAAGTTCCAGGCCTCGGGGCAGCTGGACAGTGCCATCCGCCAGGCCTTCCAGACCCTGGACAAGGACAAGAGTGGCTTCATCGAGTGGAATGAGATCAAGTAAGGGCCAGTGGCTGGGGACAGGGGTAGTGACGCCCAAGCCCACCCCAGTGGGAGAACTGGCACTGCCCCAGCGGGTCCCAGCTGGCCTTGCGGGGGTGGGGCTGGCAGGAAACAGTCAAGGTCCACAGCACTGGGGCCAGGCCCAGAGAGCCGTCTCCAACTGGGCCTCAGTTTCCCTACCTGTAAAAGGGGGAGTGAGCACCACACAAACCACTGGGCACCATCCGGACACCCCCTCAGCTCCGACCTGAGCCCACCCCTGGCCCCAGGTACATCCTCTCCACCATCCCGAGCAGTGGGCCCACCGCCCCGCTGACAGACGAGGAGGCAGAGGCCGTGATCCAGGTGGCCGACACGGATGGGGACGGGAGGATTGACTTCGAAGGTGGGTCAGCACGGACCATGGGGCTACAGGAACCTCTCAGGCCCTTCCTGGCCCGCCCCTCCGGGACCCCACTTCACGTCAGGTGCCCATCTGGGCACAATACCGAGTAGGATCCCCCACCCCAGGCACGAGGTTCACAGCCACCGTCCCCACCGCAGACGGGAAACCAAGCGTTGGGGATGGGCGGAGGGGAGCCGCTGCGGGTGTCTGAGTCGGGGAGAGGTGGGCTGAGAGGGCTGTGGGGGGGCTCAGCTGGACGGCAGCTGGGGTCCGAGGCGCGCTGGACGGAGGGAGCGCTCTGAGGTGGGGAGGGGTTTTGAAGATAGGAACGGGGACCCGAGGCCCTCCATGGCTACCCTGGGGTCTGGCCATCTTCTAGACCCCCTCCCCAGTTGCTGGCCCTGGGGCCGGAAGGCAGAGGGCAGCAAGGCGGCCCTGAGAAGAGTCGAGCGAGGCTCAGCGCCCCAGACGGACGGGCCTCCAGACCGCACTGCCCGCTGGGAGCCTGTCCTCACTTCTGGGCCAGCAAACCCTGCCTTGTGGGGTAGCCACAGGACTTCACGGAAGGGCAGCCTGGCTGAGGCGACGGCCCAGGACTCGGTGCCCCAGCCGCTCTGTGCCTCGGTTTCCCCCACCGAGAAAGGCAGGACGATCTCAGCTCTGAAGGAATTCCTGAGGGTCCCCGCAGAGACCCAGTCCGTCATAAACCCCCAAAGGCGGCTGTCACACCTCCACCAAGTGGGCCATGGGTGGGGGCATGGGGCCCACAGCTCTGGTCAATGCTGCTCCCCGGGACCAGGAGGGCAGGATACGGGGTCCCCTACACCGTGAGACCCCCCGCATCAAGTGGGGCATGCCTCCCTGTTGGGTCTTCAGCGCTTGAGAGGCACAAAGCAGGGGGATTATTTGCTAGAAATCTGTCTCCTATTCTAGAATTTTCTGAATTGATCAAAAAGGAGAAAATGCCAAAGAAGAAATAGAGCCACGCCCAGCCCTGGGCCGGGGGAGGGTACCCCGCGGGGCATCGTGGGACATCTACGCAGCCGACCAAGGAAGCGGTAGGGGTGGACGCAGCACGTGCCAGGAAAATGGAAGAACGGCATCATTAAATGAACAGTGCAGCCCGAGTGTTTCTTGGGAGCGGGGCAGGTGTGTGGGGTGCACGGGGGGTGGGAATGGGAGGCTAGGCGGGTGGGTGCATCCAGCCCCTGCCCCCTCTGCCTCCGCCTTGTCCCCACATCACGGCGAGCACCTGCGGGGGGTGGGTACCCCACCGCCAGCTCTTGCCCCCCCAGCACAGTGCTCTCTGTGCCTAGACCCCTGCAGGACCCTCTTCCCCAGCCGGGCTCTGCTAGGCTGCCCTGGCTTCACACAGCAGCCACGTGAACACAGAGCGGGGATACCTGTGACCCCAAGGGGGCCCTGGCATGTGCCCTGGGCCATGTGCTCCCGGTCAGTCCCTTGCCTTCTCCTTCCTCCTCTTGACGCCCCACTTCTCCCTCCCCCAGCTGGGGCCTCTGCTCCCCCTCATAACTTGCCCTCCTGGTGGGCTCCCATCCCGCGGTTTAAGTACCACGTGTGGACCAGGGCTCCCATCCCACCTCTCTCCCGTGCTCCCGACTCTGCCTGTCTGGGCTTCCCGATGCCCTGTTTGCCTGTCTGGGCTTCCCGATGCCCTGTTTCATGTGAAAAAGGCATCTCAAACTTAGAGCGCAAGGCTGAGCTCCGATTCGGCCTCCGTGAAGACCGGCCACCTGCGTCTTCCTGTTAGCGCCCCATCATTCCTGGGGCCGATCCAGCCAGGAGCTTTGCGGCCACATGCGGAGTGTTGGCCGCACTCCCCCTCCATCCTGCCGACTGGTCCGGGGGAGAGTCCTGGGCCCCCTTCCCAGCACCCCCGTGTCCACAAGTGGGGGGCGAGCAGAGGGACATGTGTCACTTGTGGTGGGAGTGGGTTTCCTCTTCCAGCTGCTCCATGGGACCCTACACCCTCTAGGAAAGAGGGGCCAAAGATGGCTGGACCACCCCGGAGATGAAGGCGCCGCCCCTCACAAGCACCCTCGCTGGGCCATGGCCAGAGTGAGGGCCTAACTCACATACCACCCTCCCCTCCCCTCCTCACCCACCTTTGTGGGGATCCCAGCAGCTCCGCCCTCAGAAATCATCCGGAGCCCCCTCCCTCCCTGCCGCCACCCTGGCCCCCACCCCCTCTGTCTGGGGGACGACCATAGCCCCCAGATCGGCCTCCCTGCCTCTACCCTCTGACAGTCGGTTCTCAACACAGCAGTGGAGAGGTCCTTTAAAAATAGAAGTCAGATCTGCGGCTCCTGGCGGGCTCAGTCAGTAGAGCACATGACCCTTGATCTCAGGATTGTGAGTTCAAGCCCCATGGTGGGCATAGAACTTACTTGAAAAAAAAAGTCAGATCCATCGCTCCACTCAGAACCCTCTAGAGACTCCCCTGTCAAGCCAAGTCCTTGGAATGCCCACATGTCCTGTTCCCCTCCACGCCCCGACTTCAGCCACATTGCTCCCTCTCTGCTCCCTTTGCATGGCCGTGCCTCCCTGGCGTGTTCTTCCCTAGATTTATATCTGCACGACTAACTTCCTTGTCTCCTTCAAAGTTTCCTTGAATGTCACACCCCAAAGAAGTCGATCCGAACCCACCCTATTGCATGGCACGCTTGCCCTCCCCACGTGTTCCGTGTCTCCTTGGCCTGGCATCGCTCCTCACAGTTCTCACCATCCCCTGACATACTATAATACGCATTTATTTATCATGTTTATTATGAGCAAGAAAAGCACCAAGGACATGGGTCTGAGATCCCAGGGAAGAAAAGCTTTGAGAGGTGAAACTGATGTTGTCACAAGTTCCCCATCAAGCGTTGGTAACTGTGGCCAAGAGGCTTAGCAGCTGAGGAGGGCACTCAGCAGCCTCCTGGGTGTTTGGTATCCGCCAGGGAGGAGGAGGAAGGGCTTGACTTGGGACTCTAAGGGGCTAGAAGTGAGGAGTGAGGACAGGAGAACCAGGCCAGTCCTCACAGAGACTGGAATCTGGCCTCAGCTAGCCCAATTCCCCTCACTGCCCCTCAGAGCAGAAGCAATCCCTCTGGACCAGGGACCAAATGCAGCTCAATACAGGCCAGACCTGGCCATGCCCATTTATTTGCATATTATGTGGCTGTTTTCAAGCTATGCTTAACTGGAATGCCACGGAAAGCCTGAAAGTAAAAATAATCGCAGAGATACACCGCACAAGCACTATGGTGAGAAAGCTGGTCCAGCTACTACTATCAGGTGAAAGAGACCATAAGGCAAGAGGTACTGCTAGACAAAGAAGGCCATTTCATAAAGATGAAGGATCAGTTCACTAGGAAAACACAAACTCTAAATGTGTACGCACCCACTAACATAGCCTCAGAATTTGTAAAGCAAAAAGGAACAAACTAGAACGAGAAAGACGCTGTGCCATCACAGTGGCAGTTTTTAGCATTCCTCTTGGGAACTGACAGAGCAAGGAGGAAAAAAACCAGTAAGGATACAGAAGACTAGAAACGAGTTAACTCAACCCAGATGATGAAGATCAACTCTGCATCCAACAACTGCGCTCTTTTTAAATCAACAGATAGAGGGTTTACCAAAATTGACCACGTGCTGGCCATAAAGCAAATCTCAAACGAGTCAGAGAGTTGAAATAACATAGAACATATTTTCTGATCATAGGTAAGTCAAATTAGAAACCATAAACCAAAAAGATAAAAAAAAGCAATGCAGTGGGAAACAACCCAGAGTTCAGAGAAACCACCATGGAAATTAGAAAATATTTTGAATAACCAAACTACAATAAACCAAAACCTTGTGTTGCATGGAGGAAAATTCAGTGTTTGCCGCGTGGACTTGGAAGGGAAAGGCCGACATCAATGGTTTAAGAACACTTCCTGAGAAGTCAAGGAAAGAAAGGAAAACTCAGTTTAAAGGAGAGGGAGGGAAGTAAAGGAATTCTGAAAGGTCAAGGCCAGTACTCCCTGGCCTGCCCCCTGCTGGAGCTCACACCCCACAGGGCAAGCTGTTGGTCTGTTTGGCTCACAGTCCTGCCCAGCACAGATCCAACAGGAATTTCAAGGATTTGTTTGTGCTGTCACTTGTCTCCAAAAAGGATGGGGGGTAAGAGGCAGGCTCTGTCAGACGACATGAGTGCCGTGGGTCTTGGGGAGGGGGTCCAGGCGGGGTGATGTCAGAGATTCCCCCAGCCGCCCCTATAACCCACAGCCATCCAGGGAAGGGACTGTGCCAGAAACTCAGGGTGTCCCCCCATCCTGTCCACAGGAGGCTTTGGGGCGCTCCTGCTGGGTGGCATCCAGTCCTGCCTGGGCTGGGAAGTCAGGCCCGCCCCTGGTGGGAGCATCACCTCTGCCCATCTCCACAGGTCTCCTGGCTTCCCTGCCTGCCCCGCTCTCTGGACACCACCCTGTCTTCTCATCTGCTGAATACCTTACTTGCAAAAATACATAGTTGAGTAATTTACAGCCACTTCCCCCGGGGAACTCCTAGTAACAGCTTCAGACAAAAATACCTTTTCTAATGGGCAGAGAGGGGTCAGAGCCTCGATAGGAAGACCAGTCTTCCCCTGTGTGGTCCTGGCCGTGCCCCTGGGAGCCCGGCCAAGGGCCATGAGCCTCCAGCTCCTTCTGGTGCAGCCGCAGCCCAGGGAGGAGTTTGAGCTGGTGCCCGCTGCCCCTCCCCTCAAGGAGCCCCACGCCCAGGGGCCAGCCACCCGCCCTTCTCGGGACTTGAGACGAAGGTACCCAAAGGCTAGCCTGGATCTTCGAACAGAGGGCAGAGAGGGTGAGCTCCAGGGCAACAGTGGTCCTGCGGGGAGGAAGCGGGCCCGGGAGCTCTGTGGAGACAAGAGCCACCCTCCTCACCTCAAGCCCCAGAACTGGGCGCCCCAGGCACACATCGATGGACGACCACAAGACCTTCTCCCCACCCAGGCATCTAACAGGACGAGACAGCCCTGTGAGGAGGGGACAAGCACAGGGCTCATGCACGCTGCCTGGGGGGCCAGACCAGGGCTCCTGCCCCGGGGAGCTGTCAGGCCAGAGGGACCCGGCGTGTCTCCCTGCTGCATCTAGCTCGGGCACTAAAGAAGGAAAAGACACCCTTGTGCAGGTAAAGACACAGAAGCTGGACACACGCCAAGGCAGGAGACAGCAGTGACAGGGGAAGGCCACACAGGTGAGCGCCCAGCAAGCCTCAGCCCTCGTGCATCTGAGGGGCTTGGCCTCCCCCAGGGAGATGCAGTGAGACACCCCCCGTGAGCCGCAGGGCCTCCCTGGCCAGCATGGGCTCCCCCAGCAGCCAGGACAGAGCACCTGCAGAGGGGAGGCGCATCCTCGAGAAGGAGCCCCTTCAGCTTGGGTGAGCCTCCACGCTCCTCATGGGCAGGGCCTGTCCAGTGCCCACTCCTCGGGGGCTCCTGCCTGTCACACTTCTGGGGGGGGAGTCCTCAAGTGGGGGAAGGAAAACGAGGGTCTCCTGGGAGCACTACATTGTCTCCAGCCATCAGGGGAGCACGACAGCAGCCAGAGCACCTGGAGAGGATGGGAAGAGCCCCCGAGCCCCTTGTGGGGGTGTGGCGAGCTAGCCAGGGAGCCATGCTCTCTGCTGGGGGACCGCGACCCAACCCCAGGGCCCGCAGCAGGCACAGAGCACAGGCTGTCAGGCTGAGACACCCCATGCCTGGCCTCCAGCCCCCGCCACCCCGGACCCTGGCCCAGGAGAGAGACGAGGCAGGGGTCACACAAAGTATTAAAAACACCTCTTTACTGTTGAAACGCAGCCATGGCACTCTAACGTCAGGATGACGGAGCCCAGGGCAGAGGGATGGAAGGGGGCGGTGGGGCCGGGCTGGGGTCGACCTTGCTACCAGGCGCCCTCGGCCCGGCTGCTGCTGACCCCATCTGGGCCATGGGCAGCAGCGGTCACTTGGCACTCGGCAATGGCCACCTGCGCTGCTCCAAGAGCTCTTCCAGGTGGTCGGCCCGCTTCACTGCGGCCTGCAACGTGCCGTCCACCTGCGGTCAGGCCCGGGTCATCCCACCCCCGCCCCCGGCCCCAGGGAAGGCCCGGCCTCAGGGACCCACCTCATGCTGTTTCCGGAGGCTGCGCACGGCCTCCTCCTTCTTTGCCAGAGCCAGCTTCACCCTGGGGGGGGGGGGACACGTGGTGGGCTTCAGGGCAGCGCCCCCCACACCCCATGGCCGGCATGTGGCCGAGTGCGGCAGGGCAGCCGGGCTGCCCACCCCATCCCAGCCCTGCTGACCGCGGGCACGGGGCTGTCTGGGGGAGTTGGTGCCGAGCTGTGACCCCCGCGGCCACGGCCCACAGGACCAGCCTCGGTGAGTCAGAGCCCAGGGTGGGGATCCTGACTCGTGCTGGGAGGGCTGCCGGCTGAGAAAAGAAAGCTCCCAGCCCATGTCCACCTCTCTGGAAGAACTAAGGGGTCCCGTGGGGCTGGGGGAGCTGCCCACTACTGACCCCTCGGGGCTCCGATTCCTCCCGTTTCACCCAGGCCAGGGAGCCGGGGAGCCGGCCGGTCCTGCTGGGATGCCTGGTGCTAGCCAGCCAGGCCCCAGGGCCACGCGCCGCACGGAGCCCCAGCGGCGGCTGATGGCCCGGCTCTGCATGCGCTGTGAGGCCGACCACAGCCCCTTCCCTTTCTCAGATCAAGCATCCCCCCCACCTCCCCCCAGGCTCCGGCTCCGGCCCCGGCCCACCTTCCGTGCACCTCCTCCAGGTCCGCCTGCTTCTCCCGCGTGAGCCGCTCCAGCTCCAGCCGCTGGCGGGCCCGCAGCTCGGCCAGCTCAGCCCTGACCTGCCGGGTCTCCTCGTCGGAGGCTGCGAGCCGGTCAGCGAACTCCTGGCGGAGCACCTCGGCCAGGCCGCTCCTCTCGCTGACCAGCTGCTCGTTCACCTGCGCCGGCACGGGGTGCGAGTGAGTGGGGGGGGGGCTGGGGCAGCCGACCGCCCCTCCCACCCTGCTCACCGCTGTCAGGTGGGCCAGCTCCTTCTCCTTCTGCCGCACCAGGCCCTGCAGACGCACGCTCTCCCCCTCCGCCTCCCCGAGGTGCCCCTTCAGCTCGGCGCACCGCTGCTGCAGCGTCCGCTCCGACTGCTCCAGCTCCGAGAGCTCCGTGTCGTACTTGTCCCGGATGCGCTGGACGCTGGCGGACAGGGGCAGGGTCAGGGGGCTCCGGGGACTCGGGGCTGTGCCAGGCACCGGTGGGAGAAGGCCTCACCGGCTCTCCGCGGCCCTCTCGCTCTCCTCCCTGGCGCGCGTCATGTCGGCCTCCAGCCGGTGGATGACCAGCTCGATCTCCTTATCCCGGCCCCTCCGGACTTCTTCCCTCAGCTCCCGTTCCCGGTTCAGCAGCCATGCTTCCTGGGGGGGGGGGGGGTGCACGGGGCTCAGTGGGACTGGTGCAGGGTCGGCCGCAGGACACCGGGTGGCAGGACCAGGCCCTGCCCTGGGCCCCGTCAGCCCTTTGGTCAGGACCCAGGGTGGGACAGAGCGCGAGCACCAAAAGCACCGCCTCGGGCTGCTGTCCTGGGTCTCAGGGCAGAGCTGGACATCTCCAAGCCCGGGGTGGGTGAGGGCCCAAATGGGGCAGGCTCTCGGAAGGCAATCTGGAAACTCCCATCAGGCTTCACAACACACCCTTTGACCCCGCCGCCCTGCATGTGCAAACATATCTCACAAATACAGCGACCCCCGTGCACAGTTCCGGGGCAGACAGGGAGGCTGCTTGGCCACTGCTGAGGCTCCGTGACCAGGCCAATGGGCCCTGGCCTCACGTGTGGCCCTGTGCACCTGTCCACCACGACCTCTTTCCAGAGATGCCTGGCAGTGTGGACTGGTGCTTCGTGTGGAAGGCACCGGAAGATGAGGGAGCCTCCTCCTAGGTATTCCCCATGCAGGCTGAGAGTCAGCTCATTGTGAGGGCAGCCCCCCGGGTGAAGGGAAGCTGAGGAACGCCGCCGACTCTCCCAGAGCCCCCCTCTGCAAAGGGCCTAGAGCGCAGGCAAGAACACAACCACCAGGCCCCGAGCAGACACACCGTGGAGCGCAGGACCGTGCCCACAGGGAGGCCATGGAAGGGGAACCCACACGTGGCCTGTTTCAAGGCCTGGGGTGCTGGGCAGGAGGGAGGAGGCTGCTTCCCACACCGCACCTCCTTCTTGGCGCAGTTGGCCTCCCACATCTGTCGTTCTGCCTCCAGCTGCTCCTTCAGGGCCTTCATCTCCATCTGGGGGGCGGGCAGCACCGTGAGAGCAGGCCACGACCCCTCCCCCTGCACGTCCCAGGTGGAGGGTCTGCAGGGGAGCTGCCACCCCCAGAACGGGCGCTCCCCACAGCGCAGGCGCCGGGAGGGGCGGGGACGGAGGCACGCCCACCTGGTGCCGCCGCTCCTGTTCCTCTCTCCCCTTCTCAAACTCAGCCCTGAGAGCCCGGCCCTCGGCCGCGCTGCTCTCCTCCAGCTGCTGCCGCAGCTCCTCCAGCTCCGCCCGCTGCCTGTGGGCAGGCGAGACGTCAGCACGTGCGTGGGCAGCGCGGGACGGCAGGCGGCGGCTACGCCCCCCTCCCGGTGGCACCTGGCTGCCTGCTGGCCCAGCCGCTCCTTCTCCTCGGCCACCTCGGNGGCCTCCCGGCGGCCCCAGCCGCTCCTTCTCCTCGGCCACCTCGCCGTAGAGCCGCCGCCGCTGCTGCTGCAGGGCCCGCTGCTCCTGCTGCACGTGCTGCTCGAAGCTGCGGGAGCAGAGGCTCGGTGCGGGCTCCGCCCTGGCGCCTGCCCACCCCTGTATTGCCCGGCAGCGCCCCGCGCGAGCTGCAGCCTCACGGGGCTCGTGGGGAGGCCGCGGTCAGCTGCGCGTCCCGGCCCCTGGGTTTCCTGCCCTGGCACCAGCCTCTGTGCCGGCCGCGTCCGCGGTCCCCTCCCGCGGGGTCCGGGCACATCCCAGCTCTGCTCGGGCCTCGGCTGGGGACACGCACCGCTGCTGGGCGCGCTCCCGCTCCTGCTGGCCCAGCGCCTCCTTCTCCCGCTCCAGGTGCTCCCGCAGCTGCTCCAGCTGGCGCCCGAAGCGCTGGGCCGCCCGCGTGTCCGCCTGCAGCAGCTCTGCCTCGTGCAGACACTTGAGCTTCTTCACCTCCTGCTTGTGCTTGGCGATCAGCTTCTGGACCTCGGGCTCCAGGCCTGGAGGGAGGGCACCGCACTGCAGGGGCCTGCCCCTCGGCCCCTGGGCGGCCAGGGACCCCTGACCCTTGCCCCGGTGCTGCAGGGGACTCCCAGTTCTCCCCCACTGTGACACCAGGGCCGCAGTCCCACCAGGGGATCCCCCACCCCGGCCACCCCAGAGGCTCCAGCCCAAAGCACAACTGAGTCCCCCTGGGCCCACCATCCCTCTCTGCCGTGGGGCTCCCCCTGGTGCAGGGCCCCCTGGAGGAGGGATCACCAGGGAAGAGGGTGTCTGGGGCAGGAGGGCGGGGCCAGGCATTAGCGGCCACAGCTGGGGAGCTCCGTCAGCCCTCAGACCCACTCTCTAAGCAGGGTGCAGTGACAGTCCCAGGCGTCAGGGAACCCGGGGCACCCCCCATGCTCCCACCCGGTGCGCTCCCCTGGGTGGTGGAAGAGGTCAGGGGACAGAGGAAGACAAGGCCCATCCTCTTGGACCTGCCCTTTGTCCTGGGTCCTGGGCCTGTGGCCGGCCCCCTCCCTGCTGCCAAGCCGGCTGGACATCCCCTGAGGGCTACCATGACTATGACTGACACTGCTGTCCTTGCTCAAAGACACCCCATGGCTGCCTCTGGGCCGTGTGGCCTGTCAGCCTCTGACCAGCTCCCGGGGGCGGCCGGTCCCCACCTCGGACGGTAATCTCCTTGATTTTTCGGGTTTTCTCATTGATCCACTTCTCCCTGCGGACTTTCTCAGTGGCACTCATTAGTTCTTTGAGTTTCTTAATCTCCTGCCAGAGAGGAAACAGAGTCCACAGAGCAGCTGTGAGGAAGGGGAAGATGCAGAGAGACCCCCGCCCTCGGCCACCCCTCCCCTGCCCACGCCAGTGATCCTATTCTGCCCTCCCCAGACGTGGAGGCAGGGTCCAGTCTGGAGGCCTGCGGTGAGGGGAAGTAATCGGGCTGCAGAGGCCCCACTGGGGTACCCAAGTCCCAACCCTGGCTGTCCCCTGCAGTGGCTGGGGGACTTTAAAAATGCTGATGCCGGGGCATCTGGGGGGCGCGGTCAGTGAAGCATCTGGCTCTTGGTTTCGGCTCAGGGCATGATCTCAGGGTCGTGGGACGGAGCCCCGAGTGTGGATCCCCACTTGGCGGGGAGTCCGCTTGAGAGTCTCCCTCAGCCTCTGCCTCTCCCACTTGTGCACGCACATGCTCTCTCTAATAAACACATCTTTAAAGACAAATGCTGGTGCCACCGCCCTCCCAGAGTCAGCCCGGGGCCTAGGGACCACCAGCACCCACACTGTGGGAGGTGCGGCTGGGGGGAAGCAGCCTTTGAACGGCGGCTGCCAGCAAAGCTGGATGAGGCTGGGTCCGGTCCTCGGCCGACAAAACCAGGGAACACGTGTGCGGTCCCTCTGCCCAGGGTCCCAGAGCTGGGGCAGCTCAGGTTCCCACACGGCCAGCACTGCGGGTGGGCAGGCAGCGGCCCCTCCCGGCCCTCCCTCCTCGTATGGGACACGGGAGGGTCCTGTGAATCCCTCGGCCCCTGCCCCAGGGTCTGGCACCCAGCGGCCCAGGGTGAAGCAACGCCAGTGGCAGGAGAGGACCGAGACTGGTGCCGGGGCGGCACCCCCACCCCCACCTGGCCCGCTGGCTGGCACCCTGGGCGCGGGGCTCAGGCCCGAGGCTCCGCCGTGTGCGCTCCTGGCTCCGGGGCTGCATGCTGGGCCCTGTGGTCTCGTTCACAAGCCCCCGACACTCTCATGCTCAAAGGCTGCCCTGTTCTGGGGCGGCCAGGCAGGGACCCCCCTCCCACAGGGGCTCAGAGCACAGCGGGGCTGGAGGCAGGCTGCAGGGACAGTGGTGGAGAGCCGGCCACTCCGGCCACGGCCACCAGCCCGAGGGGCTCACCAGCTCGTGCTGCTCCTGCACCTGGGCCTCCCTGTCCTTGCGCCTCTGGTCCCCCTGCTTCAGCTCTGCAACCACAGCCTCACACCTCTCGGCCAGGGCCTTCTTGTCCTCAATCAGCTGCAATCAAGGGCTGGGGCTACAGCTGCTGCCCTGAGGGGACCCCGCCCCAGGGACCACCGACTACCAGGAGCTTGCGGGGGACCCCTGGCCAGGAGGGCAGGTACGCCTGTGGACGGGGCCGTGGCTGGGGGACACAGCCGTGGGGTGGGGGTGGGTCACGGCTGCGGGGGGCAGCACCCAGGGATGCCCTGGACGAGCCCGTCCAGCAGTTCCCACGGGGAGGATGCTGCCCATTTCCACAGAAGGGAGGAGGCCCGGTGCGGAAGGCCCATGGGTCTGGAAGTGTCCTCGAGGCCCGAGCCAGGCTGGCACCCGATAACCCGGCGGACCCAGCAGTCCTGACCCCTCTCCCCTGGAGCCCCACTGCCCAGGCGGTGTTACCTGGTCGATGAAGGACAGGTGCCGCTGGATAGTGGCCTCGTAGTGGTCCCTCTGCTGCCTCAGCTGCCGGCCCAGCTCCTTCTCCGTCTCCTTGACCCGCCGGACGGTCAGGTCCCGCTGCTGCACCTGTAAGGGGCGCCGGGGGAGTGACTGGGCAGAGAGCGCCAGGAGGAGACGGGGGCGAGGCTCTCGCAGGGAGCAGCGCTGGCAGAACACACACACCCAGGCTGGGGAGCAGGGCCCGAGTGGTCACGGCCCCCCTGCGGTGTGTGAGGCTCTGCCGGGCGGGGGTGGCGGGGCGTTACCAGAGCTCTCTGCAGCAGCCCCACCGCCTGCTTCTTCTCCTCCACCTCCAGCTTCAGCCGCAGCACAGACGCGCTCACCGTGGACACGGGCTCCAGGCGCCCCTCCTCCGGCACCAGCCCCTGGAAAGGCAGCGTGCGTCAGGCAGGCCCGGTCACCTGGTGAGAACCTGCCGTCCCTCCCTGCGTCCGCTGCGCACCTGGGGGGCTGAGGCCGGCCGGTCCTGCCCTGACGTCTCCATCTCGTGCAGAAAGCTCATGATACCCTGCAGCTTAGCCTCGGACAACAGAGTTCCGTCTTCGGGGGGACCGGCGCACGTGCTGAGCTTCCCAAATTTCTCCAGGTTGTCGGCTGTCAGGGAGCTGGCATCGTCCTCCTACAGGGGAGGGGGCACAGCAGCAGGGGCTGTTGGGGTGGCCGAGGATGCTGGGCTGGGCCTCCAGAAGCCACTCAGGGACCCCCAGGGCAGGGGAGGAGGGGGCGGAGCGAGTGCAGGGGCCGCTGGGGAAGGTGGGGGGGACCTAGTCTGGGGGGGGCCTCTCAGGGGCACCACGGGCAGATAGGCGGCACCCACTCCCCACCCCAGGGTTATTCTGAGCGTCTTAAATCTCAGCGAGCCCTCGAATGAGTGGGGGATCCCACAAAGCCCCATTGGGCCCTCATCCGGGTCCCGACAGAAGCAGGCAGGTGCCCCCGTGACCTGCGCGGACACAGCCCACGGTCACCTCATCAGTCCAGGAGTATTTGTCCTTGTGGTAGGCCCTGGGGCAGGGCAGCGGCTCCGGCTCCTCCTCCAGCAGCCTGAGCGTGTGGAGCAGCTCATCCAGGGTCGCCCTAGGCTTGGCCCTGGCCCCGGCGGGGCCCACCACCTCCACATCCTCACTGGCCACATCCTGGGAGTTGGCGTCCTGCAGTGGACACAGAGGAGAAAGAGCCACTGAGGCCATCAGAGACCCCCGGAGGGCCGTGGGGGGAGGCTGGGGGGAGATGGGGGGCCAGGAGAGGAGAGGCCTCCTCGGCACAGGCTCGTGCCCACGTAACCATGTGGACCAGGCTCGCCCCAACCGAACTCCAGGGTGGCTGGGTGGGACGCACCTGGGCCTGGCCTCCTCACCCCAACCTCTGAGCTTTCTGCTCCCTCTGTAGGCACACAGAGCCCCACCCCAGAGCCGCTGTGAAAACCCAACGGGATTCCAGAGCAACCCACAAGACCCCGTCCCCACACTGGAGCAATGGGACCCATTCTGGGCAGCCTTTCCTGGCACGAGTGACCCCACGGCCACAGAGGGGCAAGCTTGGGTCACCCAGGCATGGATGAGCCCTGAAGCTGAAGGCAGGGAGGGCGGATAGGAGGAACTGTACGGACACCTGAGGCTTGTCGTCTGGAAACTGCCGGAGCTCAGGGGAGGAGTTGGAGGCAGACTGGTGGGGGTCCTCTGGGCCTGTGGTTCGGAAGCCAGCCCCTGCACAACACAGCACAGCATTGGAGCCCCCGGGCATCACCCCGGCTGGGGGCAGCCAATCTGGGGGAGCCCTTGGGAAGAGACCACACACAGGGGAAGTGGAGCATGTGACAGCAGGTGCCATGGCAGACCTCAGGGAACACAGGGAACTTTCGGGAGCCCCGACCTTCTGAGATGAAGAGTCGGGGGAACCACTGCGACCCCAGAACTCCTGGCCTCCCTGTGTCTAGCTCTGGAAGAAGAGGGGCAGGAGCAGAAGGGCAGGGCCTAAGGGTCTGCTGCACAGTGGAGCAGGGGCTCCAGGGGCCGGGGGCATCAGCAGAGGCCACAGCACTCCCCGGGGGAGGGGGCAGGGGTGTCTGTGCCGGGGTTGGGCTGGGTGATATCCTTGAGGGTCCGCAGAGCTGGGGCAGGGGGTTCACCGGCATTGTTGGCCTTGTGGGTCTGCTGGGCGTGAGTGGTGTCCCCCGGCCTCGGGGGTGGCTCCTGGGCCGGCCGGGGCTTCTCCGTCTCCCGGGCCTCCTTCAGCAGCCCAAACTCAGGGCCACCTGCCTTCTGGGCTCGCTTCTGCTGCAGCTCCTGCCGTGAGGAGCACCTCTGAGCAGCCTGGCCAGGCCCCCCGTCCTCCCCGTGCCCAGCTGCCCTGAGGCCCAACGTCCAGGGGCTTGGAGAAGGAGGGCTCGGGGAAGGCAGCAGGCAGGGGTCCCCCAGGGGCACAGGGGGTGGACCCAGCAAGCGTTTGCTGCCTTGGTCACCCCGGGCACCTGAATGGCCGCTCGCCTGGCCTGGCGTGCCTTCTCCTCCCGGACCCTCCTCCTGGCCGCCTCCTTCTGCTGGTGCAGGCCCAGGAGCCCCTCTCCCAGCTGCCGCCGCTGTTCCTGTGGAAGCCAAAGCCATAGCTGCTTTGAATGGGAACATGGAGTTGCCCGATCCAGGCCTGGGTTTCCATGGGATCCCAGGGCCCCCTGACATGCCACTTCTCTGCCCAGAGAAGACAAGTCTCCCTCCAGGCAGCCAGCGGCTCCCCTAGGTGGGGGAGACAGCTCTGCGTCCTGGAGCAGGGACCCTGCAGCCAGAGACCCGCTCGGACTGCTCAGCCCAGGGGCCGCTGGCAGGCATGTCCTGACGCCCAGGCCCTGACTCAGGGCAGGAAGGACACGGGGCCCCCAGACAGCACGTGGACCCGCGGAGCAATCCCAGGTTGCAATCCCATCGGTCCCAGAAACAAACTGTATGCGGCTGGGAGCCCTGGGATTCTGGCCTGCGTCCTCAGGGCATGGCTCACACGCCACGCTGACCTCACTGACCTCTTGCTTGGATGTTAGCAGGGGCTCTAGGCGGGCGGCTCTGGCTTGGCGCTGCACCTGCCGGCGGTACCATCGCTGGATGGTAACAGCAGCCTGGTTCACCTGGTGGATAAACCTGCGGGGTGGGCGGGGGGCAGCGCTCAGACAGAGGCCGGGCCCCCGTGGAACCAGGCGCTGAGCGACGGCCTCTCCCCGCTGCGTCCCCCGGAACGCCCAGGGTGGAGGAGAAGCCAACACATTCCCGCAGAAACAAAAACGCCCCTCCGCCGACGCTCATCACCGTCACGGAAATGACCCAAATGCCCGCGGCTTGGCTGTGGGTGACACTGCAGCCCTGACGGTGGATGCTAGTCCTGGACAGAGAGCCACGCCCCAGGCCACGCGCTCCAGCCGCAGAGCGTTCTAGAAGATGCAAAGCCCTAAGGGGACAGCTGGGCGTGGCCAAGGTTGGGCCTGGAGAAGGTGGATAAAAGGCCTGGGGGCGGGGGTAACAGACGTTCTGCGTCTTGGTGGCTGCATCTGAGACAACACAGGTGGGCGCAGCCACCCCAACTCCCCAACCACCCGTCTCTCTATACGGTGCGTCTCACTTTGCAGATTCGGGTCAGTAAAGCTGCGTAAACTACCAAGTCTTCCTCTCAGCTCTCGGGACCATTTAAAGGCCCTCACGGAACATCCTGGTCACAGATGGTCGCTGGCCCCGGGACAGGCGCACAGAGGGGCCCGTGCAGCTGACGCACGGCTGGGCGGGGTGCCTGGAGCGGTGGGCTCCCGGCCTCACCCGGCTCCCCCGCCAGGCCTGCTCCCCGGGAGCCTGCGGGACAGTGGCAGTGACTGCCCGCCAGTGGAGGCTCTGAGAAGTCCACCCTCGGATCGCCCGCAGCTTCCCACCAGGAGCAACGCTGTGGACAGGGGGCCGCCTCGGAAGGGGCCCTAAGGCGGGTTTTTTTTTTTTTAAAGATTTTATTTATTTATTTGACAGAGAGAGACAGCCAGCGAGAGAGGGAACACAAGTAGGGGGAGTGGGAGAGGAAGAAGCAGGCTCACTGCGGAGGAGCCCGATGTGGGGCTTGATCCCATAACGCCGGGATCACGCCCTGAGCCGAAGGCAGACACCTAACCGCTGTGCCATCCAGGCGCCCCGGTTTTTTGTTTTTTTATCTCCCTTCCACTTAATACTTTTTGGATTAAGAGCTTTAGTGAGTTATAATTGACATGCCGTAAAATTTATCCATCTTAAGTATGCAGTTCGATAATTTTGCATAAACTGACAGACATGTATGACCGCCAGCGTGACCCAGGTTTAGAACATTTAGAACATTTCCATCATCCCGGAAAGGACCCCCCACCCCATCAGCATCCCTCTTTTTCACATTTAGTACAAACGGGCCCACGTGACACGTGCGCTCGTCAGCATCCATGTTTGAAAACAATTATTCAAGGGGCAATTCCTATCATGGGAGCTTCAGGCCCCCTCCCGGCCCCCAGCCCTGGTTACCTCTCGGCCTCCTCCTCTGTCACCTCCTTCCGTCTGAGCGGGCCTGGGGCGCCCCCGGCGTTGCTCTGGGCCACGTGGTTGCTGCTGGCCAAGTTCTTGTGCGGCTTCGCGGAGCTGCTCTCCCCCTCACCGGTGGCCGCCTTGAGGATATTGCTAACGGGAAAGGGCAGAAAAGGGTCGCGGCGGCCCATCCAGGCCCCCTCACAGCCCGGGCAGTTGGCTCTGCCTGAGAGCAGAGGGGGTGACCCTGGCTTCATCTCAGGGGGCCTTGGGGATGGAAGGAGGCACCCACAGGACATGAGGAGGGGGCACCGCCTGCTCCCCGGTCCCGAATGCTGGTCGATCTCCCCATAGGGCCCCTTTGGTGGCACCCAGGGTTAACGGGCTCTTTCCATTCAAAAAAGCAAAGAGGTCTCAAGAGTCGCAGGATCCCGGAGCCAGACGGTGGTCACGGGCACTCCCCGACTCCGAGCGCACTGTGCAGGGAGCATGCCGGCACACGTGCGGGGCCGCTCCGGACTCAGCCAGGGGGCTGGGGACTCCAGGAGGGGCTGCGGCCTCCTCAGCGGGACCGCACGCTGGGGGTGTGCCCCAGGCCGGCCCAACTGCCCGCCCAGGTCTGGTCTGAACGTGGTCTCCCCAGTGCCCCTCGCGGGCGCAGCACCAGACCTCACGGGGCCCCGGCGCGGGCTGTTCCTGGCACACCAGCTCCCACACCCGCCCCAGCCCAGAGCCAGGCCTTACTTGAGGGAGGGAGCTGTGTGGTTGGAGCTCTTGGGGGGCGGCACCTTCCCTGAGGGGGCGTAGTGGTTGTGCACCATGCCGGTGACGCAGTTCCCCACGGCGCCCTTGTTGCTCCTGCCAGAAGAGATGGGAGCGGCATCAGGCTCTGGGAGGCCACACGGACCCCCAATGTGGGCTCACCATGGCATCATCCAAGTGTCCCTGGGGGCCCCTCCACGGCCACCATACTGACAGTGGGGGCTTCTTGGGACCCGGGAGAGCTCCACTCCTGGCGTTCCACTGGGCAGGCTGTGAAAACCCAGGCCCCGGACAGCAGACACGCCTGCTGGGGAGAGGCCGGTCACAGACCGTCAGTCCACGGAGGACGGGCCTTTCTGTGCCGGTGAAACAGGACGAGAGACACAGTCCTCTCTCTGCCCCTCTCAAACCCACCGGAAGGCACACACACGGTATAGACACACAAGGACAAGGGGAATGTGGAGGAGACAGCCACGAACACATGACCACAGCGTTTTACAGGATGAGAAACAGAAGGGCCAGTGGTAAGTGACACGGGGAGGGAGGGAGGAGACGCCCAGGGCCGCGGGGCCATGGGATCGCGGGAGTGGCTGCTATGCCTCCTAGAGCCCCACGGAGGTGCAGGACGCAGACGCCTGGCTCTTCTAAAGCAATGGTGTACCCCAGATCCCTTCCCCCCGTCGGAACCCTGGCACCAAGCCCATCCATGCGCTCCAGACGGGAGGCTGGCTCTGCCCGCGAAGTGTGTGCCGAGCAGGACGCCCACGTCCCCTCGCCCACGGGGCGCACGGCAGTGGCGGGCAGGAATCAAACCTCAAGTCAGGAGACCAGAGAATCCCTCCCCGGACAGACTGAGCAGCCCAGAGAAGAGCCCCAGATGCTGGCAGGCGCGGACCCCCAGGACAGCAGCCTGGCCCCTGCCCGGTCGCCCCGATGTGAGCCACCACACGGCTCTGCGCGCTGGCGGAGCCCGTATTCCAGACACCCGAGGACAGACGCACATGCGAAGAGCCGACAAACAGGGCGGGCGGAGACGAGGCTCAGCAGAGGACAGGGTGTCTCCGAGAACCCATCCTGGCGACCAGGCTGTGCCAACACATGTTTAACAGCCTGTTCTCTGTGGGAAAAGCTCTTATTTGCAGGGTTTGCCAATTTCAATATTGCCCACGTGGCTGACGAGATGGCGTGAGAACCGCCCTCAGGAACAGGAAGAGCTTGTGGGACCAAGGGCCACGCGGCTCAGCTACGCAGGGACGGAGGAAGAGCAGGCTTGCCGCACAGGGGTACAAGGGCCCCTGGGGTCCCAAAGCTGAAAGCAGAGGGCACGACGGGGTGGGGCCGACGAGAGTCCATCCAGGAGGACCGCCGGCCCAGCAACGCAGTCATAGGGGGGCGGAGCAAAGAAAGGGAAGAAAACCACCAAGGGAACCGCAGGATGACATCTGCCGTGACTGAGCAACACAAGTGTCCAGGACGGGGGACCCCCGAGGCCAGCAGGCGAGTGGGGAAGACCCAGGGTAGAGGGCAGCACCTCAAGATTCCACGCGGGGAAGCGAGGGGGAGACACAAAGTGCTTCTAAAGAGAACGCAGGACCTGGAAAAGGACCGGGGATTGGCACGGCAGAGGACTCCCGGGCGGCTGTCCGTGGAGCCGGAGTGACGGCTTCCAGGTGTCAGGAAGGTTTTCTGACCTGGGGCTCTGCGAGCTGAGGGTCACGGCATTTTTAGGCACACGTGCGCCTCGTCATCCTCGCTGGGGGTCTGCAGGAGGCTGTGCTCCCGGAAGACGGGGGAACGGAGGGCCCACACCGAAGGCGGGGGGTGGCCCGTGGGCACGAGCGTGGGGCCCACAGGGAGGGCAGCCATCCGGCCCAGGTGGGAAAAGCCAGGCTCCAAGGGGTTTATCCAGAGGAACGTGGACAGGGACACAGACAACCATGTGGGAAAAAAGACCCTCTTTAACTCTGGGAAAGACAACAGCCTGTCCCACATGTTGATAGCCCTCCTTGAGCACAGCACTGCTCTAAGAGGCTCACGTCTTCCCCACTGCAGCCTCCTGACTGTGGGGCAAACACAAGCATGACCCCTTAGCCTAAATGAGGATCCTGGGGCCCAGGGAGGTTAAGTAACCTGCCCCAAGTCCCACAGCAAAAAACCATGGGAAATCAGAATTCGGACCAGGCAGAGCTGTGCTGGTCCCTGCATGGCATCCCCACCCTCCACGTGGAAGGCGGTCAGCGATGAGCGACACTGGTGTAACTTGGATAAATGCTTCCTAGAAAACACTAGAAGCAGCAGCTCCCTCTGGGGAGCGGGGCGCCGGGGGGGGGGGGCAGCGGGTCTGCTAGTTTCCCTCTTAGGTCTGTGGTCCAGCTCCATGTCTTAGCTGCGTGCAGGTGTCACTGAGAGAAATTACAAGCATATTTTCATTTAAATTCTTGCGTCCAGAGCACCTCTCTCAAAGACTGTTCCTTCCGGAAACGGTTGCCGCATTGGGAAGTTCTTTCTGCGCCAAGGCAAATGTATCTCCTTGTCCCTCTGCCCAGGGGCGCCCCCGAGGCCAAGAGCGAGGGGGACCAGTGCCCCTGACAGCCCAGGGCGGGCGTGCCAAGCCCGCTTTCCTCCAAGGCTTCTCCAGGCCGCCCGCCCACCCCGAAAACTCCTGGCCGGCAGCCCCATCAGCCGAGGCCGCAGCCTGCCCAGCCCTCTGCACGCCCCACCATATTGGGCATCGCTCTGCATGTGCCTGGTTCCGTGCTGCCGTGGGCGGCACGGCTGACCAGGGACCACCATGGCCTGCACGCAGCCCCAATGTTGGCATGCCGCGGGCAGGTATGGCCGCAGGGAACACGGTCTACCCCTCCCTCTGCTGAGCCTTATACAGTGGCCCACGGCCCCACGTGAGCCTCGCCAGGCCTGACCTCTTCAGGGGCAAAGCCGGACGTCTCGGGTCATCTGGAGGCAAGTTGCCCTGCAGAGGAGAGGGCGGGTGGGGGCCTGCGGGAGTGTGCCCCGTCTGAGCCCCCCAGGCCAGAAGAGCCCCTGCCTTGTGTGCAAGATGCCTCCCTGCAGCCTCCTTCCCTGGGCCCTTGGGTGGAGATAGCCAGCCCCTCGTTCCCTCATTCATTCATTCATTCATGCATTCACCTATTCCAGAGCACACAGGTCCCGCCATGAATAAGACAAACAGCGCCCCCTGCAGGGGCTCCAGGTGGCCGGGGCCACGGAGAGTACCCACAGGCGGTCTCACCTGTTGTTGGCAGTGAAGCTGGGGGCCAGGGGGACGGTGCACTCTCTCCTCCGTGGGCCCACCGGTGCGTCCACGGTGCTCGGACTCTGGCAGTCCGGTGGCGAGGTGAAGGCCCTGGGGTGGTCATCCTGTCGGTGACACAGTAGCCACCTCAGACCACGATGTGCTCCAAAGGCCACTGACCCCAAGCCCCTGGCGTGTCCCCACAGCCTCACCCGCAGGCGGGATGGCCCAGGGGCTGGGAGCGTCCGTGCCCCTGCTCCACTTGTCACGCTGTGGCTGTGACCGAAGCCGGCTAACACCGACTCCCTCCCCAACACCAGCCCCGCCCGCAGGTACAGCCAGCACAAGGCAGGAAGCAGGCGTCACTGTCACAGGGACACTTAGACTCAGCCAGGAAGCAGGCGTCACTGTCACAGGGACACTTAGACTCAGCCGCTGGCGCTTACCAGGACATTCCACGTGGCTCCCTTCTCACTGGCAGCTTTGCTCAGCCCAGCCAGCCGCTTTTTCCCACCGGAGCTGCCCTCGATGAGGGTCAGGGAGTGGGGGCGCTCGGCCGGCCTGGGTCAGGAGAGAGGATGCCAAGCAGGGACAGTTAGTCTGGGGAGGCCAGCTCCAGGAGCGCAGACAGGCAGGTCTTCCGAAGGCACAGGAGGGGCCAGGTCACCACTGCGTAATTCTGTCTCCAAGCCCACGGCCTGGTGCGCTGTTGCTTAGCTATAATCTGACAAGCACACCTGAAGGAGATGCTCGCACCTGAACTGCGGCCACCCTGACACCCATGCGAAGGGCGCAGCAGGGACAGAGGTAGAGAAGCAGGCGGGGGGACGCTGGCCTGGGGGTCCGCATCCCTACTCACGGAGATGGGTCAAGAACCATCCCGCCTGTCCCCCCACCCCCTGCTGAGGTGCTGGCCTGCGGACAGCTCACATCAGGCCCTGGTGCCCAGCCCGGGCCCAACCTGGTGAGGCTGGAACAGGGGCTGACAGAGGCAGGAGAGGCCCGTGGCGGGGGGGGCTACCTGAGGGGGCTGGTCCAGGCCTGGCTGGCTGGCGGCTGGTGGACCTGCGTGGTGCTGTTAGATCTGCGAAGGTTGTTGATGGCTCCGGAACCTCCAGGCCCCTCCTGTAAAAGGAAGAAATCAGCAACCCCGAGGCGAAGACTTCAGACACTTGCCAGTTCACCCACGCCACGCCAGCCCTCGGAGAATGGATTTAGGGCGAGGAGAGGGGTCTCCTGGTTCTTTGGACAAGAACAGCGTGGGGTCCTGGGCAGGGCCCACTGGGCTGGGCCAGGTCCTCGGCCTCTCAAAGCCCCATCTTCCTTGAACAACGCGGGAACCCTTCGTCCCTGGCTGGTGAGGGTCCGGGAGGAAACGCGTGGGGCCTGGCCCAGAGGCTTTGGCAACGGCTGCCCGGCCTGCCCCTCACGTCATCTGGTACCCGAGCAGCATGGCTGGCTCACTCCCGCCAGGCACCTGCTGCCAGCCTGCCCGCCAGGCTGTCCTCAAGGCCGCCGGGAGCTCATCTCCTCCCCCACGGGTTGCCCTGCTCCTTGAGGATGCAAATAAATCCAACGTTGGCGGAGCAAGAGGGACCGGGAGATTAGTGCCAGCAGGATTTAGGCTCTGCCTCAGGCCGGCCGACCCTCAATCGACCCTGGCCTTGACCCCTTTGTGAGTTAGGTCTCTGGTCTATGGAGCAGGAGTCCCTCCTGAGCCTGCGGCAGCCACAGGCAAAGACAACAGACAGGAGGTGCCTGCGGAGGGGTGGGGTGACTCTTCAGGAGGAGGGGGTGGTGCAGGGACACTCGCACACCCCCAGCCCCAGCACTCACCAGCGCCTTCCTCCTTGGCTCACTGCCCGTGACCACGGAGAGGGAGCGGGCGATGGGCTTGGCGGTGGAAGCGCTGCTGGGGCGCCAGGACACAGGTGGAGGGAGGCCCGTCAGGCTCAGGTCCACACCTTCTGACCTGCCCTCGGGGGCGCCGGAGGGACCGCTGCTGGCCCGGGAGCCCTTCATGGAGGCTGAGCAGGCCCTGAGCAGGCAAGAAATGCAGTGGGACGCCCTCTGAGGAGCCAGGCCTCCCCATGCACCACCTCCCGCCAGGTCAGGGAGCCCGCCGCCACCCAGCCACATCCTTGCAGGGTGTGTGGGGTTCCCTGTCAGAGCAGGACTCCGGGCCGAGGTGACTACTCTCTGGAGGGACCCTGCCCAAGGGTGGCCGGGGGCAGCACTGACCCCCCACCCCAGGACAGGTTCTCCAGCTGTCTGAGCCGTCCCTCCTTCATCTGTAAGACGATGTCACAAAGTGCCTCTTCCTGGAGTTGTCCTGAGGTTTGGACAAGGTGGCTGTGAGGATGGCACGCAGGACGCACCATGACAGGCGTTCTAACCCAGGCTTGGTCTGATTCATGCTGCCCAACCCAGGGTCCATAACCAACTCCCCTGGCCGCAGAGCCCCTGTGCTTCCTCAGGGCCCCCAGGGACACCCCCGAGCGCCCTGTCTGTGGCAGCTGCTCCCTTCCTTCCAGCACCCCCCAGCACCAGCCACACTTCCATCTCCCTGGCTGTCCCTTCCTCTTCCCAAACCCTCAAGGCAGAAGGTCCCCAGGCTCAGCCCTGGCCTCCCCTCCACCCAGCCTCTCACCTGGGGGCCCACGTCTGGCGCCCAGGCTTCAAACAGAGGCTGAAGGTTCCTGCCGCCGCCACCCATTCCCTAATTTCTGACTCAGGACCAGCCGAGCGTCTGGCGCCTCAGCCCCCAAAAGACCAAAACAGACGTCCGCCTCTAGCTGCCCCCTCACCAGGGGTCACGTTCTGTAACTGGCTCAGGCCAAAGACTTGGATCTCATGCTGACATCTTCCCCTTCCCCACCACACCTGCTGCAACTGCCCTCTCCCCACACACCCCTTCCCTCCACAGCCTCTCCTAGAACCTGGACAAGCCCAGCAGCCCCTCCTCCGGCCCCTCCCCACACGGCAGCCAGAGCTGAGCTTTGTCCACCAGGTCTCAGATCACACTGCGTCCCTGCCCAAAACCTTCCAAGGGCCCCCTGGCACAGAGAACAAAGTCTAAACACTCAACACCCCTCAGATCTGACCCTGCTCTCTCTGTGACCTCCTCACTGCCCCCCACCGTTGCCCCTAACTCTGCTTCAGCCAAACCAGCCATCCTGCTGCTCCTCAAACTGGGCCAGTCTGTTTCCATTGCAAGCCTCTGCACCTGCCGGCCCCTCTGCCTGGGGCCTCTTCCCCTGGGATGTCACTCACAGAGCCACCGGTCCCCCATCACGTTGCTCCCTCCTCCTGCTTTATTTTTCTTCACCTGGCCACACAGGTCGGTGTGTGGCCAGTGGTCTGCACTGCCTGACTCCTTGTAAGAACATCAGCGCCACGAGGACAGGGACCACGTAGCCCGGCCCCTGGCACGTGGCAGGCACTCAAGCAATAGAAGTGGACAAGTGCATAAACCGGCAGCACCAGGAATGACCACGGAGGAAAGAGCACAGCCCTCCCTGCCACGGAGGACTGTGGTGGGCCAGCAACCACACACCATTACCACCGCAGGTCAGTGCCGTGGCCTCCTCCACACGCACATAGTGGGGGGCCCCTGAGCTCTAGCGCGGAGCACAGAACGGTCCCTGCCGTTCACCAGGCCGGTGTCCCCACTCATGCATTTCCGGTTGTGTGGGTGATTTTAACACCCTCCTCTCCCCAGGGCACTGGCCACGCCCAGCGGGACCCAGGCTGGCTGGACTCAGGCTGGCCGGCTGAGCCGCTGGGGCAGCAGCAGCACGCGTGGCTCTGGGATGGTAAACACAGCCTCTCCCTGGAAACCTCCAGGCCAGACCTCGCCTTGAACACAAAAATGTCTGTCCCAGCACCCGAGCCTCTGCCCAGGCCCCTCAACACGGGCTGGCGCAGGACCCCCGCAGCTTCTCCACCGAGCAGCTCTCAGTCCCCCAAGGACTTGGCTCAAGGTGGTGGGACCGAGACCGCCGACTGGACTCCGCTCCCTCGTGCAGACCCCCGCCCGCTCCTGCACGGGGGAGAAGGGGTGGGGGAAGCCTTCAGCCGCGCGGGCCCCGCACACCCGCATCCGCGCGAGCCCTCCTCACCTGCGCGGGCCGGGCCCCTCACCTGCGCGGAAACCCCCTCACCTGCGCGAGCCAGGCCTGGGGCGCGGAGCCTGCGGGGCCGGCCGGCGGGGGGATGTGCGAGGCCCTCCCAGGTGGGACGCCCGGGGCTCAGGCTTTGGGCGAGCGACCTCGCGCCCCGGCGCTGGCTCCGAGGCCCAGGTGACAATGAAGCGGCCGGGCCGTAGGGCGAGGGGCGGCAGCTAGCAACCAGCAACCAGCCTGGCACCTCCTCCCCCGTCCGTCAGGGCGGCCCGCCTTTCCTGCCCGCGCCGCCTCCGGATTGGCCGGCATGCTGCCCGCTCCGGCCGTCCGGAGAGCTCATTGGGTCCCTGGGCTGTCCTTCGGGACGTCGCGGCGTGGGAGGAGCCGCGAAGGGCTGAGCCCCAACCCCGCCAGGTGCAGCGGGCCGTCGATTGGACCAGCCGGAGGAGGCGGGGCCTCGGCTAGTGTGGGGCGGGACCTGGGCGTAGAGCCTCAGGGAGAAGGAGCTGGCGTGGGGTGGGCGGCGTGGTGCTCTGGGCAGAGTTCCCCGAGACCCAGCCGGCCTGCGCCGACACCCAGGCGGCCCCGGGCCCCCACAATCTCTGGTCGCCGACGCCGTCCCGCGGACTCCCACGCGGTCCCCGGTTACACACGGGATTCCACGCTCCCTCCTGTCTGAGGCCTGTCTGGACACGTAGGTCTTGCTGCGCTCCCCTCCAGACAAAGCTCCATTTAGGGCTGACACCTGCAGGTCCCAGAAGCCCGTTGGTGCCCTTCCTCAGGCATCCCTGTCCGAGGACCTGGTCACCGACCCTGCACCCGAGGCCCACTGCCCCTCATCTTTCAAGACCATCCGGTGGTTTCCTATCTAGGTCTATGGTTCAACTGAGATTTTGTGTGAGGTGTGAAGTATGGGATTTTTTTGGGGGGGGGGGTTGTGCATGGATATCGAATTATCCCAGTACCACCTGTTAGAAGGTTCTCCTCTCTCCATTGAATTATCTCCACACTTTTGTGAAAAATCAATTGACCATATTTGTATGGGTCTATTTTTTCTTTTCTTTTCTTTTTTTAAGATTTTATTTATTTATTTGACAGAGATAGAGACAGCTAGCAAGAGAGGGAACACAAGCAGGGGGAGTGGGAGAGGAAGAAGCAGGCTCATAGCAGAGGAGCCTGATGTGGGGCTCGATCCCGTAACGCCGGGATCACGCCCTGAGCCGAAGGCAGACGCTTAACCACTGTGCCACCCAGGCGCCCCTGTATGGGTCTATTTCTGAACTGTCTATACCCGCCTGTTGATCTGTGTCTGAACTTTCACCAACACCACAGTCAGTGCTGCTTGACAGTAAATCTTCAAATCAGGTAGTGGGAGTCCTCTTTGTTCTTCTTTTCCAAAATTACCTTGGCTATTCAATTTGTTTTGACTTTTCCTATAAATTTAGTATCATCTTGTTACCATCTACCAAAAAAACCCAGCTGGAATGTTGATGAGGATTATGTTTTGATTTGTAAGATTTTATGTATTTATTTATTTGTCAGAGAGAGAAAGAGCAAGCGCACAGAGGGAACAGCAGACTCCCTGCTGAGCAGGAAGCCCCACATGCGGCTCAATCCCAGGACCCCAATATCATGACCTGAGCCGAAGGCAGTAGCTTAACCCACTAAGCCACCCAGGCGTCCCTCGATAACAATTATGTTAAATCTGTAGATGAATTTGGGGAGAATCGACATCTTAATAATATGAAGTTTTCCAATCCATGATCATGGTATACCTCTCGGTTCATTTAGGCCTTCATTGACTTCTTTCAGTATATGGTGTTATTACTAGTATGCAAAAATACAGTTGGTAGTATAATTCACCCCGTAGCCTGTGCCCCTGCTAAACCCACTATCAGTCTTAGGCATTTTTGTAGATTCTATGGGAGTTTATAGACAGTAACGTCTGTGAATAACAGCTCCCCTTCCAAAGTATTTGCCCCCCCTTTCCTCCTGTTTCATTGAACTGGCCAGGGCTTCCAGTATAATGCTGAACAGAAGTAGAATGGATACAACTACCTTGTTCCCAATCTTGGGGGGAAAGCATTCAGTCCTACACCATTAAGTATGATGTTAGCTCTGGAACCAGGTGAAAGAAATTGTTGTATTTCTCATAGCAAAGATTTTTCATGAATGAAATGCTGAATTTTGTCTCTTGTGTTTTCTGCATAAAACATGATTTTTCTTCATAAGTGTATTAATTTGATGAATTATACTGACTGATACTCAGAGGTTGAACCAGCCTTACATCCCAGGGATAAACTCCACTTATGGTGACATATTAACCTTATATATATATATATATTTTTTTTTAAAGATTTTATTTATTTACTCGACAGAGATAGAGACAGCCAGCGAGAGAGGGAACACAAGCAGGGGGAGTGGGAGAGGAAGAAGCAGGCTCACAGTAGAGGAGCCTGATGTGGGGCTCGATCCCACAACGCCGGGATCACACCCTGAGCCAAAGGCAGACGCTTAACTGCTGCGCCACCCAGGCGCCCCAACCTTATATAATGTTGGGTTCATTTTGCTAATATTTTGTTGAGGATAAAAAAAAAAAAAAACCAAACCTATGCTCACGAAGGATACTGGTCTGTAGTTCTCTAGACCACGCACACATGGAATATTCCCCAAGATGCCTATATATTCTGGGCCATAAAACAAACTTCAACAAAAGTTTCAAATCTTGAACAATAGAACTGAAGTTATAGAAAACATGTTCTTATTAAATCAGAATTAAAAGGGTAATAACATAAATAGGCACATATAATAACCCATTAGACAAAAGGACATCGCAAGGGAAATTAGAAAATATTCTGAACTAAATAAAAATAAAACTATCATCAGGGGTGCCTGGGTTGCTCAGTCAATTAACTGACTCTTGATTTCGGCTTAGGTCATGATCTCAGGGTCGTGGGACTGAGCAAAGAGTCTGGTTGTCCCTCTCTCTCTGCTCCTCCCCTAGCTCTATGTCTAAAATAAATAAATAAAAATTAGAAAAAATAAAACTATCAAAATTCAACAGATGCAATCAAAGCAGTGTCTGGAGGGAAACTCACAACATTAAAATTTTAATGTTAGAAAAATAAAGGTCTCAGGGGCGCCTGGGTGGCACAGTCATTAAGCATCTGCCTTCAGCTCAGGGCATGATGCCAGAATCCTGGGATCGAGCCCCACATCAGGCTTCTCCACTGGGAGTCTGCTTCTTCCTCTCCCACTCCCCCGGCTTGTGTTCCCTCTCTCGCTGGCTGTCTCTCTCTGTCAAATAAATAAATACAATCTTAAAAAAAAAAAAAAAGAAAGAAAAAGAATAAGAAGGGTCTCAAATCAATTATCGAAGGTTTCAATCAATAATCGAAGCTTCCACCTTAAAGAAACTAGAAAAAAAAAAAAGGGAAAAAAATAACCCCAAAACAGTAGGAATAATAAAAGACAGCAATGAAATACAGAACATAAAAACAGTAAAATAAATAAATAACACCAAAGATTTAGTTCTTTGAAAAAAATATTAACAAACTTCTCATCAGACTAACCAAGAAAGAGTGGGAAAAAGTCATCAACGTGAGAAATGAAGGACAGAGTATCGTTACAGACCCTGCAGACAGCAGGCTTCTGTGGACTGGACTAAGTCCTTGCAAGACAAATTCCTGACAGTCACATGGGATGAGAAAACTTGAAGAGCCCTGCACCTGCTTAAGACACTTAATTTCACAGTTAAAACCTCACAGTTAACATTAAAGGACCAGACGACCCCACTGGGGCGTTCTCCCCAGCGTTTAAGAAATCATACCTGTCCTGCTGTCAGAAAAGTCCTCTTAGTGTGCCCCTCGTTAATGCTGTTTTCACCGAAACGCGCACACGCAGAAAAAAACAGCGTCCGTGCAGCTCTGTGCAAACACTTGCGTTTACTTAGGACGTTCAGGTGGTGTGAGAGCCCCGGGCAGTCTGCAGGAAGCAGCCATAACTCCGGGGGCCACACGTGGCGCGTTCAGTCATCTGCACTGCGGACAGAGGCTCGGCTGCTTATACCCCCACGGGAGCAGCGATCTGAGCTCAAAAACAAAGACCCAGGCAACAGTTCCAAATCCACACAAAGCCTTGTTTCTGCGAGGCAGGAGTGGGTCTCCAGGGGACCCTGAGGTCCACACTGCCAAGGCCCTGCTGTCAGCCTGCCTGCTCTACGGGGATTCAAGTCCAAACGGCTAGCCTCTGGTAAGGGAGACATGGGGGGGCGGACACTGAGGCAGTCCCACAGCCTCCTCTCGGTGGTCACCTGGAAACGGGAGCAGCTTGGCAAGGGCCATGGCCTGGGCTCAGTCTCCTCCTAACCCGTCCCCCACAGAGGAGCTGGACGCCCCTCTCCCTGGTACCTGTGAGTGTGCTCTGAGGAGCCAGGCCTCCCCTCCTGTCCCCTCTAGGCAGGACGTGCTGTGCCTTCTGCCCCATGGCTCCCCCTGCCCATCCCCCTGGCCATGGGGAGAGGGGCCTGTTTGCAGATGGGGCCACACATATGGCTGCATAGCAGAAGACCCAACAGTCCGGGCCCCCAGCTGCCTATCTGAACAAGCCACCCAGCTCCTAATTCTGCCTAGAAACCAGCACGGCTCTCCCTGCGCAGCCACCACACCCACAAGAAGGGCCCAGTGTGAGGGGGTCCGTCTTCTCCTGCAGGAAAACGGGGAGCCTGTCTTTGGGTTGGGAGCTGGCCCCCGCAGACTCCTCTGCGCAGTGCCACCTGGCTCCGTCTACCTCGCAGACTCCAGCCTATCACCCAGGCTTGACGAGTGGCTGTTCCATCGGCTCGGTGAGTGGCCTGCACCTCGTCCTCTGTGAGCGAAGGGTAGCAGCTGGAGGGAGAGCAGGGCCGGCCACAGACGCCCAAGGGGAACCACTCCTTGGTGGGACATGGGGGCTGTGGGCAAACGGAACAGCACAAAATCATGGGGTCCTGGGAGTTACAGGCCGGAGGCCCCGAGGACTCCACGCGTAGCTCAGGCTGGCCAGGTCATGAGTTAAGAAATGGGAAAGCTGACGGCTCTGGGCCAGGAGGCTCTCTGGCTGCCACCTTCCGTGACAACGTCCAGGGGGGTTGGGGGGCCTCTTCTGTGGCAGTCCCGGCCCCCACCAGGCGAGGACAAGCCACCAGCTCCATTCCAGCGAACAAAGAGCTGTGGCTGCTACTGGCTGCCAGGCTCTGCAGGCAGCTGCTGGGCCCTGGGCTACGTTCTGGTTCTCCTTTTGGGGAGCCTGTGCCCAACGGGCTCCACTCAGTTGGGGCCCCATGCTCTCTGGAACCCACCAGTCTGGTCTCCACCTCCCCAGCATCCCCGGAGACTGAGAGGGAAGAGCCATCCAGGGGAGGGGGGAGTGCAGAGCCCTGGAGCGAGAAGAGAGTGGGATTCATAGGCTGCAGAAAGGCTTGGCCCCCGGCGAAAGGCATGGTGTCGGTCAGCAGGTCTGAGGGGCCCATGTGGAGAGCAGCCGGGCCCGGCTCAGCCGGGGGCCTCCGGGCAGGGGTCCGCTGTCGGCAGGAGGCTTCAAAGTGCCTCAGGATCTGGACAAGGAAGGAAAGAGGACTGACTGAGGGTTCCAGTGCGCCCCTGGGGGCACAGAGACACCCCCCTCCCAAGCACCCCTGCCCAGAAAGCAGGCCGCTCGGCTGCCCGCCCAGACCTCCTCCTCCTGTCATCCCCCCACCTGCTTCGACACCGCCATACCCTCTGCACCCGCACACAGCCACGCCTGCTGTTACACAGCTGACATCTCCCTGTCGGTGAACCTGGCTGCATGACGAGCCAGCTCGGGGAGAGACGGTTCCTTGTCGGGTGCCACGCCAGCAGCTGGCACAGACGCCAAGGGAAGGAAGGGGCCTTAAACCCTCTGGTCCTTCCCCACTGCTGCACACAAGGCTTCCTCCTGCCTTCTCATCCCCAGAAATCCCACTGTGACTGGGGCTCATGTCACTGGGTCACTAATTCTTTGAAGGAGGACAACTGAAAGACAAGGAACTAAGGAGCTGAGTTTCCTGCGGCCACAGAGGAATGGAGAAGCCAAAGATGCCGACAGGCAGAGATGTGCCGGGGCCAAGTGCGGGGCGCTGCCCAGAGGGTCCCCAGTGAGAGAGTCAGGTGGCCTGCACACCATTCAGGCGGAGTGGAAAAGGGACTCTGGAAGAACAAAACCATTGCTGCCCTCCAGGAGCCAGGAAGGGATCTGGGAGCCAAGCACAGACCCATGAATTGTGACCCAGGGTGGAGAACAGAAAGATAAATCCAACTGAGCGAGCAAGGAGGACTTCCCGCAGGAGGCTGCCTGTGAGCTGAGCCAAGTGGGGAGGAGCTGCATGCAGAGCGGTAAGGCAGGTGAACGGGCAGGTTCCAGGAACTGGAAGAAGCCAGCGAGCCTGGAGTGCCATGAGCCGGGGACCCCAGCTGCTGTTCTAATGGCGCGAGTTGTCCCGCACAGCAAGGAGCAGGGCTATACAAGTGCGTCTGGGAAAGACTGGGAAAGGCTGGACGGAACAGAAGTGGGACTCCTGACACATCCCCTCATCCACTCGTCTGCGCCCCGGCTGCTGCCCACCTTGGTGGCCTTGTTGGTCACAGGTCCAGGACTGCCTGCACTGAGCTGCTGTAGCCGTGGCCGGGTGAGAAGCAGGATGTGCTCCTGGGAGAGCAGGTCGGTGCACCCCAGGGATGCAATGGCGCCCAGGGCTCTCTGACAGGCACACGGGAGGTCAGCAGGGTCCACCCAGGAGGGAGGCCCCTCGGACCAGCTCCCCTCCTCCTCTCGGCCCAACAGCAGCCCCAAACTGGGGAAGCCCCATGGCCGGCCCCCTGGAATCCCGTACTCACTCCCCCTCCTGACCAGGGCAGACCCCCACTGAGGAGGCCACCAGCCACGGTGGCCGACTCCCCTGCCCCGCACGCACCCGCCCCGTGGGCCAGGCCTCACCATCTGCGTGCACTCGCTGGGCCCGTCCAGGTGACGGGTCAGCAGCTCCAGCACAGCCTCGCAGTTGAGCAATCCACACCTGCAGGAGGGGCAGCCATGGGGGGGGGCACGGGCGTGGGCTGGGGGCCCGGAGCGGGGGTGGTGGGGGACTCACTCTTTGATGAAGCGCTGTGCCTCCTCTCGGCTCAGAAAGGCACGTGGCCCACGTGTCACGGTCTGGACCAGGCTCTGCTCCTGCTGGCAGTCACTCAGGGTCATGGCCTCAACCCTGCTGGGGACACAGCAGTCAGGGTTGGAGAAAGACCCCTCCACATCAGGCCTCCACCCAGGCTGGGACCCGAAAAAGGACCAGGAAAGTGCCCTATGGTGCCCACTCACCGCTCCGCCAGGTCACTGGGTGCCTGGCTGGCTGCTGAGGGGCTGTCACTGCCCGACCGACTGCCCGAGTCCGAGGCCTTGCTCGGGTCACCATTCTCCTGGGAGGAAGTCTGGGAGCTGGAGCTGCTGTCTGTCTCGTCCCAGCCCCCTCCAGCCTGCCCAGGCTGGGGTCTCAGGACTGTGAGAGACAAGACTGGGGGTGAGATCGCGGCGGGGGGGCTCTGACCCACCTCATACAGCCCTCCCCAAGGCACCTGAACCAGGAAACCCAGGGAAGGGCCTGAGCTCCAGAAAGACACCAGGCACGAGGTGACAAGGGACAGAGCAGAGCACCCCTCACATGGATGGCTCAGGGCAGGGACCACTGGCCCGGGACACGCCTGCCCTCAGGCCAGCCCATGCAGACCCAGCAGCACCGGGCACCAAAGGCCAGGGCGGGTGCCGGCCCGTGGCAGGAGGTGCAGGGCCTGACCGGGTAGCACTCAGTTCTCAGGGAGTCCTGCTGTTCTTCCTTCACGCCAGCCGAACTCCCAGAAGCCTCTGCTAGAGGCAGAGGCACAGATCGCCCTGACGCCCATTCCGCTGTCCTTCCTCGCCACGCACCCTGTGCTGCTGTCTGCTGCCCCCGTGGGACGTGCGTGCTGTGGGGGCTGGCCCTGGCCCCGGAGTCACTGCTGTCCTGGCTGAACCAGCAGCGGCTGGGCTGGGGTCCCGGTCCGTATCTGAGCACAGGGAGCCTTTGGGACTGTCACACCTGCATTTCTACCCCAAGCAACTGGCAAAAGGCTAGGAAAGCAGAGTCCATAAGCTGCATGTAACCTTTATAGGACAAGGAAGCCACCGTAGAGGCCATGGTAAACGTGCACCAAATCGGTGAAAAGCTCTGTGGGGGCGCCACGCGGCCAAGGGAGCATGGGATAGCACGCCGCCTCTGAGGCGTGGCTGGAGCAGCAGAGCAGGGCTCCCCGACCCCATGCAGGGCACGCTGCCTTCCTCCCCCGCGTCTCGATGGCTCCCTCCCTGAGCCGGGAGCGTGCGGCTCCTGCTACTAAAGGAGTCCTGCCCCTCCCTCCCCACCGCCCCCCTTCCCTCAGCAGAGAACAGGGAGGGGCCGCGCACCCAAACCCTGGCAAGGAAAGCCAGAGCCCCCAGAAGAGTCTCACCACTTCCTCGGGCACCCGGGAGGGCTCCAGACAGTGGCTTCCCAACAACCAGGCCACCACGGCTGGTTGAAGGCGTCATGGCAGGCTGGTAGGCATCGCCCCGTGGGAGAGACCTCTGGGTGCCAGGGCTCTCGGGTCCGGGGCGCACAGCGTTGGCCACCACCTCTGCAGCCTTCTGGATGGTGGAGAGGAAGGCTTCGCCCGCAGAGCCTGCGCCAGAGGGAGAGGGTGACAGCCCTCTTTGGTCCCATCCCCATGCTCTCCTGTATCTCCCAGGAGGAGGCACTGCTCCCACTCAGGGCCCGAAAGGTGGAGAGCTGAACATGGTTCAGAGCCGAGACCATGCGGGAGATCTGGCTCCTTCCAGAAGACAGCTGAGCTATAGTTCAGAACAGAGTCCATAAGGGGGATCTGGGTCCTTCCAGAAGCTTTCCCAAGGAATCCTGCTTTGGTAGATCCCCAGGCCTGACGGAGCCTGGGCGCTCCACAGCTTACGGCAGAACCACGCCCCCAGGTCCCCTTGGCCCCGTGTGGGAGCAGGGGACCTTGTGAGGTGACACCTGCGCTGGAGCTCAATCCCCTCAGCAGCTCATACCCTTTCCCACGAGTGCCCTACAGGGACCAACCACCGTCACCCCCGTGTTAGGAAGAGGCGAGGCCTCTGACCCAAACCTGCTTTAGGAGTCAGTGCAAGCACTGGGGGTCCGAGAGCTGTGACAAGAACGGGTAGCACACAGGCCACTGCGGCAGGCCTCGAGCACACGCCCCGCACACCGAGCTGGCTATTTCCAACCGCGACCAGCACCGTGCCCGCTCGGAGCTGCTCTGTCCCAGCCAGGCCCAGCACCCTCTGCCCTCCAGCCCTTCAGGGAGCCAGGGGCTGCGCGCCCACAGCAGCTGAAGCTCAGCCCGGCTTCTCTCCTGCTGGTGAAGCGGACTCGCCCTGCCTCGTTGTCCCGCAGGCCCGGGCAGAGAAGACCGCAGGCACCAGGCACACCAGCCCGACCAGACAGCCCTCCATGCCTTGGTAGGCCTGAGCTGCCAGGCCCTCCCTCAGCCCTGCACCCGGGAGCCTCCGCAGCACTCACCCGCGTGGCCCCGTTCCTTGCTGTAGCCGAAGCCCTGGAGAGCACTCTGGGGTCTGGAACGCGAGCCCATGCCTGCGGGCAAGGCCCACGTCAGCCGCAAGCGTGGCCACCCATCCTCAGCCCTGCACAGAGCAGCGTGCTGGCCAAGGACGGCAGGTGGGGAGAAGGGACCCCGAGCCCTCCCCAGAGGGACAACTCAGTGGCAGGGACGGACAAGGTTGCGTACCTGCGGGAGGCAAGGCCCTGGGCGGCTGGGAGGGAGGTGGAGGCGACAAGCTGTCAGAGAACAGGGCGCTCCCCAAGTGCTAGACAAGGAGGAGAAGGACGCTCAGCGCATGCGGTCTGGCTGCTGTCCCCCCGTCCCCACGGTTCTCTGAGGACCAGGCTCGGGGAAACTGGTCCCGCAGCAGGAGCGGAGCCAGGGTCCCGGGTGGTGGGAGAAGGACAAATGTCCGTCGCTGTCCTGGGACTGACCTGAATCCTGGACTCACCTGGGCGGCCGCCCGCACCTTCTGGTACAAGCTGTTTCCGTGGAGAGGATCCGGGGGCCCTGAGAACACTGTGGGCAGAGCCAGAGAGACAGCACTGAGCACGTGCTGCTGACCCCCCGGGCGTGCTGAGCTGCAGCCCATTCCAGCTCAGGCCCCCCATGGGCCCCTAGAGCTCTGAGCCCTGGCAGGTGACCCCGGCATGCCCAGGGTCCAGGTAAGCATCCTGAAGCACAGGTCTGACCTCAAACCCCCCACGTGACATCACTTCTGGGTCTAAGTCCCTATGGCAGCCACCAGCCTGGGGAACCTGCCGCTCCCCAAGACACCTCTGCTCCTTGGCCAAAGCCTGGGGGGCCCCTAGAGCCCCTCATCCCACTGTCCCAGGCTGCTTCTCAGAGCCACACCACCATCCCCTGCAGCCCCTGGCTGCCCCCTCGCTCATGTGCATGGCAGCCAGGCCCGTGTTTCAAACTGCAGAGTGTGACAAGGGGTCCCTCTCCCCGACCCCACTGCTATCTCTCTCAGCTGAGATCTGCACTGGCGGCCTAACTACCTCCCTCAACTCACTCTCCACCCAGAGGGGACACAAGTGAGTCTCGTCCAATTCAAACCCCAGTTCCCAGGGACTTGACGATTAGACCCCCGTTCTTTATCACGGCCTTCAAGTTCCATCTTTCAAAAACCGTGAGTTGTGGCAAATGAGATTTTCTCAGAGAGAATTAAACGACCCTAGGCTCTCCCTGTCTTCTGTCACACACGTGTCTCAGGTCCCACCCCCGGCACTGTCCCATCTCCACCCTGGCAGCTGGCCCAGCGTGCACACACATCAGCCCCTGGGCCCAGCCAGGACTGGCGGCTGGAAGCTGAACCAGCAATGGACAAGGGAGGGCACCTGGCCCCTCCTGCGTGAGCCGAGGCAGTCTTCTGCAGGCCCTCCTGCCCCAGACCCACCTGCTGTCACAGCCCCACCTCCCCACGGCCAGTGGCACAGTCCCCCGGGGTCGGCGCTCAGAGCACGGCGGACTGAGACTGCTCACTGGTAGTCGCCCTATGGTGAGAGAGGCTTTGGTGCCGACAAAGAACCGCTGTCTGCCGCGTCCTGTGCCGCTCCACCCACGCTCCAGGAGCGGGGACAGACGCGATGACTCGCACGGGCTGCAGCTGGCCCCGCCGAGACCCGCTGGCCGGCGAAGATCAACGAGCATGCTGTTTCCGTGCACAAGTTTTGGGGAGCCCACTGAGGCAAACACAAGCCCCGGCAGACACCTGGGGTAGCGTCTGGGTTTTGTGCGGTGATGCTCTCCCGGGCCCTGAGCGCCTACCCTCACTCAGCCCTGCCCTCCGTGAAGGGCCAACAGTGGTCTCGGGGTGTGGGGGGTATCCCAGCACCTGGCGGGTGGGATGTGCTGCGTAACTGTGGAGGGTCCCCGGTGAGCACCAAGTGGCCAAGAGCCACTCGGTCCCCCCCCGGTGCTCCCTTCTCAGGGACAGCTCAGTGGGCACAGTTCTTGCCTGAAGGCCAAGCCCTTCCAAAGATTCATTCAGGGCGTGTGGTGGGGTCCGTGGGTGCTGTGCCCCCGAGACCACCTGCGGCCAGAACTCCTGCTTTACCTGAGAAGAAGGTCTCAGGCCACGTCCCCCCAAGTCCTAGTCAGGGAGAAAGATGTATGACAGCCCCCGGCCTGAGTGCAGGTGGGGGTGAAACATGGAGTTAGACCACGACAGGCCAGAGCCCCACCCTCCTGATGGCCTCCCATAGACCTTCTGGAGCAGGAGCTCATAGTGCCCCCTGTCTCGGGGCCGAGGAGCAGCCTGGGAAGGAGACAGAGCCTGTGACATGGGAGACGGCACAGAGGCCTGCAGAGAGCCTCTGGTATGCCAGGTGCTAGAACAGGCAGGACAGGTCTCGGCCGCCCAGGCCCGGCAGGACACACAGGCAGAAACAAGCCCCCCTGCCCCATGCGGCAGGTGCAGCGAGGGCCAGAAGAGGAAGGCGCAGGTCAGAGAAGGTGGTGGCTGGAGTATGGGGTGCTGGGGAGAAGACCGGAGCTGTGGGGGGGCGCCTCTGGTGGTCGGCCGAGGGACCCTGGCTGCCCTCTCCCCCGTGCCCGGTACCTGCAGCTTCCTGGATGAAGGCGGGGTTGCGTTTGAGGATGAGCAGGGAAGACGGGGAGCCGTGACCACACAGGTGGAACAGGATCTTCAGCACCTGGGGGGCAGTCACACAGGGCAGCACAGCCCCGAGGGCAGCCTGCACCCACCCGCTGCCAACCCAGGGGAGGGTCTGCGGGGGCCGCGCGGGGACTCACCTTGAGCTTCACTCGGCCAGAGCCACTGTGCAGACGGTTCAGAAGGTACTCCAGGAGGCACTGACTGCTGCCCAGGGACTCGTGGGAGATTTCTGGTAGGTGCTTGGGTTAGGGAACGAGCGAGCTGACCCCAAGTCACACTAGGGCCTGGCTGGGGAGAGAACCAGGCCTCCCTGCCACTGGACTTCTCATGAGTCCTCCCGCAAACACCCACCCAGGTCCCGGTTTCCAGAGCTTGGGGCTTCCAGGGCCTCCTGGGCCCTGTAAGGTCAGTAATGAGGCTTCTGGACCCACCCGTGCTTGGTCTCTACAGTAAAGGAGCTGTGGACCTCCTCCGGACAGGAGAAGCTGCTCCAGGGCCCTGCATGTGGCTGACGAAGAAGGATACTGGCTATCTCCTCAAACAAGTAGCCCGGACACGGGACATCATCATCCGACGTTCCCTTCAGGAGAATCGGGAGCTGAAAGGGAGCGAGGGTCCTGAGAAGTGAGCGTTACCGGGCTAAAACCGAGACACCCATTCCCACCTCGTTCCGCACTGGGCGGAGCGTGAATCTCGGTGAGGAGGCAGGACACACAACGTCAGGGACACGTAGGCTGACGAGCACGTGGACTCCCTGAGGCGCTTACTATGGACTACAGTTTGAATCACAGCTGTCCGGGGTCCCAAGGACAGGTGCCTGGAAATCGTGTGAGGCTGCGTACGTGCCCTACTCGCACTATTTGTCCACAAAGACCCAAAAGGGAGCTGGAGAGACTCATAGAACCCTCGGCACAGAGTGGGGGTTCTGCACTGACAGAACTGAGGGGCCAGCCCCGTGAACACCTGCCTGAGAGAACTCAAGGCCGCCAGCAGAACCCGCTTGTGTCCTGGCCACACCAACGACAGGCCCCGTCCTCCGCTTCTTGGAGCACTTCCTGAGAAAGGCTCACGATTGTGAACCCGGGCCTCCTACAAGTCAGGAGGTCTTTCTCAAGGGCCTGAAGGCCCCTGGAAGCTAAGGATTAGGAAGGACAGGGCCCGTCTCCGGGCGGCGCTGGGATGGGACCCTAACCCACACACAGCTGCTGAGTTGCCCGGACGCTGCCCAGCCCCACTCCTCCCTCGGTGCTCCTGGCACGGACGGGACCCGAGCTCAGGGCTTTTCCCCGGGCTAGGGACGTCCCGGGTGTCCGTCTAGGTTTATCTGAGACATTCTCCGGGTCTGTGTTTTTCTGCAAAGCTGCATTGGGCTGGGCAAGAAACCAGAAACCGGGGCTCCCAGCTGCCTTTCCACTTCGGGTTCCGTCCCCGGGGCCGCACTGCCCGTGGTGGGTCAGACGCAGGGTCGGCGTGACCTGCCCACGCCGCGTCCCTGGGGACGGAGAGGGCCGGGGGGAGGGACGGCATAGTTGCCGAGCCCGGGAGGAAGCCCCGGCGGGGGCCGAGCGGGCGCTGGGTGGGGCCGCGGCCGCCCGCACTCACCCGGTGCAGGAAGCTCAAACGGTCCCGCAGCGGCGGCGTGGCCGCCATGATGCCGGTCACCTTCCGGCCCCGCCCGCGGGCGCGGCCCCGGACCCCCTCCAATCACCGAGCGCGCCTGGCTCGGATGGCCAATCGCTCGCGCGGGGCGGGTCCCGGCGCCGACTTCGACAAACAACCTGAGCCTGAGCCAATCCGAAGTCTCAGATCCAAGACAGACAAATCCAGGGGCCACTTGCAGAGCTCGGAGAGATCGGGCACCGTCCCGGAAGAGGGGCGGGGGCTGGGGAAGCCTGGCCAGTCAAGAAGCGCAGGGAAGGCCGCGGGCGGAAGAAGCCCATATCGAGCCGCAGGGCGCCGGAAGAGGATGGACCTAAGATGGCGGCGCCCATGGGTGCCAGGAGGAGCCTCTCATGTCGGGGAACGGAGCGGTGTGGGGGCGCGTGCGAGGCCGCCTCCGCGCCTTCCCCGAACACCTAGCGGCCTGTGGGGCCGAGGTGAGGAGTTGCCGGGCGGGGAAGTGCCTACGGGACAGGAAGGGCCTGCGCGGGTGGGGCAGTGACCGGCGGGGCGGGGCGCGGGCGGGGCCCGGGCGGGGTCTGCCCCGGGACCGGCGGGCGCGGGGGCCGCCGCGATCCTCGCCCTTTCACGCCCGTCCCCAGGCAGCAGCCTACGGCAGGTGCGTGCAGGCGTCCACGGCCCCAGGCGGCCGCCTGACGAAGGACCTCTGTGCGCAGGAGTTCGAGGCCCTGCGGAGCTGCTTCGCTGCGGCGGTAGGTGTGCGCCTCCCCGGCCCTCTCCCTTGCCGTGCGTTCGGTGCCGGGCGCCGCGGAGCTCGTGTGCCCGCGTGTGTCGGGTATAAGTCCGTGGGGTGCCGTGGCCGGGCCGTAGTGTCCAGACGAACCCCGGGCGCCTCGGCACTTGCGGTCTTAGCTTCCCGGGTGATTAGGGCCCCACGGGTGTGCTGTGCGCGCGGTGACAGCCCCGGGCCTGAGGGCACCCCCGACCGCCCCGAGGGTGGGAGGGGAATCAGCAGGTCCCTCTCCTGGGCTCGTCAGCCGTCGCTGGCCCCGAGTGGGCCGTGGTGGGAACGGACGGACTCTCACCGCTCAACAGCACGTCCCTTCTGTTTCTGAGGCATCTTCTGATCCCTGTCGGATCGGATGCCGAGCCAGTGAAAGTCGGTGCATATCGCCAGCTCCAGCGGAAGTGAAGAATCACAGTGTGTGGAGCAAGTGGGTTTGGAGTAGATGCAGACACGCCCAGGGACCTGGATGGGGGTTCCAGATGGCATGAGGAGGGGACTGCCTGCGATGCAGGTCCTGGCCTGGTGCCCAGATCCAGTGGGTCTGGGTTGGGCCGTGACACCAGTGACCAGATGTGTTCTCCGGAGCTGCTGGTGCAGAGAACTGGATCGCAGACTGGGCAGTTGGGTGAGCTCGGCAGCAATCAGGGAACCTGAGGTCATTTCCTGACGTTCCGGGATCATCCTGAGTGGAGTGGCTAGCTGTGGCTTAGCTGCTTCTCCAGGGAGAGGACAGTGCACGAGCTGCCTTCCCCGGGGGGCCTCGGAGATCTCCTCGCACCTCCCTCGTGATTACAACTGCTGAGACACTCTGGCCTCGTCCTGCCCCCGCCGCCAGTCAGCCCTCGTCACCAGCCTCGGATCTGACTTGGGCCGTTCATCCAGGGTCGCAGCCGTCCTCTTGGTGTCTTTCTTGTTTTACAGCCCTCCCCAGGGGACGAGGGGTTACTGTTTGGAAGAATTTACGTGTAAGACATGGACCAGACGTGTCAGTTACACACAGGTCTTTCTGTACCACGTTTTGTGGTTAGGAGTTACCTGTTAACAGGCATCTTTACTCGCCTTTGCGGCGATCACATAAAGACGTCCCCGCGGTGTGCGTCCCGTGTGCTCGAGCTGTTCACGGAAGACGACTGAACTGCGGCCCGGGGACTAGGTGCTTGAGTGTTTCTCACCACGAGGACTTGCATGGAGGAGCGCGTTTTTGTCTGTTCTGCTGTAGTCCACGGCACTTGTGGGGAGTCGCGTGAGGAGGCAGAAAGGGCGATGGGCTCCTGTCCAGCCAGCTCTGTCCCGGGGAGCAGGCGTTTCGGTGCTTCGCCACAGTGTTCTCTGTGAGAAGTGCCCTCTGCCTCTCGACCACCGAGCATGGTGTGTGTGGGTGCGTGTTGGGGGGCTTGTCTGCAGTGCTTGGTCCAGGGGGCGCGGCTTGGGGGGCACGCTGCCGCGGAGCAGATAGAGCCCCTTGGCCTGTGGCAGCTCCGAGGAGCCGAGCCCCCTGCCACGCATCCATGCCGGCTGGCACCCGTGGCCAGACTCTCGGTAAGGCGTTTGCCGCCAGGCAGCTTGTGGTGGGGTGGTCTTGTTCTGCAGTCTCACCTAACTTCACTCGTTCATACCAAACCCTTTATCTTCCAGGCCAAGAAGACCCTGAGGGGAGGCCTTTAGGATGGACGACCCAGCGCGGCACGTGCCCGAGGGAGCAGAGCCAGGCGCCTGGTGCTAACAGCCCCAACGACAGATGTCTAAAACATCTGAGGGTTTTAGAGCTGAAAGGACAGCGGGCATGTCAGGGCGAGTTACGGGCAGAGGGCGAGTTGGTTTTCGTGCATTGTGTGTGTGTGACGATTTGGGTTAGAGTGAGACACAATGAAGCGACAATAAAGACCGTGGCAGACCACGCAAGAGCCCTGTTGTGTTGTATGCAGAGTGTGCGCGGGCCACGCTCCGACACGCCGCTCAGGATTCTCACTTTTTAAAGAATTTTCATCCAGAATAGCTTATCTGAACTTAACAGAGCCACCAGATGTAGCTAGCAGTGTACAGGACGTACCAGAGCCACGAGGAAAAGAGCCACGGGTAGGGGAGCCAACTCAGGTGGTTTTTCTAGACTTGAAGGCAAGAAAGGAGAGGGCTGCCCTTCTAGAGGGAGCCCACCGGTAGTGACACTGTGTGGGGCACCTGCCCTTCTGCCGCCCCCTCGGGTCAGAGCCCAAGCCCTCCTGACTCTCCCTGTCCCCCACCCCAACCCCTCGACCTGAGAATGACATCAGGGGTGCGGCATCTTGCCCGTGCACACATACAAATACACAGGCGTGTGCACAGCTCAAGGAGTCCTCAGGTCTGGAGCGCTGCCTGCTGGACGCTTGAGGACAGTGCCCTAGGAGCCCCTCCGAGGGACGTGGAGGTCACCCTGGCCTGCCAGAGTCCAGCATCCACGCAGTGATGGGGGGCGGTCTGCACCCCGACCGCACACACACCGAGGGCCAGAGCAGGAAGGGGCAGGCCTGGGAGCCAAGCCCTCTTCACCCCGATGCTCCTCCCTCACCCAGCTCCAAGGGCGGCTTCTCCAGACCCTCACTCTCTCCATTCTGACCTTTTTCGGCAGCCTCGGTGGGTCTCTGCTGGGCCCGATGGCTCCAGGCCCCTTCCCAGTTCTCCAGCCTCCTGTGTCCCTCCCCTTCGGGCCACACACCTAATTCCCTTCCACGTTCCTTGGCCTTTGTCCTTGCTCTCCGGCTTCCCCAAACTCACGCCATCTTCAAGACCACGTTTCTGAGGGAAATGCCCCAGAACTGGTGTCTGGATGCGGCCGTTCCTGCAGCTGCACCATCACATACAACCCTCACGTGCCTCTGGATCGCCACCTGAGTCCTCGGGCAGCATCTGGACTCCCGGGGCCTGGCTCCCACCGGCTTTGCACCCTCACCTACCTGCCCGTCCGGGCTTCCCGACCCTGCCCTAGAACGGGAGCCCTCGCAGGCAAGATCCTAGCCCAGTCGCCCAGGGCAGCTGCCGGCAAGGAAGGTCGCCCGCGGACAGCCGTGCTTGCTGCGGCTCCGGCTGGACCGCTCACTGCACCTGCCGGTCTTGGCGCCAGCAGTCTGTGGTCAGAAACCAAACCACCTGTGGTTCTGGCAAGGTGACCCCACCCCAAAGTCCCGGGTTCCCTGAGGGGCTGCAGGCTGGGGAGGCTGGGAGTGTGTGAACTGGGACGAGGACCCCGAGTGTTTGGGGGAGCGGGACTGGGTCCCCCGTTCTGAGGAGGACGTGACCTTGCAGATGGCAGGAGGATGCCCTAACCTCCGAAGACCTGAACCTTGGGTCAAGGTAACACATCCAGGTAAAACACCCAGATAGAACGGAGTTCCAATCTAGGGAAACGTCCAGAAGGCATTTTCCCACTGAGCATGGTTTGTTTGGGGTTGTTTTTACTTAAGCACAGGAAGCACCCCAAGACCCATCCCCCTTGCTCGGGGGCTTTCCGCTGCAGGAGCAGTGCCCCGTCTGCTCCTGTCCCCCCCAGCACCGGCCCCTGGGGTCAGGAGGAACCAGCTCTGCCTTTCATTACTCGTTTCTAGTCGTCAGGCTGTCCGAGGACGCGGGAAATACGATAAACAATGTAATTTCAAAGGTGCAGGGGAAGTCGAGGCCAGACGCCACGGCTGGAGCTGCTGTGACGGCAGTTGTGGTCCTTCACGTGCCCGGGCACCTCTGGCCAGTGGTCCACCAGCAGCGACGCCCAGGGCCCCTAGCGGCAGGGACTGGCGCACACCTGCCCTCGGAGCGCGGGAACAGAGCTGGCATGAGCCCTGGGCTTGCAGATGGACAGCCCACCATGGTTACACGCACCCACCGGCCCGGGGGCCAGGGGATGACCACAGGCTCTCCTGTTCCTTGAAAACAGAACACCACAAACACCACCCAGCTGCTCACAGGGTCTTTCCGGGGCCACCCTGAGGTCTGGTCAGCAGACGTCCTTTCACGACCACCGGCACAGCTCCACACTGGCTGCACAGACCAGACATCGTGACGTTTCTGACTCGTAAAACAACTTTATAGTTTGGAAAGCAGAGGGAGCGTGACAAGGGAAGAGGCGGGTGCACACTTGGGCAGCCTTCCGACCCCCGGGACGCCCGCAGCCCTGGCCCCATGCCCCGCAGACACGAAAGCGCGTCCACCAAGCCGCCGCGTGGAGGCAGTTCATTACGGTTCTCCGCATCACATTCACAACGACCGTTTAGAGCGAGCGGGAGTCTGGTGCACGGTGGGCTCTCACAGCGGCCCGCGTCCGCGTCGGGGCCGCGCTCCCTGGCCAGCCGCTCCCGAGGTCCAACTGGACGCTGCATCGTCTGAGTTCTGGTGAGCTCAGTCACTCAGACAAGTTTAAGATGCGGGTTGGAGAAGGCACAGGCTGTCTGGACGGTGAGGCCGTGGCGAGAGGCCTTTCAGGCCCCCAGCCACAGGGTGACCTCTAACTCCGTGCCCACGTGGCCCCGGCGTGGCTGTGAGACCCGCTGACCGGGAGGACGGCGGTTGCTAGTGGCTGCTCAGGGTTCCTCTGGGGCCCCAGCCAGCTGCTTCACCTGGCGACCGTGGACCACCCGTAAAGCGCCCCCCGCGGCCTGGTGGAGCTGGGTCTCTAGTGCGCTGCGGAGGTCATTGACCTGCACATCTGGGAGAGGGTTAAAGCTGATGATGACCCTGTCCCTTGGGGCCAGGTCCCCCCCTGCCCCAGGAGCCACATCCCGCCGTCTCCTCCTGAGGTCAGAACCGGCCTGGACTTTAAGGTCTCGGTTGGGTTTGGCATGGTCTGGCTTCTGAGCCCCAGGGAGAGCTGGTTTGGGCCCCAGATCAGGGTCCCGCCTCCGTTCTGGTTCTTGGACGGCAGCGTCCTCCCCCAGAGCAGGCACATGGTCCCCACCGACGGCCTCCTTTCTGGCCTCCAGGTGACCGCCCTGCTGCCCAGGAGAAGCGGCCCGGTGTTGCAGCTGATGAATCTCAGCCTGGGCCCCAGGAGCTGCCCCTCCCGACCTGCTGGACAGGCCTACAGGGCCCCCGTCTTGGCTCACTGGCTGGGACCTCACGGGAGGATCCCCAATCTCTCTCGCCCCTGGCACATCTGCCTCCTGAACATTGGCACCGGTGGCCACCTCTTTTCTGGATTTCTTCCTTTCATGGGAGCCTCTGACAAAAGTGTCCTGACCCTGCTCGGGGAATTCGCCAGCGACGAGCTTCTCGGGGCTCCTGGGCACCTGGGCGGGGCCTGGCACGGGCACCCGCTCCGGCAGGCCAGCACCGGCGGCCTCGGGCGCAGCACCCTGCCGGCCTTCCCTCGGCTCAGCCTGGGCTGCCCGGGGCTCCGTGTCGGCGGCGCCAGGAGGACCGGCTGGAGCTCTGCCTGCAGCCCCCTCGGGCTCCTCCGCGGACCGCTGGCCATGTCCCTGGGGCAGAGCGGGGGGACGCCCGGGAGCTCCGAGTGCAGGTCCCAAAGGCTGCTGGGGGCGATGCTCCGCTGCGCCCCCGTCGTGAGCCTCCTGCCCCTTACCTCGGGGCGCGGCCACCCCAGGCTCGGGCTGCACTTCAGCTGCAAGAGAAGAAAGTCACCAGTGTAACTGCAGAAATGAGCACACGCCACCAGCACAGGAACTAGAAAGCTGAACTCGCCAGCAATTAAACACGAATCAGAACTTTGCCTAGCGGGACTCTAGGCCCCGGAGCCACGGATCCAGCCACACACGGTCACCAGGAGACACCGTGGGCGGTCACGCCTTGTCACAACGCCCTGCCCCGACCCGGCCCCGACTTGCCCTCCTCGCCGTCCTGCCTCTGCTGGTGGATCTCCTTGTGCTGCTCCTCGATCACCGCAAGCAGCTTCTCCTGCTGGTCCAGCAGCCGCTTCTGCTGCACCTGCTGTTCCTTGATCACCTGCAGCAGGACGGCGTGGTCCAGCATCTCCGCCCGGCCGGCTTCTGGCGTGGGGACAGCACAGTCGGAGCCTGCCCCGTCCGCACAGGCGCCGTGCCGGGCCAAGGGCGGTGTGACGCATGGCGACAGCCCAGGTCGCCTGCGGGACCCTCCCCGGGACACCCTTCGCTCGCATGGGCTCACGTGGGCCCCCAGCAGGGGCCCAGCTGCTCAGACTGCTGCCCGGGAATAAACGCTGAGAAGCCACACAGGAGGTCTGAGCTGCCGTGGCCATGATGGCGGTGTCCTGGGCCGGGTGGGCTACGCTACAAACTGCTCCAGAAACAGAAGCCCAGCGCTCTGAGGAAGTTTCCTCCAAAGTGAGAATTTAAGAAACGAACAGAACTGTCTTCCTTTCCAGCAGAGACCAGAACTGGGGCCTTGGTGAAGCGAAGGCCGCTGCTGACACACAAGGGGTCCTGACACTGCTCCTGACCGCCGCCCGGGAGACAGACTGCAGGCTGGCACGGGGGGCGGGGGCAGCACAGCAGGTGTGTGTCAGAGGACCCGCCCCACCCTTTCCACACCCCCAACCCAGAACGTGGGCCCGAAAGAGGCCCCGAGTCTGAGCGCCCGGAGCCAGCAGCAGCCGCCTGGGGGAGCACAGGGGAGCTCGCCTTTCGCTACGAATGCTTCGGCACCAGGTCAGCTGCCTCCCGCGAGCAGCCCTGGCTTATATGCCTGCTACAACCATATGTCTTTAAACAGGAGACTGTGAAAGAGGACGTGAGCAGTCAGGGCGTTCTGGGAGTGGTAACAGCACACATCCTGACGAGGCCCCAGATGCTGGGCACACACAGACGTGCTGGCCCATCCACCCCAACGGTGACTTGTGACCTGCCACGGTACCACAGGGTTGGCCTCCCCCCACCCCACCCCACCCCACCCCAGAGGCCCGTGAGGAATATACTGTGCCGGATGGAAGGAAGGATGAGGCACGCAGAGGACGGGCCCCCGTGCAGCAGCCCCCGCTCCCCACCCAGCCCTCATCCAGACACCCTAAGGTCACGAAGACACCTGCCTGAGAAAGGCCACATCCTGTGGGCTGGATTGGGGCTCCGTATGAGGGAAGCGCGCCATGCCGTCCCCCCAGGGCTCTAGACCAGCCACCTCGGCCATGAGCCTCCCTGTCACCCTGGGTACCCATGGCTCATGGCCACGTAACAGTCAACTGCCAAAACTGCCCGTCCCTGGGTCAAGTGCTGGAGGAGTGGGCCCCAGCCCGGGACGGAGGAGGGGAAGTGGTGCCACATCATGTCCGGCCAGAAGCGACACAGGGCAGACGTGGACCAGAGTGGTGACAAGCCGTGCCCAGGGGCAGAGCCCGGCCCGCCAGGGCCACAGATGGATGTTAATACACGTGCGGAACACATGAATATCGGGCCACACTCGTGGCAGAAGTTCCACGCAGGCTCCGGTCCTCGGGGGGAGGCCTGAAGCAGGCAGCGCGTACAGACAGCACCCACTGTCCTCCAGGACCAGGGCGTTGTGGAAAGGAGTCAGGGCATCGGGGCAGCCCTGCTGAGGGGCTGGAGCCAAGCCTGGGGGCAGGCTACGTGGGTGGCCCCAGGCGGGGCCGTGCAGACGGCAGGCCTGCGCCTTCTCTGCCCTGGCATCTCGGACCCGAGCAGGCCTTCTACGGGAGTGCATTCTTCTGGATCCGTACCTGCTACTATCTTTTTGATTTCGGCTGCTCATCCCATTGAGAGGCGTACGGAAGAAAGGCAGAGTAGGAAACCGTGAAAATTGTCTTTTCAGAAAGAAAAAAAATTGAAAGAATCAAACAGGTTTAAGTAACAGAGTATAAGCACTGGAATCAGTGAACACAGGGAGACAAACCAGACAGGAGACACCACACATGAAGCCCCCAGAGCAGCCCCCGAACTCCAGAACACCTCCAGGGCCTCCTGGCTCAGGCCTCTGCTGCCCACAGGTTCTCCACGCAGCCCCAAGCCCAGTGCTCCGGGCGGGCTGTCCCCGCAGGACCTCCTGGGGGGCAGCTGGGGGGTGCCACGGGCCATGTGTGTCTGGCAACGGCCCCCAGAGCTGCTCCCCTGAGATCCGGGGGGCTCAAGGAGAAGCGCCCTCACACAGCTCACGGGGCTGCTCTGCAGACAAACTCGGCGATGCCAGGAGGCAGGTGGGGGATGGGAGGGTTCTAACTGGGGGGCAGGTGTGCAGAGGTCACCTGGTCACCAATGAAATGAGAACAGATCTCCACCGGGAAGTGTCACCACCCACACTACAGAGCCACCGCCCAACACGGCGGGGCCACACGGTTGGGGGGGGTCACCCCAAAACAGGCACGAAGGTCTGAAGGAGGATTAACTCCTGGAGACAAAAGGTGTGACAAGCTTTTGTTTTGGGACAGGAGCTGAGTCTTCACCGCAGATGGGCACAAGCGTCCCCAAGCTATGGGGGGACACTCGGGGGCTGAGGTGAGGCAGGCAGTAACAGCCACCTGCCCTCCCACCTGGGCCGCGAAGGCACCTCCTGAAAATAAGCAGCGTCCGGAGGCACGAGCGCCCCTGCCCTGGCGGTGCCAAACACCACTCAGTTAGGAACGCTGACACGGCTGCTCCGAGAGCGCCACGAAGGCTAACGGAAAACCACGTGACAGGGCGACGGATGTTTTTTTAAGAGAGACAAAACTGTGCCCGGGGTGGGGGGGGTGCCCAAAGAAAGCTGCTGGTGGGCGAGGGGGGTTACTTCAGGTCTCTCTTCAGTCGGAAGCTAGGAAGTACGGAGGCTGGGGGACCCTCGAACGTCCCCCTGGGGAGGACAGGCACCTGCGGCTCTTTCCCTGTCATCGCTCTGGGCCCCGGGGAGGATGCAGCAAGAAAGCAAAGGCCTTACCCTCCAGCTTGCTGCCAGCAGGGCCTCCGCCCTGGCCCTCCACGTTCCTCTGCTCTTGCGGCTCTGCCTGCGGCCCGGCCCCGGGGGCTGGCTTCACCGGGAGGGGAGCCTTCCCACCTGCACACATGGACAGTCAAGAGGTCTGCAAAGAACTCAGAAGGAAGCGGCGGGTGGGGGGAGGTGGGGGCTGAAGGCGGGAAGGGAGGGGCGGGAGGGGGGGAGAGGCTTCCTAAAACCACCCTCCTCGTCGCCCCTCCCTCTGTCGGCAGTTTACATCCAACCTGATGATTACCAGGGAAGTAATAAAAACATATTTAACAATCTCATGGGCTCGTGGCAGCGAGCCAGCGTTAACTACCTTCACCAATTAACATGCGAGAACAGTCCTAACCAGCGCCGAGACAGCACTTAACCACGCGGTACCTGTCAAGCGCTCCCCGCGCGTCTCCCGTGAGGGCCCAGACGCACAGGAACAGCGTGGCACCTGACGCTTAGTGGTCCGGCAAACAACTGTGTGACAGATACCACGGGAGCTGTCACGTCGGCAGACTCCCGGCTTCCCCAGCAGCTGCGGAAGGGGCCGCAGCTCTCACGCACTCACGTGCTGATCTTGGGAGCCATGTGGGAGTGGGGGCAGAAGGAGGGCTATTCAATTCCCGCTGCCCCTCCCGGCTTCTCCCGGTCCCCCCACCGGAGGGTCGTCTCAGGGAGAGGAGTTTGCCAAGACAAGCACAGCTGACACCCACCGGGCTCACTCTTCTCCGCCAGCTTGCCCGCGGCCCCTGCGGCCCGGCCCGGCAGCGGGACTCCGCCTGCTCTCTCCCCTGCACCAGCTGCCGGGGCGTTCTGCCCCTCGGGTGGCACCGCCTGGGGCCCTGGCTGCGGACCCCTGTCGCCTGGCCCCTGGTCCTCCTCCACAGGCTCGATGACTGGCTGACCATTGTCTTCTGGAACCTTCTGGGGATCTTCAGGGAGACCACCTGCGACCTCCAAGACGTGGTCCTGTCTGGGCCTCTCTCTTTCTGAATCTGACAGAGGTGGTGCCATCTGAGCCTTGCCCCCCGGAACCCTTTCGTCCACGTGCTTGGACGGATGTTCATTCCCGTCCGGTTCTTCTTGGTCTTGACCTTCATCCACCACCACCTTGTCATGAGGGACAGGGGGCTCGTGGCGGTGGGCCTCGCCCATAGGTACTGCGACACCTAGAAGGGGACACATGTCAGGGAGCAGGCAGGAGAGGGTGGCCTGGCCCCCTTCCCAGGAGTGACAGCGAACTGAGTCCCAGGGCCTGACACTGCGACACACGCTGGCAAGCGCCACCTCTCACAGATCAGACTTCTGCCTGAGTATCCATGCAGAAGATAGGGGCAGCTGCAAGCCAGCTGGTGGGGGCCAGGGGGAGAGCGTGCATCTGAGTCACGGCAGGAAGGAGGCAGAAAGGACCAGAATGTACGCAGGCCCCCCACCCCCCCCGCCGCGCACCCCCCACCTTGGCCGGGGCGGTCCAACTGCGCCTCGTCCTGCTTCTCCTTGGCGCCTTCCCTCTGGGGCACGTTCACGGGGCCCTTAATCTGGGCCTGCTCCATCTCATCTTTCTCGTCTGGCAGCTTCGGCTTATCTCGGCCGTCCTCGGCCACGTCCACAATTGGATTCTGGCCTGCAAGCACGGCACAGCTAATTGAGCAGTGTTTCCACATGGCTACACCGCCCGTCAGCACGGGGACTGGGCGGTTTTCCCTAGATTGTAATCACATTTCCTAGTCGAATGGCAGAGCCTAAGCAGTTATTTTTTCCTGTTCAATCATTAGCAGCTAAGTAGCACAGAAAACTGTCATTTTTCATGTGTATTCATAACAAAAATATGTCAAAATGCAATTTACACCTAACTGGGTGCAGAAGAGACAGGCGCCACGGAGTACTGGCCGTCACCACCAGATGGCAGCACGAACCCGCGGTTTGCTGCAGGACGGGGGGGGGGGCAGGTGGCAGCCTGGGGACGGCATCTGCCTAAGGTCCCCCTTCTCCAGGACAACCGCCCTGCCACAACTCGACCCCCTGCTGCAGGCCTGGGGGCGGGGGCTGCGAGGTGCGTGAGGAGAATGCCGCTGGGAAAACCGATGTGTGATGCTGTGGGCGTTTTACTGCAGACGCTGGGAATGAGCAGCGAGGAAGACGAGAGCCACAGGCACAGCCTGCAAAGCGGCGCCTCCCCCACCCCCAAGCACCACCCCTGTCCCCACACACCCGTCCTGTGCGACTGCTCGGCTGCACAGCAACCGTGGGGCCGGAGACCAGGCCCAAAACGCAGCCTGTTAGGAAACGGTCACCATTAAAAAGTTGGCAAATGTGGCAAAAACCAAACATCCTGGGAAAAGAAACTTTAAAAAACCGTCATTTTACCCCAGAGGCTGGAAGCACCCTCTGTTCCCCATCGCAGGACACAAGCTTCCCAAAGAAGGGGAGACTAATGTCCTCCATGGGCAGCAGTGCTGCTAGCCCGAGGCAAGGAGGCTGGGGGCGTCGCAGCGGTCCTGTTTGGACAGGGCCCTGCCGGTCCTGAAGGAGAGGAAACTACCCAGGTTGACGGGACCTGTGAGCCCAGGGCGGTGCCCTCACTCATATGGGTGCCAGATGGCAGCTATGGACAGCGCCCTCCCCAGACCAGGGCAGGGACGGGGCCCTGCCAGGTGGTGGGGATGAGCCAGCAGGAAGCAGACTCTGGACTCTACAGTTGAACCAATTGGCTGATAACAGCACGCATGTGAACGTCCTGGCCTCCATCACACAATTAACCCCTTCCCAGAGGCCCTGTGCTCAAACAGAAATCACCATAAATCAAGGTGTCTGTCTAATGGATCACAAACTGAAGAAAAAAGGCCGGAAGGGACGCCTGGGTGGCTCAGTGGGTGAAGCGTCTGCCTTCTGCTCGGGTCATGATCTTAGGGTCCTGGGATCGAACCCCATGTTGGGCTCCCTGCTCAGCGAGGACCCTGCTTCTCCTTCTCCCTCTCCCTCTGCCCCTCCCCCTGCTTGTGCTCTCTCACTCTGATGAATAAATCTTAAAAAAAAGAAAAGAAAAAGAGCTGGAAGGGGAAGGAAAAACACAAGAAAACAATAGCCGAGCTATCACAGGACCAAGTCGCCTGTGCATGGTCCTGTCTCGCCAGGGACCAAGGCAAGTCCGCTGTGAGAGCAGGTGCAGCCTGGCGGGCTGGGCTGGGGGGGGAGCCCCACGTGGGCGGCAGGACAGAGTCTTCCACCAGGGCCCTCAGACACCGCCGTGGGGGCGCGTCTCTCAACCGCCTGTGGGAACACCCAGCTGCATGGCAAGACCAAGGCGCCTTGGGGCTTCTGCCCCTGGAGCCACTGGGCCCGGCCTCCAGCATCACTGACCACAGCAAGGACCTGTGCGCCCTAAGGTGGAGCCGGGCTCTCCGTAGCGGATAGTCAGCCAGCGACGCCCCCTGGCACAGCGAACCAAACACAAACCCCCGGAACGAGTGACTGAAGAGCTGCCCACGCTTGCCGGGGGCTGGGGTCGCGTAGACAGCACACGGCCCTGTGAGCGGCGGGCACCTCGGACCCCCAGCAGTCAGCGGCCTCCTCGCTCGCCCTCAGGGTCGTCTCCAGGACCCAGCAACCACTGATGACCCAGGACAGACCCAGGACAATCCTATGTGCCTCATTGTACGACAGCAGTAGACCCCGCGCTGCCCGGGACAGCCTGGCTCTCAGAGGACCTGCACCGCAAGATGCTGCAGGCGGGGGGCCCCCGAGACAGGCCGGCGGATGGTTCCCCACCAGGCGTTCCTTTCCAGGGTCCAGCGTGGGTATCAAGTCTGTAATGCCAGCTCAGGAGCGTGGAAACCGCACTCTGGGCTCTTAAGACGGAATTGGGGCTACAGCATGGGGGGCACAACCTCGACAGCAGCCCTGCCCAGGGCACCAAGGAAGTCTGCACTCGAGCGCCTGGGTTGGGGAGCCTGCTGCTGGTGGCCGGCCTCGACCAGCCTCTCTCCGGGGACCCGGGGGGTCAGTTAAGACGGAAGGCAATCACCTCAGACAGCAAGCACCAAAATAAAGGGCCACTCCAATCACACCTGAGCCCACAGATGGAGTCCCTGCCAACCGGGAGGGACCCCGATTAAGGAGACACGCGGGACCCCAGGGCCATGCACTCGTAAGGCAAGAAGAGCAGAGAGCCAGGCCCCATGTTTACAGGTGACTTTCTGGCGACCAGTTCCCGGCGCTGCTCAGAAACGCCTGCCCTCGAGACAGCAGTGAGAGCGGGCTGGGGCGCGGATATCCGAAGCCCACTCTTCTTGGCGTGGCTGGCAGAAGCAGTCTTGGCCTCTGCATTCTCTCATCTTTCTAAGTGTGCAGGAGTCGCCATGGCTCCTCAGACCCGAGCATCCCGGCCACGGGGCCACAGTGGCCCAAGCCTCACTCCTCACTGTCCCCTCGAGCAGCAGGTCTACCCACGGGCAGCAGATGGAGGTGGCTGAGCCACTCCCCGAGGGCCTCCGAGGGCAGGTCCAGGTCACTCAGGGCTCCCCATGGGAGGCAGTGCCCTCCCTGCCCCAGGGGCCCCTCAAAATGCAGTGCGGCTGGACTGGCGGAGTCACCCCAGAGGGCACGAGTGACACGCGGGCAGTGGGGGCAGGTGCCACAGCACGGTGGCCAACGAAAGCCCCTCTCGCCAGAGATCAGGGGGGCTGCGGTGGGACCAAGCTGCCCCAGCTGAGGGGAGAGAATGGACACACGCGGAGCCACGTGTCCCTCACATCTGAGCATGGACGCGTTCCCGCCCTCATGTAGGGGCGGAGTCCTCGGGAGAGAGATTACGGGGAGGGGGGGGACCCTGTTGCGAGCTCCCGCGCGGGCCTGTGGTCACCCTCTGCCACTTGCGTCCACAGCAGCTATGCTGCCCCCCCAGCCTTTAGCCTGCTGCCCGGCCTGATACCCAGAACGCCCATTCCGGCCCTTGGTGTTTCTCCCCACAGAGTAGAAACCCCGCGGGGTGGTGGCAGGGGAGGGCGTGCACCAGGGGTGCTCCGACACCATGACACAGGGTGGGGACGCTGGGAGGGGAAGGAGGACAGGGGACGCACCTTATTCAGAGGAGGGAGCCAGACATGTTACAGAATTCGACCTGACCTGCCAGACCCTCTGGGGCGCTATCAGAAAGGAGATAAATAGCCTAATTAGCCTTTTTAACAGATAATTGCCTCGCAGGGCCCAGCAACCTCTTTCCTCCACACTTGGGGCTCACCACACCAGTGCGTGGCCCGGGCTCCACTCTCCAAGAGTGCCAGGCCACGGGTCCCAGACCCACGGGTCCCCAGTAGGGCAGGACTGCCATCATCTGTCCCGGGGCCAGCGCGGGGCTGTGAGGAAAGCCGGCACCGTTCTGGCCTCCGCAACATCAAAGAGACCAATCAGAGCCCACTCCAGGCCGACGGGCAGAAGCCTGACAGCGCGTGCACACGGCGCAGGCCGCCACGGTCCCAGCTCTGCTTCAGCGAGGTAACCCAGCAATCATGGGGGAGGCCAGGGGCGAGAAACACAGAGAACGCGCTAGAAACGAACGGCATGTGGTTCTGAGGAGGGCCATGTGTTTTGTTACAGGCTCGTGGAAGCAATGGAAACCAGATGTGGCCTCGGTGGGCTCCAGGTGAGCCCGCGGCCGGCCTCGGCCACAGGATGCAGCTGCCGGCACAGGCCGCGGAACGCGGCCGGGCAGCGCCACAGCAACAGGCAGCCCGGTGCCGACAGATGCCGGAAGATCCACAGCCGGCTGAGACGGGCTCACCGGTGCCCGCGTCCAGTTCGGCCACGGCCATCCCCAAGATGCCGAGACGCCCGGTGGTGAGGGACCCAGAAGGGCCGACAGCGGCGCAGCAGACTACCCGCTTCCCTCCTGAAGCGGACCTTCTCCATCCAAACTGCCGAATCCGTGCAACTCAGCATGAGACACTCAGGCGGCTTCTGACCACTCTGATCTGCTGCTCTGGTGAACCCCGCCATTCCCCAGGGCCCTCGAAAGGGGACTCTTTCTGCCAGCCCTCATCACCCCAAGAAGGCAGGAGAGAGCATGGCCTGTTCCTCCAAGCCCCTGGAGAGACTGTGCTCCCACGGGGGTTTGTGGGGGGCACGGACGCCAGCCAGGGGCTTTCCAAGCCCAGAGACAGAGACAGCAATAATCTAAGGGCCACGCACCTTCCACCACCAGCAGGCTGGCCCGGCAAGGACCCAGGGCATGTTCAACCCTCTTGCAGGCCTTTTGGGACCTTTTCTTTTGTTGATCATGGTAGGTGGGAAGACCGGGGCTCCTACCTGGGGCAGACACCCCTTGGCCATCGCCGTCAAAAGGCACCTGCAACCCACAGGCAAACAGCACTGATCCCCTTGAGGGGCCTCCCCGTGAAGGGCATGCCAGGTAGGCAGCCTGGCAAATCTCGGTCCAAGTGGGGGATCTATTTGCAGGGGAGGAGAGTCAGAACGCATGGACACATTATTAGTGTGAATGCCTGAAACCCCACCATCATCCGAGCAGAACCCCCAGCCATGAAGCACACCCCCCACCCTAGTACCCAAGCCTGATGCCACTCAGAGCTGCTGGGGGATGAGGGACTGGCACAGAGGAGGCGCTCCCTGCACCCCTCCATCTATGCCTGGGATGGCCAGAAGCTCCAAGAAAACTCTTGTCCCTGAACCAACTCTGGACACGATGGAGTCCCTTTTGTAGCCCAGAAAGTCAGACTCAGAAACCACTCCGCACCCAGACAGGCGTGGCCACGGGTGGGGTCACAGAGCCTTCCAAGGCAGGCCTGTAGCTGGAGAAGGCTGCGTGGGTCATCCCCTCCCACGGCCTGGTGGGCCAACAGTAAGGGGAGACATCGAACAAAGCCACGGGGCATCACTGACCGGCTCGAACCCTCATCCCCAAATCAGAGCAAGCACACGTGACAACAGCCACGCCCCTGCGATCCTGTCGGTGCACCGAAGAACATCGGCAAGCACTGAGCTCTCCGTGCTGCTACGCCCCGCAGGCAGGCGGCCGTACCCGGCCCCTGGAGGCCCCTGCCCTACTCTACCACCCAAACAGGACCGGGGCGGGTGAGACAGCCTGGAAGTGCCACCTGCGCACCACGACCCTGAGGTGAGGCCGCGGGGACGCCCCAAGAAGGCTACGGGGCCGGGGGGGCCATGTGCGTACCTGGAGATTGCGTACCTGGGAGCCGAGCTGCCTCTGCCTTCCTGACGCCCTCGGCCTCTTCGAGCCGGCCAGCCAGGGCTTCCTTGGCCGAGTCCACAGGGGCCTCCTCGCTCACGGACAGGGTAGTGTGTGTGCTGACTACCAGGATGCCCAGGCCAACCCAGAGCACCGCCTGCACAAGACAGAGACCCAAGGACGAAAGGGGTCAGCACACAGTAGGAGGGGCTGGGGAGCACAGCGCTCTCAGGCATGGCCCGCTAGCCTGCCCGCCGCTCACGTTGGCTGCTAGGAGACGGTGGTCCTTAACTGGTGAATGTGACTGACTCGTCAGACAAACCTGCTAGAGCCGGGCTGGCCGTGGAGGAAGGGGCGGGCTGGGGGCGACGTGAGGACAGCCTGCAGAGTGCAGACCCCCAGCCCACCGACCAGGTCTCCTGGGGCGCAGGGCCAGAGCCGTCTGCACCTGTGGCTGCAGAGGTCGGGTGCCCAAAATCTCCAGGCACCTGCCTGTCCCTGAGGGGGCACTCTGGCATCCCACGCCTCACCCAAGCTGTGCAGAGCGCCCAGCGTGCGATCAGCCTGCCTGCCACGTCAGCCACGGAGGGGGACGCGCCCCGAGCCACTGGCACAGATGGGGAGGAAGCCATGGAGGAGGTGGCTCGGCGCCCGCCTTCAACACTGGGTGCTCATCGGGGCTGCCCACTGAGCCGTGCTGGACGCACTGCTGACGGTGGAGGGTCCTCATCCCCGACCCCATCCTCCGGGGAAGGAGCGAGGCCGATGAGCAATTCAGTACGAGCAGCCCTGCCTGACGGAGCGCCGTCTCCCCTGCAGCGCCGATTTTAAGACGCGCACACGCCGGATGAGCGCTCTGAACGATGCAGCTGTTTCTGCCCTGCGTGCGCCTGGCTCACCAGGCTCTCCCCGGGGAGCAGGGACTCCTGGTCCTGCCAAGTCTGCAGGAGGGGCCCGCAAGGCAACCTGCCCCAAGAGCCAGGGAGACCCGGCCGCTCACCTCTCTGCAGTCTCGGAGACAGGATTCAAACGTTTCTCTCAGCGTCATTTGACTTTCAAATGTACCAGTTCAAAAAAACCAGTGAGCCATTCCTGGGTCCAACACAGCTGGAGAAGGGGCGCTCCTCAGAGGAAGGGCCTCTGCTCACAAAGGCGGGCGAGACCGCCCCGAGGAAGCCTCCAGGACTGGTCATTTCTGCGCGGCACTCCACAAACACTCCTGCGTCGGGGCTCAGAGGCCAAGGGCAGGCCATGCTCCCAAGGTCAGCCATGGGTCAGGGAGGTTTGTGGACTCCCAGAGGCCCTGGGCTGACCCCCTGCCAAACCCGCCTGTCATGGCCAGGTGCAACAAGGCTACGCAAGGTACGCGCCGAGATCTGGGAAGCCAGAGCACCCGCAGACTCCACTCCACAATACGCAGCTTAGGGTCACGCCCCCCCCCAGGTCATTTTCCTAAAAGCGTGAATATGCTCAGCTTCAGCGGAGACCATCTTCTTCCCAGGAAAGTAAGATTCATGGGGCAGTGACGGTGTCCAGAAGTGACCAAGGTCACTTTTAAAAGTTTAAACAGAAGGACACTTTAAATCCCTTGCATTTTGTATTTGTACCTCCCCAGACAACAGCAGAAACAACCTTGCCGAGAAGCAACAACAGAGGTCCCTCTCCTAACCTGGACCCCACCGCACCGGCAGGACAGTGGCCAGCAGTGGGCAGGAGCCCCTAGGGCTCAAAGAGAAGAACGAACCGCTCTGCCAGCAGGGCCGGCCACTCTGCGAAGAGACTGCTCCAGAACGGCCCGAGCCCGGCGCCCGCATGGGGCCACCCCCGGAACGCTGGGGACACAAAGCAGAAGCCATTTGGTCAGTCACTGTACGGTGGGCTATTTTTGTGGCACATCGCTGAGCATTCCCACGGGAGACTGGAATGGCAACATCTCACCCATGACTCGGAATGATTTATTTTAACCCTCGGCTTTCTGGGCTAAAAACAAAAACATCACACGCAGAATAAAAAACATTAACTCCGTCAACACTGAGAGACAGCGAGCTCCCTGAAGACCGAGTCCACGTTAACGTAAGGTTGATTTATAAAGAAGGGCCTGCATGGAGCCAGGAAGTTCCAGAAAAGGAACCAGCTCTACAGGGCCCCACGCACACACCTGCCCTTGCCACCTGCCCGGACACCCCGTGTCCCCTCTTCCGGACTGCGTCCTTCAGCCCCATCCCCGGTCCCCCACCAGGCGGCAGTCCCCACGCCCCCTCTGCTGAGACACCACTCGTCTCCCGACACCCCGGGCCCACCAGCCAGCCCTGGGCTCTGCAGGGCACTCGCCAGCTGACCATGGTCCAGAGCGTGAGCAGCCTGCAGGGCAGGCCAGAGCCTCTGTAACGGGTCACTCCTCCCAGCTCGCCACCCTCACCTTTCCTCTGAAGAAACACCACAGGCCCACGAACCCCCAGGCAGGGAAGCCTGAGCCACTCCGGATTGAGCGCAGCTGTGAGACGAATGCCACGCAGGTATCAGCGAGGACACAGTGGGGCCACACCAAACACCAAGCAAGTCTTGATCCACGGGGTGATGACTGACTCAGTGACCAGACTGCCATCTGCCAGCAGGCACGGGATGGAGGTGAGAGTCAGCCAGAGCCAGGGTGGGAGCAGGGACACGGCCACAGAGCAGTGCAGGCGCTCCAGGTGGGCCGGACACTGGGAAAGAGCACAGGTGCCGTCCAAGTCCCCCGAGGCACTGTGACAACTACATGCTGACCACTGGCACAGACCTGAGTTCTATGAGGCCCCAGGATCTCACAAGAGGCCAGAGCTCCCAGGGCCCCCGCTCTGCCACTGAAGTTTGGGAGACTGGCTGTGGAACGTGTGCCAAAAGGAACGATCACGGGTTCTCAAAAGTCCCAAATAAGGGATACTGCTCCTGGAGGAAGGAGCCAAGTTCTCTGCCATCTGGGCCCGCAGCGGACAGACGATGGGGAGCCCCAGTGGAGCCAGCCTGGGGTGCAGGGGTGCCGTGGCCTCAGGACAGGGGCAGGGGGTCGGCTGTACCTGGAGCTCAGCCTTACCTTCGAAGTCCCAAGCCCAGTCCCTTCCGGGTCACATGAGTCCAACAGGATAAGGGCGGTGAGTGTGTCCAGTGTGCCAACCTTCTGACTCCACAGTCCCCCAGCAGGGCCCCAGGAGGAGAAACACAGCACATTCTGAGGGCTTAGCCCAAGCTTGGCAAAACCCGGGGCTTGGCCTGGGGGCCACACGTGCCACAGTGTCCCAGAGCACCCCTCAAGTCATGACCTGTAGCCCCCAGATCTGTTGAGGTCCCCGACTCGAAAACAAAAAAGCACCTATGAGGGGATGAAGCGTTCATTTCACTACTTACCGGTCAGCCTGTCTGAACAACACATGGTTTCAAATTCTGCACCTCTTGAAGAAACACCTGGAGGAAGGGGCTCCGGCTGCCTTGCAGCCACGCACCCCGATCCTGATCTCCAGGTCGTTGTGTACCCTGCCCCAGCCCATGGATCCCAGCCGGAAGGCCTTGGGTGCCGTGCTCTGGTGGAGGTCAGACGGTGACCCATGGGTGGCTCACTTGTCCCTGAGTCTCACTGTTACGTATTCCCTTACTTACAGCCTTCCAGGAGCACAGCGCCGGCCTGTGGCCGCGGCAGCCCCCTGCTCTCTCCTGGGCGGGGAGGGGCCCTCGGGCAGCTCGTACTCCCCCTGCAGGGCGTCTCAATTCCCCACACCTCCACCCAGGTCCAGACTGGAGAGACCCTCCAACTTCTCTGATTCTCAAGATAAAAAATGAACTTATGATGGCAGAGAAAGTTCCTTTTCGATTCACTAAGGGCACATTGTGTGTCCACAGTGCTTGCTGCTCCTACAAAGATGCCTCTCAGGGCACCCCCCGAGACCTTCCGCAGCCCAGTCCCGACACGCCCATCACCCACGCACCCCGGTCCAGCCCTTCTCTAGGCCTGTGTTCAACGAGCCCTTGGGTGAGCCGGGGAACGCGGACCCCGGGCCTGACGCTGGGTCCACGCCTTCCACAGGAGCAACAGCCAGAGCTCCCGGAGCAGAAAAGAGAAAGGAGCCAAGCAGATGCCGTCCAGAAACAAGGTCTGTGTGCACCAAACTCCAGCCACCTGGCCAAGTTTGTCCCTTGCAAGACTCATTTTCCTCAAAACACTAAAGCTACATGTTTGGAAATAAAGCACAGCAACACATACGAACAGTATGGCACATTCCAGAACTGACTTGTGATATACAAGTCACCAGGGCACTAAGTCAGAGAGAGAAACTTCACCACCTTCACAAATGGTTAATGCGATTCCGCGTGCTTTCTGGATTTAAAAACCACAGTGAAGAAGGCACAGATGGGTGCTTCTGTAACACAATTCCACGTGTGCTCACGTGTACGGGTGTGCAGATATGTGAATATGCATGTTCACTTGCATACATGACGCCACGGCCACACCAGGCTCAACAGTTAAACACCAGGAGCTCCCGCGGCGCAGTCAGGAGACGGTGAGTAGCCCCGCACACTGCCGACACCGCGGCCAGAGGGCAGGACACACAGATGAGGACAGAGAAGTGCGAACAACTTGGAAGGAGGAGCTGAAATGGTCAGGAGGTGCGGTCAGAGTGCAATAAGGGGGGAGGGTAAAGAGTTATCATGGGAACCGGGCGAGGGGAGAAGCTGGTGGAAGAGGAGCTCCTGGGATCGGGGATTCGGGGATCACAAAGGCAGCGACGCGGCCGTCCGGCAGTCTAGGAAACACGGGCTGGACCCCACACCCCACGACGGCACGGGGGCAGGGGGCTGCGAAGGATACACTGCAGGTTCGCCAGAGCACAAAGACAATGACACTTTCTAAATTAATCGAGGGGCGCCTGGGTGACACAGCGGTTAAGCGTCTGCCTTCGGCTCAGGGCGTGATCCCGGCGTTCTGGGATCGAGCCCCACATCAGGTTCCTCCGCTATGAGCCTGCTTCTTCCTCTCCCACTCCCCCTGCTTGTGTTCCCTCTGTCACTGGCTGTCTCAATCTCTGTCAAATAAATAAATAAAAATCTTTAAAAATAAATAAATTAATTAATTAATTAATCGAGAGCTTCAAAGAATTCCAATGAGACTAAAAAAACAAAAAGGGGGACTTAGTTTTGTCAACAGTCAAATCGGCTAATTCAAACATTCACATGAAAAATGAACAGGCGAGCATATCCAGAAATGTCATTAATAAAAGTGAGGAAGGGGGATCAGAATTAAAATGTTTCCCGAGCTGAGCACCTGGCTGGCTCAGTCAGTAAGCGTGCAACTCTTGACCTCAGGGTCGTGAGTTCAAGTCCCACCCTGGATATAGGGATCACTAAAAATAAATCAATAAACTTAAAAAAAAAAAAAAAAGCTGGATCCAAATAAAAAAAGAAAAAGTTTCCAGAGTGATGCATCACAGAGCAGGGGGCGCTACCACAGCCACGGCGGCAAGCCACGTGGACAAACGCCAAGTCCCAAACTAGGCCCAAGTCCGTGCAAGCTTTAGTACGTGGGAGTGGTAACGCTGCACAGCAGTGACAGAGCCCCAGGGATCTACCATCTATGGAGCCTGCTTTGTTTCTTACCCCAAAATAACACACCGATGAGCAAAGATTTAAACGAAAAAAATGAAGTCACGAAAGCACTGAAACTGAGGAAAGAATCTTGAAAAATAATACTGAAAAGGAAGGGCCTTTCTAACAATGACTTTTTTCCCCTAAGAATCCAAGGGACTAAGACTCTGGGACTTGACAAATGGAAAAACATTTGCAATCTGGTGGCAGTGGGCTGGTTAATTTCCTCGTGCCATCAGGAGTTCCCCAAACTCACTAAAATCACCCAATTAAAGACACTGGCAGACAACTTGGCCACCCAGACTGCCGGTGAAACCTCAGAGGATGGAGGTAAGCACGGAGGCCCCACGAGGTCAGGCTAAGCACCGGGCAAGAAAGCAGCAGCCTGGGGCTTGCATGACACTTGGGCAGGTGCCAGGGTGAAGGGTGAGGACTCTCTAGCAGGCAGAACTGAGGCAGCCACCATCCTCAAAGAAGGGCACCCACATTCTGTGTGCAATTCTCCCTTAAGGTACATGCCAGCTATGCAGAGAGGTGCACAGAGCAACTGCCAAGACAACTGAAGCTAAGCAAAGAATTTAGCAATGTGAAGGCAAGGGTGTTTAGCTGAGACCCTGGAAGGACTGTGCCCTAGGAGTGAGGCAAACAGGGACAGATTCCCCTTAACCAAACGCAGGACTTCTGCCCATCCTCCGTCTCCTAGAAGACAGCATCATCCAGACCTCTACCATTTCTCAAACCCAATGGCCACAAACTACCAAGCACACCAGAAGAGAGGACCAGGTGACAGAAAACCAAGAGGCTGCAAAGGATCAATATAAATAAATGTTGACAATTTAAAACAATAATAATGTCTTGCGATGTTTTACACATAAAATTAAAATACACAGAAACAATAGCACCAAAGGCCAGAGGAAGGTAAATGTAGGCAAAATATCATGGCATACTTGCCTTGTGCGAGAAGTGGTAAAAACAACTTATAATCAACTCTAATAAACCAAGAATCCATATTAAACTGCCTTGTATAACCATTAGCACAGAATGTGCAACTCCAGCTAACAGAGAAATAAAAATGAATACTTAGAATGCTTGATTTATCCAGAAGTCAGCAAGAAAGAAACAAACAAAAAAGAACAGATGGGACAAGTAAAAAACAGAGTAAGACAGAAGCTTCAATCCCCCCCAAATCAGTAATTACATTCATTATAAAGAATCTTAAATACTCCTATTAACAAACTTGATAAAAACAAAACAAAACAAAACAAAAGCCAACTGTATGCTGTTATCTGAGACACACCGTAAATATGAAGGGATAGAAAGATCATAAAAGAAAACATGAAAAACCTGTATTGTGTAAATATAAGTCCAAAACAAAGCTGGGTTAGTCACACTACGTCAGACAAGGCCAACATTAAGGACAGAAGCATTTCCAAAGATAAAAAGAGACATTTCACAGGGAAAAGGGTCAGTTTAACAAGATATAACTGTCCTAAAACAGTGCGCTCCTAATAACATAGCTTCAAGGTAAAAAGCAAAGACTGACACAGCTGAAAGGAGAAACAAACCTACAATCACAGTGAACTTGTCATATCTTTCCCATAACCGATCAGCAAGAACACATAAAATCTGACAATCACAGTTAGTAAACCTGATCTAACCATACACAGCCCACTGAGCATCCATCAGACCAAACCACATGCTGGGCCGCAAAGCAAGTCTCAAAAATGTCAAAGGACTGAAATTCAAATTCTTCAGTGTGTGTTCTCCAACCACAACGGGATCGTGCTAGAAATCGGTACAAGAGATTACGAGGAAATCCCCCAAAGTCTGGACATCTGAAGAAGCCAAGGGCAAAAGGAGACGTAAAGAAAACCGGGGAATGCTGTGACTTGAAGGGTAGGGTCAGTCCTTCAGCATGATGTGGTACAACCCTGTCAAAATGCAACGCAGCTCTGCGGGAGGAGGCCGGCGAGCAGACTCAGCTGCAAACACTAAGGGCCAGTGACGGAAAGACCCTCTGGGAGAAGAATGAAGGTCGAGGGTGCCTACCACTCACTGTGGAGACTCACCGTCAAGCCACAGCACTCGGAGCAGGGCCGCAGGAGGACAAGGACAGACCAACAGACCGGCAACAGAGGTGTCCCCAGCGCTCCCCCGGGTACACGGGGACTGATGACAGCGGTGCCACCGCAGTGCCAGGGTGCTATCACCCCGCCTCCCCATCCATTCCAGACGGAGCAGGCATCTGAACGTGGACAATAAAATAAACAGCACCTAGAACATAACCTGCGAGGCTATCTGCAGGACCTTGTCATGGGCAACACATAAAAAGCACCCAAAGAGAAGCTTCACTAAAACGAAGACACCTGAGGCGCCTGGTGGCTTAGTCAGTTGGGCGTCCGACTCTTGGTTTCAGCTCGGGTCATGATCTGAGCGTCGGGAGATCAAGCCCCGGGTCGGACTCCGAGCTCAGCGCAGTGTGCTTGAGGTTCTCACCCCCTCCTCCCTGCCCCTCCCTGCTGCACACGCTTGCATGCACGCTCTCTCTAAAATAAACAAACCTTTAAAAAAATAAAATTAAATTAATAAAATGAAGAACACCTGTTGGTGAAAAAGTATCATGAAGAACACGAAAAGGTAGCCAAGGATGAAAGAAAACATTTGCTATTTGTATTTCTGAAAAAAGATTTAGATCTAGAATCTTTTAAAAACGTCCATAAATCATTAAGAAAAGGACAAGCCAGTGGGTAAGATGGGGCAAGATGTGAAAGACTTTCACAAGGGAAGGCGCTCACATGGCTGGTAAGCACGTGAAAAGGTGCGCAGCATCACTCGTCATCTGGGAATGGCACGTGAAGCACCCGCACACGGCCCTCGGAAGGGCCAGCGTGCGTGAGAGGGACAGCACGGGCCAAAGTGGCGGGAATTCTAACACAGTGCCGAGGACCACTTCAGAGAACTGGAAAACGTTCGGCAAAATCTCCTAAAGCCGGACAGACATAACCCCAGGACCCAAAAACCCTGCCTCGGTGAGGGGCCCACACGCCAGACACACATCACAGACGAGGCGCGCGGCGAGCCCCACTGTGTGCTCCGGGGGGACCGCGCAGTGTCCCGCAGCAGCGAGAACGGGCAGGCTGCCCCACGTCACAGCGCCACGGCTGACCTCAGACGTGACGCTTGAGGAAGGAGGCCAGACACACACAAACACGTATTGTGAGACTCCGTTTACACCAACCGCAAGGACAATCAAAATTATTCCTGAGCGTTAGAAGACGGAGGAGCAGTAAGCTCTGGAGGGGAAAGACCGGAGACGCCCCGGGAAGCTCTGGTGCTGGAATGCTCTAAACCTGCCCCGGATGGTGGCTCCGCGGCTGGGCTCACCCCACAAGCGGCCACCACGCTGCATGGAGAACGAGGTGTTTTGCTGTATGCTTGCCCTACGGCACTCCGGGGACCGTTACCAAAACACCCCAAAAAGAGAAAGCTTAGTAGTCCATAAAGGTGAGCAAAACGCACGGACGGTTCACAGAAAAAGAAATGCAGTAAACACACGGAAAGACACTCGATGGCCCTGCAGGCTGCTGGGGGGAAGGGGCCCGGGCTCGGCCGCGGAGTGACCACGCTGACCTCTGCGTGGGCCGTGGGTGAAAGCCACCCCGGTTACACAAGGTCATTCTCTCAGACACAAAGATTCTTTTTCCAGAAGACTTCCTACAGACACGTTCTCAAAGACATCCCAACACTCACGTACACGGGGAATCATCATACCTTTCTCCGTGACAGCAGAGCACGGCAGAGGTGACCCCGCCAGACAGTCCTCTAGTGAGACCGTGGGGGGTGGGAACGGGGGAGGGGCACGGAGTGCACAGCACATACACACACGGATAATCCAGTCACCATACAGACACATGTCTGGGGGAAAGCGGTTCAGCCTTCGACGCTCAGATGAAGTAACTGGTGCAACACACACACGCACACACACTCACGCACACACACGCGTGCACACTCACGCGCACACTTGCACACACTCACGCGCACGCACACTCACGCACACATTCACGCACACGCCCCGGGCCCCTGGGAGCCTCCTCCTTACAGTGGTAGCGGCTTGGACTAGCCTTGCGTCTCCCGGACCTTCGGACCCAAGTACCTTGCACACTAAGGAAGGCTCATCTGAGAACATGACCCCAGAGCAGCCCTGGGTGGGGCTGAGCAGCGCTCACCTGGGAGGAGAGGGTGTTCTTGTGGATTTTCTTATAGATCAGAGCCGGGCAGATGAAGCAGATGAGACTTCCCATCGTCGCGCCCGTGAGGCCCAGAATCGTCTCCACTGGGAACAAGAGGCAACAGGAGGGGGTGAGCGCCGGGGGCTCCGGCAACGAACCGAACGAAGGCTTTCAGCAAGCACAGGCGGGCAAGCCAGCCCCGCCACTAGGCCTACGCATGCACAACTCCAGAGCGCCAGTGGGAGCAGAGGCGCGGCCTTCGGTGCCCACAAGCACACTGAAGCATACCCGGTCTATGCCACAGACAGAGGGCAGTGCGGGATCAGCAGCCCTGGGAGAACCGGAGGCCACATGTTCCTAGCCAGGAGTCTCAAGCAAGCTCCCTACTCCCTGCTGCACCTCAGTCTCCTGGCCAGTGGAATGCAGGCAACGTGGCTCCCTCCCTTGACCGTGTGAGCCTCAGTGAGGAGGAGCGGCGTCCTCCTGCGGGGCCCAGCTCAGAGCGAGGCCTACAGCGCCGCGCTGGCTCCCCACAGAGCATCGGGGCACCCAGCAGGGGCTTCTCAGATGGCTCATCTTAAACTACAACCCTCTCCACCGTGCTCAGTGAGTGACAGAGCAGGACGGGTCCCGGGCCATGTGCAGAAGCCAGGAGCATGGAGTGTGGGCACCTGGCTGGTTAGCTGGGGGGAGCCCACACAGGCTCCACTCGGTATCTGATGACGTAAGCTCTGTGGGTCTGCGAGTAAGCGTCTGACGATGTGAATCTTGCTCAGGCCCTTCCCCTCCCTTGGTGATGTGCCATCAAAATCAGGAGTCAACTATCACCACTGATTTCACTGGCGCCCCAGCGCGTCAGTCCCCACCCGGGGGTCAACCTGGGGGTCACCTGCTCAGGTTTCCACACGCTTGTGGCTCAAGGAGCCTACACTGTCCCCTACCTTTCCTGGGGGGCCAAAGGAAAGACCTGCAGAGAGTCTCTAGATTTTTTTTAGGAGACTAGAGAGGGTGACGTGAGACTCTGGGTGTCTCGGCTGAACACAGAGACTCCAGGCAGCGACAGCCCTGGGGTCCCTCCACGTCAACGCAAGGAGGGAAGACAGAGGAGAGCACAGAGCCGGCAGGAAACCAGTGCCCGGAGCAGCCCTCCCACTTACCGTTGGGGATCATGATTCCACCCACCATGGTTCCAAACACGACTGAGAGGGTGAGTGCTTTAAACCGCAGAGGGGGCATGTAGCCTCCAGCAGCAAAGGTCCCATCTTTTTGCTGGGTGAAAGAAAACAAAAACAAAAAGGTTTTGAAATGACTGATTCCTCTCCGCTCTCTAGCAAGGATGCCCTTAAAGGGCTCTGTCGGTGCCCCAGGTGGGTGTGCGTGGAAGACCAGCAGGTTGACGCCAGACACGGTATGATTGGCTGAGCAGTGTTAATGTGAAGCCGTAACCCAACCCAGCAAAACACCAGGAAGGCACAGGCTGCTCCTCACATCAGGCCCGGAATGTCAATTTTACAACTTTGCTTCAAAATGTTAGCAGCAAGTCCTTTCACCTTCCGTCAGAGCAATGCACAAGAGATAAAAACAGGACCACGTGGGTATGCGGCCACCAGCAGCCAGCCCCAGCCCCACAGAGCCAGGCTGATGGTTTCCAAGTGCAGCAGACGCCCCCAGGGGGACACACGCCCACGCACACCCACGTGCCGTCAGTCCTCATTTCCCGGTGCTTCGGAGAAGGGAAGAGGATACGACCTAGCATAACCAAACCCAAAGTTACTCCTCCAAGGCCCATGCACCAGAAGCATCTTCCAGACAGGTAGCAGGAGCAAAGTCCTGGAGCAGTGCCGGGCACACAGGAAGGGCTGACCACGGTTCCCATTCCTGGGCTGGGAAAACCCTACTCCAGGGGAGCCTCAGAACCTTCTGTAACTAGAATTTCAAACCACCCCATTTCCACAACGACCTTTACACAGGTGGCTTTCTCATGATGGACTGAAGGGCTGCAGCCCAAATTTCTGACTGACCTTAGGATGACAGCTGGCACTGGGTCCGGCGAGGGGGGGTGTTAGGGCTACACCTTTTGACCCAGGAACTCCTGCCTAGAAATCTACCCAATACTCCAAGAGGAGAGGGAGAAGGGGGAAGCTCTACATGTGAAGGTCAGGAGAGAGTTACCCGCGAGAGGTCAAGCGTGAAGGACCCACGACAACCAGAGCATCCCACAAAGCTGGAAGGGCAAGAGCGCAGCGGTGCCACGGGTTTCCATGGAGACACCCAGCGAAGACAGGAGAACGCTCAGTGAAAGGACTCTAAAGAGAGGCGCACACACGCCACATCATCCGTGGGAGGACGGGGGGACGTAGGTGAATTTTCTTTCCTGATTTAACAGTGCCTCTAATGCCACTGTGGACTTTGTTTTTTAAATGATAAAAACGTATTACATACAGCAAAACAAATGCTGTTCATACATGAAGCGCGTGCCTGCATCAGACCGGGAAAGACAGCAGCGGGCGGCTCACAGTGCAGAGGCGGGGCCGGGGGGCTGACCCCACGGCTGCCCCCAAGGAACAAAGAGCTGAATCATCCCATGCTTGGAGCCCAGGTGCCTGCCCAGCTAACGGGGTGGGGGATGAGGGGTCGAACCGGAGGGGAAGGACGGGCAGTCCTTCAGGGCTCGGCCTCCGCCACCAGGTGCTGTCTCTGGTGGCAACATCGGCGGGAAGCTGCCTTGAACACGTGCCAACCCCGTGGACAGCGAGCCCAGTTCTAGCTGCTCTGAAGGCCCAGGTGCCCACCTTCCCAGTCTGGCTACTGGACTCACTGTATCCTGGAGTTCTGAGACCCCCAGCTGCCCCCACCACCCACCCCGTGGCCTCAGCAGTTTAACGTGTATGGCCACCAGGAGTCCTGGCAGCTACTGCAGACCACTCTCAAGGACCTCCAGCCAGAGGTACAAGACGCCACCAGGGAGAAAAGCTGCGGGCAGGTCTGCGGGCTCCCAAGATAGGCGCGGTTCACCCCATGTCTTGGGGCACAAGCCATTACACACGGACCTTTTGTCTTTAACTTGGCAACAGTGAGAGAGCCAAGAAGAAGTTTTAGTTCCAACCCCTTCTTTTGAAAACTTCTTAAGGACTAAGCAGTGCCGTGACCGCACACATGAGACTGAACGGAACTCAGCCTCTCACAGTGTCTCTGGTCAAACTGTGAAAGCGATCAGTTACACAAACATAAAAAGCAAAGTGCGCCGACCCCGGTGCCCCTCTGCCGACCTGGCTGTGGTCAGCACCTGCATGTGAAGCCGGCTCTTCCGCGTTCCCCAGTCACTCCTCACCCCTCCAGGTTTCCTGCTCCATCTCTGATTTGGGGATGACAGCTGGGGGGCTGGGGTGTCAGGGGACAGGGGCCTGACCTGCTCGGACCCTGGACACGGCACCACGCCTCCCACGTGGACAGGTCCCTGTGTGTTCGGGCACAGTCTCTTTCCTCCAAAGTTGGTTTTTAAAAAAATCCCTATTAAAAGATTTCACTTTAACCGAAGTGTTTCCATTTTTAACTAGGAAAAGCTCCCCCACCACAGCCCAGAAAACTGAAGAACACAAGCCAACAGAAGAGAGCATAATTAAGATCAGCGAAGTACCATTTTCCCGGCAAAGTGCCGCCCGAAGGCCCTCAAGAACCTTACCTGCTGCTCAAAAAGCAGCGTGTTCAAGGCCTGTCGACACGGCAGGATCATCATGGGGAAGCCTACGGCCACTGACATCACGAAGCCCACTCGCATCATCTCCGTCACCAGGTTGGAGGGGAAGTGCATCAGCACGTTGCCTGCGGTGGCCTCGGTGAAACTCACGTAGCCGAAGCAGCCGACCTGCGGGGGGGCGACAGCGGGGGGCACACAGTCCCAGAGACGGCCCACGAGCCGCTCCAGCAAGACCACACTCCCCGTGGGACTCCCGGCCCGTAAACAGCACGCCCATAACCAGAAGGCTCCGCTGTCGGGGAGGGTCCAGAACGCCTCCTACGGGGACAGCAGGCGCCAGGGCGGTGAGCTACCGCGTGGAAAGGAAGTCTCAGGATGCCCCGCGAGCCCCACAGAGCGGCCGATCTTCCTGGGGGGCGACATCCACACCCGGGGACCACAGGGCAAACCGTGCTCCCCGTGGACGGCCACACCACGTGGACAACAATGTGCGTGGACCATCTGTAGACACTAACAAGACCGCGGATGCCACGGAGCTCAGAGAAACAAGCTAGAATCTCCACGTACTGCTCGTTTTATTTGCGGTGTAGAGAAACAACAAATGAGAACGTGAGGACCGAAGAAAAATCTACCAAAATGTTAAGTGTAATTGCACTGTGGGCCGGAATCGAAGGTAATTTTCTTCCTCCACTATTTTACACTTTCTAGTTTCTGTAAATAGACGTGCCCCTTTCCACAGCAGATGAGCAAGGTCTCGGAGAAGAACTCAGAAGAGACTCCCAAAATGTACAAAACATTAAAACATTTAGCTCTTTAATAAAGAGATGGTAAACAACAACAAAAAGAAAAAAAAGAAGAGACTCCCAGCCCGTGTGACGTGTGAGCAGGCGTGCTGAGGCGCCCGCACGGCCCCGGGATGGGAGAGATACTGACGCCACCCAGGGCAGAGCGGGACGGGAGCGGAGCCAAGGAGCAGGGCTGCCCCGTGGCCACCGGGTCCCTGGAAGGGAAAGGAGCGAAGGGCAAGCCCGCAGGGGGGTCGAGAGCCAAGCCGGCTCCTGATGCGGGAGAGGAGGGGCGGCGTGAAGAGCTCCTACCGTGACGTAGAAGGCGGTGACCACATTGAGAGAGCAGGCGAATATGGAGCCCATGGTCTTCACCGACGGCTCGTCCAGGCTGTCGTAGGTGGGCAGAACCTGGCTGTGTAACGAGGAGCGGCTTCACCAGGCGGAATCCGGAGAAAGACACGCCCTCTGCCAGCGCTAGTTCCCAGGTCCCCAGTCCCCAGCCGAGTCTCCAGCACCTTCTTCCAGCCACACCCACCCCGTGGTAGCTCAGGGCCACGGCTGAGGTCTGGACGGCGGAGTGCAGCCGCACAAGGCCACAGCACCCCACAACCCCACAACGAGCTCTCGGTAAACACTTCAGAAGTGCCACAGGATGAAAGGCAATTTGTCCCACTGAAGCAGGAGTGTGACCCCCGCACGGAGTGCTGGGCAGCACCGAAGCAGCATGTGTTCACAGGGCAGGCAAGAAGCGGTTCAGAGCACTGCCGTCACGAGAATAGAAAGTTCAACAAACATGAGCAGGGCCGGGCCACCTGCCCTCGCCTCAGCACTGCCACTCAGAGCCCACAGGGACAGAGAGCAGCTTCTGTCCCACGCAGCCCAGGGCCAGCAGCGCAGCGCTGCCGGGTGCTGGAAGGGACACGGCCACCAGGCTCTCTGCAAACAGCAGACAGTCCCTGACCGGAGCAGGTGGGCGGGGGGCGGGGGGGTGCAGGGAACGTCCGTGTGCAGACCTGGGAAGGGAAGCTCACTCAGGGGTGTCCAGACACAGAGGCGGCCACTCTCCCTCCCGTGTACTGTGGCATCCCAGCGGCTGGGGCAGAGGGAGCCATGGCCAGCGGTCATGCCTGCGGGATGCCAGCTGGCAGGGGTGCGTCAGGATGCAGAATATTGTTGCCAATAAACGGACAAGCATAACAGTCAGCGGAGCCAAACCCCAAAACCACCTTCGAGAAAGTGAGAGGAGACGTCACTGAAAAGCTAACAGGAACCGGTGGGAAGGACCGGCCGGCAGAAGCTGACGCCTGTGCTTCCCGGCTCAGGCACGCTGTCCCATCAGGGCACCCACGGTGGGCAGGGGGTGTCCCAGACAGCTGCCCTCCCCTCGGTCTGGCTGGACGGCTCCAGGCAGCACCTGCCCGTGCAGCCCAAGCCAACGGCAGAGGGCCTGGAGGAGAAATGGCACCAACACCTCGGTGCCGAGCAGCTCCTTGGGCTGGGACAAGGTCCACGCCAGCGACTGCCAACCTGGGGGAGCAGAGTCAGACCCCAGGACGGGGACTTCCGTCCCCTGGCCCCCAGCACACACCGGGAGCTGCAGGTGCTGGGGGGGGTGCCTGACACGGGGGCAAGAACAAGTACTAAAAGGTCAAGGCGGTGGCCCTCCCAAACCTGCCTGTGCTCCAGGAGCCCGCTGGTGGGAGCCACAGACGTCCATGACAACCCACCTCGGCACTCCACAGAGTGTTCCCAGACTGCCTACCTTGCCACACGGCCTCCAAGACTCACTCTACCCGGGTCAGATGGAGCTTTCCACATGTGGCCCCAGTGCACAGACCCAGGCCTCCACGTGGACCAGGCCCCTCCGTGCTCAGCACTGTCCGGGCTGCTTCTCTGGGCCACAGGGCCTAGTGGGTCTGCACTACCAAGTACTCATTTACTAGGAAGTAACACCGGAAAGGGCCAGACAGCAAGAGAAGGCACAGGCCTGGCCCATCCCTGCAGAAAGGACACCAGGCACGCAGGCAGCGCCTGGCAGTCACCTGGCAGTCACCAGGCAAGCCTGTCTCTCACGAACTCTGGTGCAGAGACGCACTGGGAGGGGAGAGCTCTGTCTCTGCCCTTGGCAAATGCAAATGTTCTTAAGGACGGGGAGGTCAGTGAACAGGTCACTCCAAGCTCCGTGGACCCCCTTGCCAGCCGCTCACCGGGGAGAACGTGGGCGTTATCCATAGGGCTGACGTTCTCTGAGCAGAAGCAGCAGCTGTGGGCTCACAGCCCTTCGAGAACCTATAATTTGACCTAAGAACCAAACCCAACAGATGTGCGCTGGCTACTCCGTGGCCACCACCAAAAAAGCCCAACCACGGGTTTATTTTTTAAAAAGCAAACTCCCAGATGAAAAGGACAACTGGCAACAAGGTACGCCGTAAGAGAATGTAACTTCTGTCACCAGTTATAACGGGGACGTTAAACAGCAAGAGCAGAGCACGTTCTGGTGGAAACCACGCTGCCAAGAGAGACAGTAAGTGGGAAATGACGATCTGGATCTCGCATGTGGGTGTAAACACAGCAGCACGAGCAAATTTTATCTGCCACGTTAGTTTACGATTGGCACAATACATGCCCACTGGAGCTACGGGGGGGGCCGGGTCTGCCAGCGCCCCCCCGCACTGATGGTCTTTTCCCGTCCGTGCCGGATTTACGCCTCTTTTGAGCAGGTTACCGTTCCGACCGGGCATGAATCACTGGCTCCTGTCATTTGGTGGCGAAGGTAATGCTGCTGGAATTATGGAAATGGCCTGATCCGCATTCACAGAGCTCCGCGTGCCAGAGAGAAAGCACAGCCACGCACGCGCGCACCCCTCTGAAAGCACCCGGCGGCAGTCGGAAGTCAATGTTTGTGCAATTTCCTTTTAAATATTCTCACACGAACAGCTCAATTCTGGCAAAATGCTTGGGACTGTGTGAATCAGATGGTTTTGGGCTGCTCTGTGTTCCCCGCAGCCAACTCTTCTGGGGGGAGGGGGGCGCACTGGGCACTGTCCCCAGTACTGCCGGCAGCACATCTCAGAAACAAAGTCGAGTTCTCTCTCGATAAAAATGCACACAGCTCTCTCCCTCGACTTGGAGGGGGACAAGTCACAATAGAACAAGACACTACATGTTGGTGGCCTGCATCACCAGCTACAGAGAACAGATGACGCCCCCCTCCTGGCATCGGACCCCTGTCCCGGCGAACACACCCGCGCCTCGGGTCCCTGGGGAGCAGACAGTACTTACGACTGGCAGGCGAAGGACATGCCAAAGATGGGGATGCAGCGGAAGACACCCTCCCACCGCACATAGCGGATCCGCTGCAGCCACTGGCCCCCGAACAGGCCGTGCTTGAGGGAGGAGAGCACGATCTGCACAAGGACGAGAAAGGAGCACTCAGGACGGACCAGCACACGAGGCAGGACTCGGGACTCCCGGGCCGGGCCAGGTGGGGTACTGACGCTGCCAGGGCCGCGCCACCGAAAGACACGCAGCTCAGCCGCATGCCTCCCTGTAGCCAGACCTGGTGCTGCCGGCTGGGGGTTGGGAATCCCACACCCCCAGTTTGCTGCCCTGCGCTGTGCCATGAGCTGGACGCACACGGCCAGCAGGAGCTCCTGCTGCAGGGCCTTCCTTGCGCTCGAGGCAGCTGCCCGTGCTCTGAACACATATAGCAGATGGGGCACAGTGAGGCCCACCCGCCATGCCCATCTCAGTTGCCACAGGGATGGGACAGTCCCCACAAACCGGGCAGGCCCTTCCCAGGCCCATCCGGACACTTTCCTCTTTTTTTTTTTTTAAAGATTTCACTTATTTGTCAGAGAGAGAGCACAAGCAGGGGGAGCGGCAGAGGGAGAAGCAGACTCCCCACTGAGCAGGGAGCCCGATGTGGGGCTCGATCCCAGGACCCCGGGATTATGACCTGAGCCGAAGGCAGATGCTTCACCGACTGAGCCACCCAGGCGTCCCTTTTTTTTTTTTTAAAGTAGGCTCTACACCCAACGTGAGGCTCGAACTCGCGACCCTGAGATGAAGAGTTGACGCTTCACCGACTGAGCCAGCCAGGTGCTGCCACACACACATTTTAAAAGACAAACCCCCAGAGGACAGGCCTGTCTGGAGAGTAGCACAACAGTCCCTGGGCAGACAACAGTCCCTGGGCGGCCTTCACAACCAGGAGATGCTGGGAACGGCCACCCAGTGCTCAGTTCTCCAAGGAAAACCTACAGCAAAGATTTCCAATGCGTTCACTCAGGAGCGAGCATGTCTGACCCCCGCTACGAACGGGCAGGCCCCGGGCTCAGGCCCCAGAGGACCCCACCCCGAGGCCTCCATGCGCGCGGCAGGAAACGAGCCATCTGAGCACACGCTCCACACCGCCCCCCGCCCAGAACGGGCCGGCTGCGAACATTCGTCTAGAAAACCAGCTGCCCCGGTGACAAGGCGCTGGCGTCACGACTCCTGACAGGCAATGTCCTTCCGTAGACGGGGAGGACTACGCTAACGTCCCCTGGCTTGCCAGCACCCTCCGTCGGCCCCAGGCAGCGCGGCGCTCACCACAAACATGAACACGCTGTAGAACACGAGAGCCATGGCGCTGAAGGACTGGATGGACGCCATCATGTTCCTCTGCAGGCTGAGCGGCAGCACGATGCACAGCGACACGGCGAAGAGCAGGAACACGCGGAACGTGCCGGTCACCTGGGGGGAGCCCAGCACGCTGTCCAGGCACCACCCCAGTGGACCCCCCGAGTTTCCGACCCGCAGGCCTGGAACGAACCCCAGAGCACGTGGACGCTTCTTCTAACCGACCTCCGCTGCCAGCCTCACCCTGTCCCCCGGTCCCCACGGGGCTGAGAGGCAGCCCGCAGGGGCATCACAGGCAGCTGCCACGGGAGCCACCGCCAGCACGCCAATGCCCCGGGTCCCTGAGCATGTTCTCACCTGAAACCCAAAGAGCCGAGCGAAGAAGTTGGACCCCAAGTCGCCGATCACAACGTAGAAGGCCATGCAGGTCCCCAGCATCAGCCCGATCATGCTGCAGAGAACCAGGTCGGGCTGAAAGGGCCCCATCCTAGCAGGAGTCTGCCGCCGCGCCCCCTTGCCGAGACCCGTCCCCACCCACGCAGCTGGCCTGGGACCGCCCGACGGCAGCCCGCTGAGATGCGGTGTACAGCGAACGCCAGCCTGCAGGCCTGGGCTGTGCCCGGCGCGGTTTGCTCGTTCACATGGAACGAACACCGAATAACGAAGCTTTTCTCTACGCAGGAGGCTGTGCGAGCTCCTCCCGGGGCTCCCAAAATGTGGCGGGCTGCTACACAATTACAAGAACATTCGACTGCCTTCACAGGGCTGCTCCTCTGCGCTCGGGACTTCCTGACTGACAAGCCTGGAAGTGCAATTTCCCAGCAACGTTTTCATCTCGTAACACTTGACTCCAAAGGGACAAAGAGAAGACACTTCCAGGTTCATGCTGCCTCAAGGCGACCGTGCGTGGGGCTTAGGGTGCACGGGTTTCGGGAGCAGTGCTGAGTTCCCCGAGTTCCCCATTTCCACATCTTTCTTAGACTTAAATGGGACTTTTGCCCTTGACACGAATCATTTTAAGGGTAACGACAAATTGAACTTTCAACTGTTTCGTAAGTGACGCTGCAGAAAAGTACCACCTTGTAAAGCAGTCCATATCCGAGACGTGTGGCTCAGTGTGAAATGGCCCTCGGGCTTCTCCTCGGGGCAGGTGAAGAAGGACAGAGGGGGTGAGGCCGGCGAGCAGCCACCACGTACCTGGTCTCCACCAGCATCTTCCCCGCCTTTCCGTAGGCGTGCAGCGCTAGTGCAGAGAGAGAGAACTGGCGGTCAATCCACAGCATGAAAAGCACACCAGCAAAGACACCACCCAGGGAAGCTGGGAAGGGCAATCTGACAAAAACCTGCTGGTCCTGCATTTCAAGGGTGCGAAGAGAACACTGAGATTCTGGCCCCATGGTTTTTTCAGGTCTACCATCAACAAATGGAAATCACAGAAAAAAGAACAAAAAGAAGAGAAAGACACAGGCAATTGATTTTTTTCATTAAAAACAACGAAAGAGAACTGTCCCCATGAAGTGGCAGTCTCCCCACTGTCCCCACGGAGGAGGTGCACCCGAGACCAATGCTGCACCTGCACCCGGGCCAGGCGAGGGCGGGGACAGTGCGCCCGGGTCCACATCTCCGCCACCCGCACCGAAGGGACTTGGCTAAGGGCTTTAGGTTCACCCTCTGTGATTCCAGAGGAAAACTCAGAGAATCCTTTCTAGTGGGGCACTTTGGGGGGGTGAGGGGACAAGAGGTCTTAGGACTGCCCCCCTCGAGGTAGACAATCGAGAAGCCGGGCTTGTGAACAGCGTGTCCTACAGTGGAGAGGAGCTGCCTGTCCTTCCTTCCTGACAGCAGAACTGCTCTGAGCAGATGAGAGTAAGAGCTGGCTCGGCAGGGCCCCTCCCAGGACTTAACTGTGGCCCCCCGGGAACCCTGCATCCCTCCACCCTCTAGGGAAGTTCCCATCTCCCAGGAGCGACCAGAAAGGGGTGCGTGTGACAACACAGCCCAGCCTCCTGCTCCGAGGAGACTCGGAGAGAAGGAAACATGCAGCCAGTTGGTGTGAATGAGTCCAAACAACACTCGTCACTTCTCAAGGACTTAGGAAGAGGTACGGTGTTGCCAAATGCAGGGGAGCTTGGCACATGACACAGGGAACAGAGGCCACGAATGGGAAGAAGGCTGGTGAGCAGCACAGGCCCTGCCTTGAGGGTCATGCCAGCCTCCCCGGTTTATCTGACTCCTTGCCACAGACTCAAGGCCCAGCTGAGACCTTCACAAGCTAAGGACTCCAGACAGCAGCCAGCAGCCCAAGGCCTGCCGTCACCCAAGGGAGGTGCTCCGAGGTCCCTAAGGACAGCTGCTGGGCAGCACGCCTCTAGACAGGACACATAACCCAGTGCCCCACAGGGGCAGCCCCGCTCCCGGCCGTCCCTTCTCTACGAGAAGCTGAATAGCTACAGTGCATTCCAAATGCCTGGAGCAGCTGCCAGAAAAAATTCCAGAACACACGTGCATCCTGGACAGTGGAGGTAATGGAAGGTATTCAGCAAGTCAGGGGACCAAGGCGGGAGGCGGCACTCTTCACCCAGACACCCAGGACATCTAGGGGGCTGTCCCAGTTTCTGGCCTCTCCACTCACCCCTTTCTTTACCTGAGCTGCCCCACGCCCCACTTCAAGTGCTGATCCTGAGTCTCAAACAGAAATGCCCAGCAGCCCCCTGCCCTTAGCCTCCCACCTGGCATGGCACTGGAAGGGCAGAGGGGGCCCGGGACTGTCTCTCGGGGGAGGAACCACAGTGACGGACCAGCCCCAGCAGGCCGGCAGGTGTCTGTAAAAGGGGTTCTGAGCAAGCACGCCTCTCCCTGTGACAGGCAGTCTGCAGCCAGCAGGCCAGGCTGCACGGGGACAGGAGTAGGCGTGGCCTCATACCAGTCTAACCAGTGCTGTTATGCAAAGCGGGACTGGCGTCAGGAGGGCTCTCCCAGTCTTTCCCTGGGAGGCCAGGCAGCAGCTTCCCCTCCTGGGGGCCACTGCCTGGCTTGTGGCTCGAATGCTGCTGTGGACACAGGGCTGACTCTTAGACTACCTGGTTCAGTGCAGGACCCCGGCCCCACTCCCGCTCTCTCTACCGGCTATCCAAAGCCTCCCCCTGACCGACGGCCAGCGTCAGCAAGGCAGAGAGGGTGGTACGCACACCAAACCGTGCTGTTCAAAATAGGAGGGTGACCTCAACCCAGCCGTCCCCAGAGCCAGGGATTGGACTGCATGTCATTCCCCAGTGCCACCTGCACAGAGGACGATACATTTGTTGGATAAATGAGGGTGTAGCGACCCCCCGGGGAATCAGAAAGCTTGGCTTTACAGCTCTCACGCCCAAGCCACATATCCACGCAGATGGGTCAGACATCAGAAGACCGGCAGGGAGAAAACTGGCTGGACAGGCCATCTGCAGGCCCCACCCCAGGCCCAGGCGTGGGCAGCAGGCTGACCACAGACACAGTGCCAGAAGCATGTAGTGCTCACAACTGAGAGCTCAGAGGCCACACTCAACACGGTGGGGTCCGGGCCTTGCGGTGGCCCCGGGGGACTGAGACCACTGGGGGAGGCCGACTGGCTGATGTGCCTATCTTCTGAAATGAGGTTTAGCAGTGTCAACACGAGGGCGCATGGGGGGCTCAGTCAGTGAAGCATCTGCCTTCAGCTCAGGTCATGATCCCAGAGACCCGGGATTGAGCCCCACGTCGGGCGCCCTGCTCAGCGGGGAGTCTGCTTCTCCCTCTACCCCTCCCCCTGCTTATGCTCTCTCTCTCTCTCTCTCTCTCACTACCTCACCCTCTCTCTCTCAAATAAATAAATAAAACCTTTTAAAAGAAGTCTACGGGAAGCAGGATACACAGGGCGAGGGAGTGGCAGGTAGGAAGTGGATTATTTCACAATGCGGCCCAGGAGCAGCCACCAGAACACCACAAAACACAGCGGTCCCGCCAACGGACACTGCAGCCGCGCCCTGGTTCCCGCCTGGGAGAGCTGACCCTCCGCAGACGCCCACGCGCGGGCCGCGACAGAGGGGGCGGCACTGGGGTCACCGAGGAACCGCGGCAAAGCCCCCTCACGTCTGGGCGTGGCAGACATCCTCCGTGAAACCACCCCCCACGCACCCCACCTCTGCCCCTCGTGTGAGCCGCGTCTGCCGCTCCCGCCCCTGCTCCGTCTCCAGGTGTGGCCGAAGGCCATCTGGCCACACCCCTGCCCCCAACAGTGCCCGATGCCCACGGATCCAGCAGACGATGCATGCTGGGGCCGGAGGCTCTGCCAGCCAAGGCTGTCAGTCCCGGATCCCAGGGCACCGGGATGCAGGGGGGGCCTCCTCTCAGGCTACCCTCTCCAGATGTGGCACAAGCTCTCCTGGGGTTTCCTGCCCAGGAGAAGGCAGAGGATGAGGAGAAAGACCTTTCAGTAAGTCTGTCCAGGTGTGGGAGGGCCTCCGACCCACAGGGTCGGAGGGAGAATCTCATCTCTTCCCGTCTGCGACCCCTTTCCAAGTGGTCAGGTCTCTGTTTCTGAGAGATGGTGCCGGGACCGAGGCTGGACCCAGGGCTGCCGACGCTGCAGACCGGGCCACGGGGTCTGTGGGGGCTCACACAACTGAGCCACCTCGTTTGGGACTGAGGGCACAACTGAAGACCACTGGCGGTTTGGGATCTTTTGTGCTTCCAGAAGATGGGCTACGGTCACCACGAGCAGCTAAAGGCAGGAGCCCCAGGCAGCCCAACAAGGGTGACCACCGTCTGCTCTCCTTGCAGTCTCTCACACCCAGCCAAACCGGTTTGCCTTCTCAGGGACTTTCTAAGAACAATCAGACAGACTGCTGTCAAAAGCCACCAACCTCCGCAGTCTACGGTCACCTGTCCTCTGTCAGGGCACAGCCAAGCACTCTGTGGGACGTCTGCTAGGGGAACCCCGCCATATGTCGACGCTCAGAGGGGAGAAAAAGATCACCCCGAAGACCGCAGCCCTGCAGGCGGAGGAAGGCGCACCTGGAGCACACTTCACCCCAAACTGCATGAGGTCAGCTCAGCATGGCCCGTTTACCTGTAACTGTCATTTCCTCAAGTGACTCCAGCAACAGGGAGAGCCTAACAGCACCATCCTCATCGGGAAGGAGAAAAGGAGGCACTCCTTCAGCTTTGAGGTCAGAACAGATGCTAGGGTCTTGGTGCCAATGCAAAGCAGGCGAGCTGGAAGGGAGCCAGAGGTGGCGCTGCCAAAAGCCCACGCGTGGACCTCGCAGATGTTTTTATTTTGTTTGGCCCCTTGGAATCTGCACACCACTTCCTCTCGCCGCCTCCTCTCCGCCGTGAGAGTGTGAGCAGACCCAGCGCCCCGGCCACACACTGGCTGGGGTGGGGGGTGGCAGGGCTTTCAGCCAGAGCCCAGGGATTCTCCCCAGCTCCTGAGAGCCCGCATACCATATCTTGCCAGCACGGAATGCAGAGCACAGCAGCCTAAGGGCGGCGGGGACGTCAGGGCCCTGCCCTCAGGGCCAAGTACCCCAGGAAACAGTCCAAACCAAAAGGAAGCAGAAAGCGCAGCCTCCTCGCCCTTGGCCGAAATCAAAGGAAGAAAGACCTAAAGGAAATGAAATAACAACCAAGAGCATCAGGAAACAGCAGAACTAGAGAAACAGGGGACTGGATCCCGGCCGCCAACCCAGGCCAGACGGCCGTCTCCTCCACACCATTCCAAGTGGGGAAGCATCGCAGCCCCCCGCAGGCAGCTCCAAAGGCAGGCTCTGGGTGCTCCGGAGAGGCAGACAATGAGCAAGTGCACAGGGGGCTGAGGACGGCTGGTCCTGCCTGAATTTGGAAGGGGAGGCTCTCCACGGGTATTTGCATAAACGGGAAATAGGAGAGCAAGTGTCACCTCCTCCGTGAAGCACGTGTGCCCAGCAACGGTTTGTAAAAACAGCATTACATCTTAAAATAATGAAGAAAACCTGCTGTTCAAGGAACCCTTTAAGCATAAAGTGGAAGGAAAGTAAATAAAGGAACAAGGCCCCAGCACCCAGATCTCACACTGCACTCCCCGAGAAGGGGCTTGCGGACACCCAGCTGCCACCCCGAGTGCCGATGTCCTCACCCAGGCCTGCGTAGGTTCTCCGTTTGCTCAGGCTGGCGGCTTTCACCAAGAACATGCAGGACTGGTGTGTCATCCAAGAGCAGAAAACCAACAGCAGGGCCCCCAGGACGATGCCACACTGGAGGGTTGGAAGAAAAAAAGAGACAAAATAAAATGACCCAGTACTGCTGCCTCATACGCGTGGCCCCTGAGCGCCCTCTCTGCCGCCCCTGACTCTTGCAGATGCCAGGCGCCAGTTCCGCCTTGCTTCCCTGCCTACGGGCGACAACTCCCAGCACTGAAAGGGACCAATTCCCTGCATGTGGTGGCCACATGCTTTGTGACCCTGAAAGAGTGCCAGGGACGCCGCTTGCTTCGTGGCCCCTCCAAGTCTTAACGAACAGCTAGGCACCGCCAACAAGCGGCCTCCCCAGCTCTCTGTGCACCCCACTATTCCACCTTCTAGCCACTTGGACCCACAGCTATGAGTGGTGAACACATTCTGGCGGGAAGAGATTAAAAATGACATTTACACCTTTCTTACGAGTTAAAAAGACACCACCTGACCCAGCAACTGCACTCATTGTTATTTACCCAGAAGAAACGGACATGTGTTCAAGCAGGCAGTTGTCGCCAGTGTTTATAGCAGGTTCATTCATGATCTAAAAGCTGAAGAAACAGCTTCGGGGCAGGGACTAGGAAGTCTCAGGGAGAGTCTAAAGGGCTAGAGCATTTTTAAAAATAAGCACAGGGTCTTGGGACCGGGTTTTGAGACTGCGGTGAGAGCAGGGAAAAACGCAAGGTTGGTGCCCTGTGGGGCAGCCCAGTAGAGAACTCTCTTGACTATGTGTTTTTGGCCAGCTGTCGTTCTTCTCTGGCTTCCAGGTCCCCCGTGCCAGGTGAGGTGCCTGGGTCCCTGTCACAAGTCAGGAGCCTGCAGAGAGAGCTCGCCTTTTGTACAAGGACGTGAGCGCTGCAATTAGCAGACCTCTACAAAATTCTGTGCTCATTTCTAACATCAATGGTGCCTCGGGTCCTGGGGGCTGCAGCCAGCCCGGACTTTTGTAAGAATTCCTGGGTGACTCACTTAGATGTCGTTTCCTTCTTGCTCCCTCTATCTCTGGGCAATCTAAGTGTATTAAACATATTTGCAGGAAAAAAAAAATGAAAAATAAAAGCCGAAGACTCAAGTGTCCTACCAGCCTCTACTGGAGCTGAGCTTACACGTAGCCTACAATCCAGCTACTCTGCTCCAAGAAACACCCCAGAGAAACGCATACTTCGCATCACAGCCCGTGCGCAGGTGTTCACAGAGCTCCAGGCAGGAAGCGCCATGGGTGCCGAGCGAAGGCAGAGGAATAAAGCGCAGCACGGCCACAGAAGGGACACTCGGTAGACACGAGAAGGCCGCGTCTGTGCGTCTACTGACGCAGCACTACGACACACGCACCACTCATCTGCGGTGCTAGAGCGGGGACGGCGGGCCCGGCAGTAGGGACGAGGGGTGCTGGCTGTGCTCTGGTCCTTTATTTGGGAGCTGGTTCCATGTGTTTGTTCACTTTTTGAAAATTCGCCAAGAATACACCCGAGAGCACACGTCTCTGTATGCACGTTATACTTCAGTGAAATGTTAATGTTTTTGAAAAGTACCCAAGTTACTAAAACCAAACAAACAGAAAAGCCCCAAAACCCAAAATTTTTTTAAATGGCACAGCTATCTGACACGAACGATACACATCCCCAAACTGCCCCCCTGGCCTCCAGTGGTGCTCCGGCTGAGGGCTTCCGAGGGAGCAGATGCCGTATCCAGGGGAGAGGCTGCCCGCTCTGCCAGGCCCTCGGGACAGGGGGACCCCTTGCGGTCCTGCACTTGCATGAGGGCCTCCACCACAAAGCATGAGCTCTTCCTGGGCATGTTAGTCTGGCAGGGGACTTGTGTCCGGCACGTGGCAGTCCGGGACTTGTGTCTGTGCACAGCTGAATCACCTAGGTCCAAAAGCGTACTTCCCAGGGGTCCCACCAGAGCCCTGCTGCCGTGGCACTTTACAGACCCACGTGGAGGATGGCAGCCTTGGACCTACAGAGGCCCAACCACACACATGCCCCAGAAGGCAGTTCTGGCCAGGCAAGACGCAGTGCACCCTGGGACGCGTAGTCCTTCCAGAAATGCCCGCAAGTGGCCGTGCACGCTGGGATTCACAGCGCTAAGTCACAGATGCTGCCCCCGGAGCGCTAGAGCAGCCGGAGTCCCTGTCCTCCCGCCCACACGTTTGCCAGCACAGTCATCAATAACTCACATGGGAGCTTGCAAGCAATTCAGGCTGGTAGGCTCAAGGTGGGGGATCAATAATCTCTAGATTAAAAAAAATTTTGTGTGTGCTATTTTTATCCTAAAGATGCAAAGCATGAAAACGCAAAGTGTTTGTTAATCTAAAATTAAACTATGGGTGCCCACTTTCAGTTTCAAAATGCGCATTTTATTCCCTATTTGGTTTCATCGCCTAAGACTGGTCCTTGCGCCCTGCAGCCACCTGCCCGGCCCCCTGCCCCTCCTGTGGCACCGCACCCCTCTTCCTCCACAAGCCGCCAGCCCTTCAGTGCGCAGGGGAGCAGCAACTCCATCCCTGGCACACATGAGGCCCAGGAGTTCATTTTTAGGAAAGAAGTTGCCCAATTTGATAATCTCACCAACCTCCCTTTAGCGAAGCACCAAATACCCATTTATTTGTGGATTAAACAGAAGCCAAATGGGTCCACGCTGCACAGACAGTGGCTTTTTTCCATGTGGCCTTTAATGTTGGCATGACACCCATTTTTAAAATACATTTCAGATTTTTTTCAGCTGAGGTAACATTTACATATGGTAAAACCCACAATCCGGCAAATTCTGGGATCACCTTGAAACCAACACCCCAACCTAGTCCCAAGGCCAGCAGGGCTGGACCTGTGCACTCCAAAAGCAAGTGCAGTCGGGTCAGAGTTTTAAAAAATTAGTACAAAGAGGGGGCGCCTGGCCGGCTCAGTCCGGTGGAGCCGACCCCTGCGGTCGTGGTCGTGAGTTCGAGCCCCACGTTGGGCCTAAAGATTACTTAAAACCTCAAAAAAAAAAAAAAAAAAAAAACCCCGACAATAATAAGGAGAAATAACACGGAACCCTGCGGCCACTTTCCACTTCCGAACCGCGGTCTGAAATCATTAACTGTGCGAACCGTCAGGCCAAAGCCGACAGGTGCCGCCGGCTCCCACACCGCGGGCTTCCTACGGGCAGAACCCTGTCGGATCCCGGCCGCAGACCCCGCCCAGCCGCCTCCCGCCCAGCCCTGGTGCCTCCCGGGCCGGCCAGGGGCGACCCCTGTGCCGCTGGACTCACCTGTTTGAAGCAGAAGGGCATGGTGAGCACACTGACCCCTACTATGCTGTTCACTATGTTCGTGATCAGCCCCCAGTTGGAGGCGGCGGCCGCGGTCATAGCGCGAGGTCGAGGGCCCGGGAGTCCCGGGCCGAGGAGCTGGGACCGCGGAGGATGCGAGACCCTGAGAGGGACGGGCGACTGCCTGGAGGAGGCGGCCTCGCGGGAAGGCGGCAGGCACGGTCAACCTCCAGACCCCGCCAGGCCCTGCGGCGGCCTCATGGCATCGTCCCCCACTCGCTGTCGCTGGCCACCTGCACGTCCCCGCTTCCAGACGCGGAAGAGCAGCCAGGGACCTGCCAGGGCCACCTCAGCCGGTCTCCACGACCGCTTCTAAGCGCACACTTCCGCCTTCCGCAGGCTTCTCTGACCGGAAGTGACGGTACGGGGGCGGGGCTCCGCGGGCACGCACCAATGAGAGGCGCGCCTGGAAGGGCAGGCCGGGGTCGTGCGGGGCTGGCGAGGGTAAGGATGCGGCTTGGCCCGGCGGGGCGGGCCTCTGCAGATCTCAAACCAATGGGAAGCGGGTGCGGGCTTCCTGGGGCGGGGCCTGCGGCAGGGCGGGGCTGTGGGCGGGGCCTTCCGGGCTACGGGGTCCAGCTCCTGTCCGGAGCTTGAGAAGACTGGTTTTTCCGCGGATCTGGTCTCTTGGGCCTCGCCTTGCAGGGGCTGGAGGACAAGGTCAGCGGCGGTCAGGAGAGAAAGGGCAGCGCCTTTCGGAGGAGAGCGGGTTTGAAGGGTTCACTTTAAGCGATTACACTCTGGGACGGATGTGCGGGCGTGTGCTCCGTACCCTGGGCGCGGGGACCGGGGCTTGCTTAACTGTTGGAGCTGCACACTTAACCTGTTTCGAGGGGTTAGCACCCACGTTTTACGGGTGACACGCACAGGCACAGAGAGACTTGGTGACTCCGCTAAGGGCACACAGCTCGTAGGGGAGAGCGTGGGGATCTGCTCCCTGGATCCGCGCCCTTTATAACTGCACGCGGATCAGTACGAAGAGAGAATCTGACATTCCAACATTAAAGGAGTGAAGGAAATGCTGTGAGAGGACCGGAGGGGTAGAGACCAGCCAGAGAAATCTAGAAGGGCTTCAAGAAGGAGGTGGCTTCCAGGCTGGGCCTCGAGGAACAAATGGGAATGGAGGAGGAAGGGTTTGGGGAGAGGAGAGAGCAAAGAAAGGCTCTGATACATCTGTGAATTCCTGACACCTGGCAGATACTACTGTGTGTCTGCTGAATGGACGCACAGGCACAGGAGGGCTGGGAAGGAAGGGCCTTCTCAGGATGGCGCAGGTAATTCCAAGCAGGGTGGACCGGCACAGGAAGAATTTAAGGCTGCCGGGAGAGGTCGCTGGGAGGCGACCACGTTTGTGGACACATGGAGGACCTTATGTCTTAGAACAGCTTAGGGCAGCCACTAGGTAGGGAAGGCTCTGTTGCAGCCCCACGCACGAGGAGAAGAAGAGGGAATACCCGGTAAAGAGTACTTAATTCAGGGGCGCCTGGGTGGTGCAGTCAGTTAAGCCGCTGACTCTTGGTTTTAGGCTCAGGTCCTGACCTCAAGGTCCTGGGATCGCCCCGGGCCAGTCTCCACACTCAGCGGGGAGTCTGCTTGAGACTCTTTCTCCCTCTCCCTCTGCCCCTCCCCCCTGCTCTGTAAATAAAATAAATAAATAAAATCTTTTTTTAAAAAGTGCTTAATTCAAAGCCAAAATAGTACATGCCATTCATTCATATTTATATAAATCATACATACATTCTGTAACCTTTTTAATTTTTATGATAGGATATGAAGCTTGAAGGTATGTTTTAACAGGGAATAATGAATACACATGACTCCACCATTCTGTTCTAAGAATATTAACAGAAACTTAGATACACCCCTTGGTCCCTCCACACGTCCACCTTCCTGTCCGCTTCACAGCTGTCCTGGGATTATCACTACCCTGACGTTATCACTCCATTACTTTTCTTTAGAGCTTTACCGCATGTGGATATGTCCCCAGACAGTTATGGGGAACATTACAATTTGTCTCTTAGTATTAATTTATTCTGTCTCCCGAGTTTTGCCAGCACATACAGCTGCCTAGGATAAAGAACGCCCTTCCCAGCCTCCTCTGCAGCTAGAGCGGCTTCACGCTACTGCTTGCAATGTGCGCCATGCGGACTGCGGTGGGAGTGCACAGCAAGCTAGAAGGAGCCCGGATCCCTGGACACCATCACGGAGCAGAGCCGCCGCCCCAGCCCCTGACTGCTTCCTCCATACTGCTCCGCGAGGGAGAGACAAACCACCCCGTTTAAGCCATTGTTACTTTGGACTGTGCTGCACGAGACCAAAGGTATAGCCTAACTAATTCCATAGCGTGTTGGGGTAGAGCATTTTTGCATTTATTTTTATGCTAATGGATCTATACATACGTACTCTTTTGCAACTTCCTTTTTCACTCAGCTGTTGGCAAGATTCACCATCGTGTTGCTTCTCGGGGTCAGTCATTCTCGCTGCAATCTGGAATCCTGTTGTTCAAATAGCCCAGAATACGTGTATCTGTGCTCCGCTGAGGGCACCAGAGCTGTTCCGTTATTTGCCCTTATAAACAGCGATGCAGTGACCATTATGGTACTTGTCTCTTTCCTGCATTAGAGCTTCTCTGGAGTAGATAGCTAGAAGTGGAATTGTAGATTCAAGAGTACGCGTACTGTTGATGTTCCCAGATACGGCCAAACGGCTGTTCAAAGTACTTACAGGAGTCCTTGCTAGTTTACATCACAGGCTGGAGAATTTTTTCAGTGAAGAGTCAGATGGCGGGATGCCTGGGTGGCTCAGTCGGTGAAGCGTCTGCCTTTGGCCCAGGGTCCTGGGCTCGAGCCCCACGTTGGGCTCCCTGCTCAGCGGGGTGTCTCTTTCTCCCTCTCCTCTCCCTTTGTGTGCTCACTCGCTCTCTCGCTCTGTCTCTCAAATAAATAAATAAATCTTTTTTTTTTAAAGAGTCAGATAGCAAATATTTTCTGCTGTGCAACCCATATGGTCTCGGTCACAAACATTCAGTCCTGCTGTTGTAGCTCGAAAGCAGCTATAGCCAGCACATACAGAGGAGTGCGTGTGTTCCAATAAAGCTTTATTTACAAAAGCATTGGCTAGCCCTTTTCGGCCTGAGGGCTATACACTGTGGTCCCCTGCTCTAAATTGTCCCCTTCGTTTGGTATCATCAGTGTGGCCGATCTGGTGAGTAAAATGAAATCTCACTGTGGTTTTACTTTGTTCTCCTTAATTACAAATGAAGTTAATCACCTACTTACATTTTATCATCCATTCACATTTCTTTTGTGGAATGCCTGCTCATTTTTACCCATTTTTCTAAATAGCCGCTTATATTCGGTCTTATGAAGTTTGAGGAATTCTATGTGCTTAATAACTCACCCTGTGTCCCTCAATTTGGGTTTGTCCAGGGTCTCCTCACTGCCTTAGTTTTTCATTGCTGTTATAACAAATCACCCTGAACTTATCAGTTTACCCAACGGAAATCCCTTATCTTACAGTTCTGTAGGTCGGAAGTCCAATAAGGATCTCCCGACTGAAGTCAAGGTGTGAGCAGATTGCTCCTTTCTGGAAGCCAGAGGAGAGAATCCATTCCTGCAGTAGCCGGCAGAATTCACCTCCTTGGGCCAGTAGGACCAAGACACCTTTTCTTGCCAGCTGTAAACTGAGGGCCATCCCCAGGTTCTAGAGACCACCTCAGGTCCCCTTGCTCCACTCTCAGAGCCAGCGGTGGGGGGCGGGGTCAGCTCCCTCTCACAGTGCCTGTCTCTGACCCAGCCAGGAAGTTTTCCAATTTTAAGGAAATGGGATTAGATTGAGCTCATCGGATAACCCAGGATAATCTTTCCATCTCAAGGTCTCAAGTTCCAGGGATTAAAAGGTGCACGTCTTTGGGGAGGGCATTATTCTACCTACGACGCTCATTTTGAGATTTAAGTTGTTTCGTTGGCAGGAATATCGTAGAAGTGATGCCACGTTTTCACTGAATCCTGTCGCTGCAGGGTTTTGCTTTGTCCAATTACGGGGACACTCTCTGATGGCTTGATTAGATAGGCTTCTCCACGGTAAAGTTATCTCTTTCTCCTTTGTAATTAAGGAATGCTTTGGAGGCTGGTAATTTGAAACTAAATATCCTGGTCCCTATCAAACTTCCAATTTATCAATTTATTGATATCGGTGCAGACTCATGGTTTCCTCTTTTATTCAGTGGGTTACAATCCGTGACTATCACTGTTCCCCCCCCCCTGCTCTCGTTATCCCAGATCTGTACGGTGAGAGCCACTTCAGCTGGTTTCTGCGTCCTTCGCTGTGTCCCTGTCATTGTCCGAGCACTTTTTTTGCTTTCTGCTCCGTAAGATGTCCCCGGCTCCCCGTGTACTTTTGCTGCCATCAGTCATGTCTCCAAGGAGCCCTGGTTCCTTCCCGTGGAGAACGGCAATAGAAGGCAAGATCTGAAGCCTGGTGTGCTCGCAGCCACGGGATGCCGGTGCTCCTGGGCACGTCGGTGGCAATGCTCGGAGGTTGGTGAGCCTGTACCACACATCACGTCCAGATGTCTGCCTCAGCCTGTCTGTAGAGACTGAAAGCCACAGGTTCACAGCACGACCTTCAGACACTCCTGGAGGTCCAGGGCCTAGATGCCCCCTTTCTGGATTAGTAACTCTCTGGTTGATGCTCTCCCACCTCATTTGGGCTCCAGTACCCTCCCCTTGGCTGGCTTCACCCCCACCCGGACCCCCGCCCGATCCGCGTCGTTCTGGGCGGCCTCCCCACCGCCCAAACCCGGCTGGCACAGACGTGCTCCTCACCCTGCCCTGCCCAGAGTTTTTAGGACTGAGGCGTAAGTCAGGGAAAGGAAGGGTGGAGAAAGGAAGCGCTGTGGCTATTTTTGACCCCGCACCCCGTCCACACTTACTACCCCCACATGAGATCAATCACTACGGCTGATGGGATGCCCACATCCCATGGGAGACATCTGTGGCTTCTGGAACACCAAGGCTGTGTGACCCCAGCCACGTTCATGAACCTCTCTGAGCCTGCTCTGGGGCACCCACCAGAGTGGCAGCTCTAAGGGCGGCAACTCTCCATTAGATTTCTGGAGACGACAGTTGTGGGCACTGTCTGGGGAAGGAGGAGGCTGGGTGTGGATCCTGACTCTGGGGGCTGCCAACCTCCATGTTTGAAAAGAGAGGGATGCTGACACTTGTCTGTGGTGAGGTAAGGACCCTGTCCCTCCCATGCTGTGGGGGTCCACTTCGCCAGGGGCGTTTCTCTGCCCTCCTTGCCCTCCAGCTCCCCCAACCTCGATCCTCACCGAGGACACGAAGGGGCCCAGCCTGGGTTCAGTCCCCGTGGAAGCTCCGGCTGCTTCGGAGAAGGTTCTAGGAGAGCCGGCGGCAGGCAGGCCCGGGCCAGGGGGCAGGGTCAGTCCTCCGTGTTTGTGAGTGGACAACAGAGTCGATGACCCCACCCTGGGCTTCCTTGTGAAGGGGCACGTAACGTCCGGCGAGGACTGGCCCTTCTCTCCCGGACGGTGTCGTCACTGGGCAATTCTCTGCTTTTTCATCTGTCTCCAGCTTCCAAACTGGAGGAACGATGGGAGGCTGGGATGGCCCCTCAGAAGTCAGTGCCAGGGACCCCGGGGAGGAGGGCGTGGGCTTGCAGCTGTTGGGGAGCCTTGCGTGGGGCCTGGCAGGCAGGGCTTCCGTGTTCCCTCCAGCCCAGTGGCTGCTCTGTCTAGACGCTACAGTTCCCATCCCCACCCTGGAGGTTCCCCCTTTCAGACTGCCTGCAGCAGCAGATCCTCGAGGCGGCCCCAAACCCAGGGAGGTGTCTGGTGGAAGGATGGGGGAAGCCCAGGCCTGATGGCTCCGTTCCTGCCTCCCGCTGTGTATACAACCCCACAGCCGTAAAACTGACAACAGGCCCAGCGGACAGGAATAGATCCCATTGAGGACCCCTCTATGGGTCGCCATTGGAATGCACCAGTCCCCTCCCACAGCCAAGCAAGACCAGCGCCACATCCCAGGGGCAGCAGCCTCACAGAATGACCGGCGGCGCACGTAGTCTCCAGAGGCGACCCCCCAGCACGCACACTTGCTTGGCCTTCATTTCCTGGGTGAGGGCAGGGCTGGGGCCGGCTGGGCCTTGGTGAGGTTTGAGCAGCAGATGGAATGTGGTCCCCTCCACCAGCCCTGGGTGTTTGCCCTGGGCGCTTCCCCATGTACCCTCCTCCGATTCTTTCCCTGGCCCCTTCGGTAGGGGAGGGGAGGCCCGTAAGTTGGGGGAGACCCAGGCTAGCCCTGGGTGAACATGCATGCCTCTGTCGGTGTCCCCAGGTTAGGGATACCCAGAGCCCAGATGGGGCTGGGTGCAGGGGGCTGGATGGCCTGGCTTTGGGGGTCTGTCCTTGTCCCCAGGTCCAGAAGCTGCTACCCAAGGGTTTTTCCCAGAGCTCAGACTGTGGTCACCCCCTGGTGGCTCAGGTTCTGGGGGGCAGGGGGGCGAGGCCCAGGCTGTGCTGGGCAGGCTGGGCTCCCAGGAGAGGAGGACCAGAGAGCTGCTCTGGCCCCCTAGGCTGGGCGGGCCTGGGAGAGCCAGGGGTTGGGGCATGCCTGGGGTCCGAGACACTGGTCATCCACTGAGACACTGAGCAGGGGTCTCTCACTGGGGAAGGGCACCCCCATCTCCTCACAGCCTGGCCCCGATGCCCTCTCTCTGCCCTCCTGGGGGCCTTGCTGGGGAGATTACCCCAGGGTGCCTGGTGGGGGCGGCCAAGGGGTGTTTTCCACAAGCAAGTCAGAGTGGTGGTTTGCCTGTGAGGTCCCCAGCAGGTTACGGGCTGGATCGTGGCCCCCCAAATTCTTATGTGCAGTCCTAGCCCCAGTACCTCGGAAAGAGCCTCATTTGGAAATAGGGTCCTTGCAGATGTAATCGCTTAAGATGAGCATGGTGGTCCCCAATCCAGTGACTGGACACAGAGAAAGCACACGTGTGAAGATGGGCAGAGATTGGAGCGATTCCCCTGCAAGCAAGGGTCGCGGGAAGGTCAGCGCTGGGAGACAAGGCCCGCCTTCACCCTCTGGAGGAGCTCAGTGCCAGCACCTGAGCTCAGACTTCTGCCTCCAGACCTGGCAGGTAATGGAGCTCGGTGGTTGGAAGCCCCCGCATTATGGAACTTTGCTACGGCAGCCCCGGGACGGTGGCCTGCTGTCCACTCCGGACACTCCGGGTTTGAGGCCCTGCTCTGCCCTCCCCTCCCCTGCCATCTCTCCTCACTACCCCTGGCCGCCCAAGCCAGCTGCCCGGTTCACCGAACCACCTAATTGGCTGCACTTCCTTGGGAGAACCCCGGGGGATGGTCTGACGAAAGCACATGCAGAGGAGAAACCTGCCCTAATTCCGGCAGGTGCCTGCAGGTGAAGAAGGTGAGGAGCCCGCCACGGACCCCTCGCCTGCTCGCCCTTGGCTCTGACCTCTGTCCTTTCCTGCCTGCCCCCCGGGAAAGCCACTGATCCTGGAGCCCGGGTTCTGTGATGCCTTGGGGAGACCCTTGGCAAAAGCCTGGCTTTCTCCAGCCTCTCCTGCCCTCTGTCCTCTGTAGCATCGGCTGGCCCAGCGGGCACGGGTCCCGTGGATGCATGGAGTTCCTGCCAGGCTCCCCTCCTGCTAAAGCACCCCAGGTCCTGGGATCAGAGGCCCCAGTGCCCTTTTGCCCAGGGGAAGGGCCTCGCAGGGCTCTCTTTTCCTGGAACAAATTCTTGAACTAGAGGGTGCTGGAACATCCACGTCGACAACAGCGGCCTCCATGTTCTCAGAGCTTTCCGGTCTGCACCGCACAGCATCTGCTCCAGTGGAGGTCCGGGTGCCGGGGGAGGGGGGGTGCCTGCCCCAACCAGAGCCCCTGCCGATGGGTATAAGGAGGCAGCCCCTTGAGACTGCTCAGGGGTCCGAGGCCATCATCCCATGGTGTCCCCAGCATCTTCGCACGTGGAGAGGAGGGAGCACGAAGGGACAGGCCTGCTCGGGACAGAGCAGATGGGCTGGGGTTCCCACCTGCCTCGCTCCCCACTGTGCTTCTCAGCACTGGTGCACTGGAGAAGCAGGATTCTTCCCTCCCAGCTATTGGAAGGCAGAAATGAAAGCCCCCCCCCAAATTTCTCATTCCTTTTTGAGCCCCAAGAGCGGAAACGATGTTGCTCCTGGAGTCGAGACTCCTATCCGACTCTGGCATTCAGGGGTGGCGGGACCCTGGGTGCCGCGTGAAGACCCAGGGCTCGGCAGAGGGTTGGGAGGGAAGGAGGGACCCTGGGTAAGTTCTGCGCTCTCCTGGGGCCTCGGTCTTCTCATTGGTGGGATGGCCGGTCAGACCAGAGGGTCCATGTGGTAGGAACCACCCGGCAGCGTGGGCACTCGGTGTTCCATCCCAGGACGCCCAGGCGCCTAGACAGCTTTTGAGACAAACCCACAGCCCTGCTCTCGGTTTCCCTCCCTCTCCTCTGAGTGATACGCGGTGCTGGCCCTCTCCAGAGGCCCTGTCCATCGGGGATGCCACCTGGCCCAGGGCACTAGTCCTCATGGCATTACCAGTGCCCACCGGGAGCCGCCTCTGGGCTGAGTGCTCCTCGGAGTGGCCCCCTGACCTGCAGCCACACTCCCTTTTTCCCTGCTGGCTGCATCTCTCTGTCACTGTTGAAAGCAGGCACCCAGCTAAAGGATTACTCTTCCCCTTTTCCCTTCGCGGCCAGGCACGCCCCTGTGACGAGGATCTAACCGGTGTTAGCTGAGGGTTTGAGCAGACTTCAGGAAAGGCCTCTCAGTAGTCTTCTTTACCTTCCCCCTCCTTCCTCATCCCTGCTGCCTGGAATGCAGATGTGATGGCTGGACTTCCTGCAGCTGCTACGGAGCCATCCTTGGCTTCTCCCTTTCAGTACGCCCCCATCTGGTCTGTCAAGAAATCCTGCTGAGTCCATGTTCAGACAGCCTCACTTCCAACCACCTCTCACCACTCCCTCTGTTTCCACCATGAAGCAGGCTACCATCATGTCTCTTTCCTGGATTGCTACAATCTTCTCCTCACTGAGGAGCTTCTCCTCTGGTCTCCCCACAGTCTGCTCTCCACACAGCGCCCAGAAGGTCTGACCACATCTGCTTCCACTCAGCCCCTTCTCACTCAGAGTAAAGGCCAGGCCCTCACAGGTCTGCACAGTCGGCGCCCCGCCATTCCCCACTGAGCCCCTCCCTAGCACCCCTCCTCGCTGTTCCCCTACAGTCACACTCCCACTGCTGGGGCCCTCCCCAGGCCTTTGCACCAGCTGTGACCTCTGCCTAGACAATGTCCCCAGACCTTCCTAGGCTGGCTTTTCTACCACCATGCCTCTGTCCACCCCTTGCCTCCCCTGGAGGCCATTCTGCCCATCCTAATGAAAATGGCACCGACCCCTCCCTCCCAACCTTCTGCCCCGCCCTGGCTCTTCCCACAGTTTCTACCGCCTTCTGACACGCCCTTGGATTTACCACTGTGTGTCATGTCGCGTGCTTCTGGACCATGTCTCCTACGAAAAGGCAAATTCTATAGCATAGCTGAGGAATGTATGACCCTCGGACCCGGAGGATGGAGGTCGTGGGAGAGGCAGCAGGGCCCAGCCCACCACCCTCCACTGACACAGCAAGCCTGGGGTTCAAGCCACTGCTGTTTGGGGTTTCCTGGTAGAGGTAGCCAATGGCAATCTTCAACTGTTACCCTCTCCACTTTACAGATGGGGAAACTGAGGCTCGGAGAGGCGGAGCAACTTGCTCAAGGCCACGTAACTTGTAAGTGTGGGGCTGAGATGTGGACACAGGCCGCCATGGCTCCCGAGTCCCCACCCCCTGGAGCTGAGCTGAAGAGGGCAGCGTCTTTCAGCTAATGCTGGAGTCCAGCTGAGTGCCTGTGGGACTAGCCCATGGGGATATTTCAGGACACCTTTGGGGAAAGAGGGCCCAACGGACACCATTACACACTCCAGACCCACCTCCCGGCTGGCCTGTGTACAAGCCTCAGGAGCCTCGTGTGACCCTCTGCAGAGCTGGTCCTCACCAGGGCCTCCCCTTCCCCTCGTCTGAGTGAGGAGCCCTTGTCTGGGTCCTGTCCGCTAGCTGGTAGCGGGAAGTGTGTCCCGGGTCCCATCAGGGAGGGGCTCCCGCATGTGCCCCGAGCAGGCGTGGCGGTGGGAGCTTCGTGAAGTCCCAGGGTGGACAACAGGTGCAGAATCTAATCCAGGTTGTCAGGAGCAAATGCCCCCTGCATCTCACCGCCATCTCATAATTAGAGGGGAGCTGAGAATCAGCACGATGGAAAACCTGCTTCCATCCACGTGTTTTCACTTTTCTGAAATCCCAGACATGAGCGTGGCGCCTCCTGGGCCCACGGGTGCAGGGACGCCCGCCCGGACAGCGGGAGTCGCGGGCACAAGCCCGGGGCACTGTCCCCACAGCGCCAGTGCAGGCGGGGTCCGCACGGCAGGCCTCTGGGAAATGCACAGGCAGGCTCCCTTCCTGTCAAGGCTGGAGGCAGATCTGGGGGCACAGGAAAGGCAGGAGCTATCTCTGGGCACGTTCTCCATCTGATCTTATTCTCCTGAAACACCAAACAGGTCAAGAGCTGGCACCCGACCCCAGCAGCCCCAGACCTCTAACCACCAGATCATACAGCTCCCCTCCCCACCCCCCTTCACCCATCTGCTCTGGGCCTCAGTCCTCCCTAAGCCAGGACACCAGGCCCAGGACAGCCAGGATGTCCCACGACCACATTCTGTAGTTTGGGACAAAGCCATGGCCAAGACCCCAGCACACATTCAGCCTGTCCTGCCTGCTGCCCCACGGACCCTCGGCCAGGCAGGCCAGGGAGGAGGTGCAGACCTTGCTCCTGCTCCCCAGGCTACATCTAGGGGGTCGGGCAGAGATGGGGAAGGGTGTTCTGGAAATATGTGCTCCCCAGGCTTGCCGGGGTGAGATGCCCCAAAGGCTCTGAGACAGAGCGGACAACAGCCATGTCCACTCCAGAAGGGCCAAGCAGCGGTGGCAGCCCCCATGGGGCAGGCGTGGCCTACAGGGGCAGGAAGGTCCTGGCGGTCCCTGCCTGCCTTCCTCTCCAGCCACTTCCGTGGGAGCTGCCCATTCTATACTGGTCCACCTGGGTGGGCCCCAGAAGCAGGGACACCTCCCCGAACGGATTCTTCCCCAGGGCAGCGACCTAGGGATCAGAGATGTCACCGTCTCCCCTAAAAGGTGTGCCCCCAGTAGAGCTTGTCCAGAGAGCACAAAGTCCGTGGGCTCTGCTGAGGCCCCGGAGAAGGCCATGACCCACAATGGATGGGGGGAGATCCTGGAAAAGTCACATGGTCCTGCCTCTCAGGGGACATCCCCTTCTGGGGAGGGCCTTCCCTTGCCCTCAGGATCCCAGAGCTCCTCCAGGTGGCCCCTGAGTGATAAATGACTGACTTCCCTCTGCCAGGTTGGAGGATGGGCCATGATGGGGGAGGGAGACACAGCTGGGAGCCCTGGGGCACAGTTGGGCCTTATCCAGCCTCCCCCTCCAGCAGCTGCAGCCCCCCAGGCTCCCTGCACCCGTGGCTGCCCTGCTGGTGTGGTGCGGGACAGTGGGCCACGGGGAGGTATGCAGGAATGTGACATGCCCAGGCGAGGGACAGAGCTTCTGAGAGCGTCCCCAGCTGTGCAGAGGCCCGGAGCCTGGGTAATTAGAGGCTGTGGCAGCCTAGGGGAGATGGAGACTGGAGACGGGCAGCACAGGTGGGAGATGTGGGACACGCTGTCCCTGGGGGGCCCGGGCGGAGGGCTGGGGACAGCGGCCTTCATGGGGGCAGGGGTCTGGCCAGGCCCCTGAGTTCGGGTTCCAGGGTACTGTGTATTGTCAGCTCCCTCGCGTGGTAGGGAGCGGTCTCTGCCCCTGACACTGACACTGACCCCTGCCCCGGCCCAGCGTGGGGGGAGGCGGCCTCAGCCCTCTTCTCCCTGCAGACCACAGGCTCTCCCCACCTTCCCGCCCGCAGGCTGGACCTGGGTCTCCACCCGAGCCTCGGATTCCTCTCCTGAGACAGTGCGCTCACCAACGCCCTCCCGCGGCAGAGGCAGGAAATCACGTCTCGCCAAAGGGCCTGGGGCACCGCAGGCCCCCACTCGCAGCATGGCCCGTCCCTTCCTCGGCAAGTGGCCACGGGGGCTGCTACCATCTCTGCAGGGGAAAGACCAACCTCCTCTCACGGGACTGTTGGTGGCTCACAGGCCCTCGTGCGCTGGGGATGGAGAGGGCAGTCACAGCACCGGCGACGGCCGAGTCAGAGGTGAAGCAGGCCACGTGTGGGAAGCAGCAAGTGTGTTCGGGACGTGGACACCGTCACTGCCAGCTGGTGTCATTGTCATTGTTGCTTCGGTGCCCAGATAAACACAGATGACATTTGCATATAACACGGGTGTGTTCATGAAATTCCAGGCTGGGAGCTGCTGAGCCCAAGTTCACTCACCCATGGCCCAGCCGGGGCCCACCAGGGGGTGGGACTGATGACAAAGGTCTCCCAGACTCGGGCTCCTGGCCCAAGCCCCTCCAGTTGTCCCCACCTCCCTGGTGTGGGAGGTGGGTACGTCTGGAAAAAAGAGGACCCTGCCTCTTCCCCCCATGCCAGGCAGGCAGTGGGGTGGCCACGGGCCCCATTCAGGAGACAGGGCTTCAAAGTGCACAGTGGCTAGTCCACACCCTTTTATCATGGCTCAGTCCAGCCCTCTGTCCCCTCCACTCCTCGCAGACGACCAACTACCCATTGCCAGCGTTCTGGGGCACGGAGGGAGGCCCAGGCAGGCAGTCCCAAGATGGAGCTACAGGAAGCGGCCCCCACCCTTCCTGGGGGCCCCCAGCCCCTAGCGGGGGGTCTTGAAAGAGACCCTTTGTGTGGTGAGCTCCTCCCCCGGGGGCTGAGCCACAAGGTCACCTCCGTTCCGCAGCTGATGCGGGACCGAAGTCACTAGCACCCAAGCCTGTGGGAGGGACTCACGCCAACAGGTGACTCCTAAGAGGTGCCCAGGCTAGGCCTTCCTCACGTACCCCCCAGCCGTGGGCAGGAGCGAGCCCCCTCTGCCATCTGCAGGGCCCACTCATACCCTGCGGGGCCCAGCGCAAAAATGGGACACGGGCTCTGTTCAAAAGGCCAGGACAGTGCCCGGAAAGGTAGGAGAGCACAAGCTTTCCCTTCCTCCGCCGTCCTCCACTTGTTGTGCTGTTTTTATTGCCTATTTAATGTCATTCTAAGTACAAAAAATTGTAAACTATCGGCACACCTTTCCCCGCTCACCTTCACGTTGTGCGATGCCAGTCTGCACCCCAAGTGCAGGCGGGAGCACTGAGGTCACTCGATTGCGCCCCGAGACGTACAGCCTCCTGGGGTTCGTTACCAGCAACGCAACACGGACAGCGGGGAGCTAGGTCAGCTGTTTCCCTGCTGCTTCTTCCGCATTGGGAAACAGGGCAGGGAGGGCCCAGGAGAGGGTCTGGCAGCCCGGCTGTCCCGACCCTTCCGGGGCATCGGCCTAGTTTCAGGGGGAGGGCTCGGTGGGCGGGGCAGACACCAGTGAGAACGGACGTGGTGGCCCCTTGGTCACGGGTGCTCTTACCACACATCACCCCCTTCAGCATTTGGAGGGATTTCTGGTTCTAAGGGAAAGTGTGGGCCCCCAGAGGCTGTAGGTGACCCCCCCAGCCTCCTCGCATGCGACACACTGACCTTGTGCTCACTTTGGGGCTCTTGCATCATGGGCCCCCAGATCTGCTCACGGGGCTTCTTGGACTCTGTGCCCACGACTCATGGTGGGGGACGCACGCGGCGTACCTGTCTCTTCTGCTCTCCACCTGCTCGAGGGTCCCACACACAAAACACAAGTTAAAAGAGGAATTTATTCAGAATTTCAAGACAGCGACAAACCACAGGGCCCTTCTGAGCAAGGGGCCCGTGCAACTCCACCAGCCGCTTGCCTGTGACGTCTCCCTGCTTCCGGGGAGACTATTGCTAAAATGCCAGGAGTGGCTCCAGGGTTTGGAGGGTGACTAGGAGAAGAAAAGCCTGGGGCCGAAGGAAGGGCCCTTACTGGACCTCGGAAAGTCCCTTAGGGTTGGATGTTGGGTGTTGGGGTGCCTTAGCTGGTTGGTGTACCCCACCCTATCAGACCCCCCCCCGCCCCTAGTGCAGCAGCCACAGCCACCAAAACACAAGACTGTTCATGCCTCTCCCGTTTGTAGACAGACTGGGAATGAGCCCTATCACGTCAGGTCGGCAGCTCCGGGTCCACCTTCTGGCCCCCCACTCTGTTCTCTGTCCTCCTAGAGCCATGCACCTTGAAGAATCTAAGACCTTCCTGGCTTCTGCCTAGCAGGTCCATCTTCCCTACCCATCTCAAAGCTCCAGTCTCCTTCTGGAAGCCTCTGTGGCCCTCTCCTTCCCCCAACTGGGTTCTATATACCAGAGCCCCCTGGACTTACATGTTGTTCTCTCTTCCCCCAGATCAGGACTAATGCAAGGGTTCGAGTACCATTGTGGCCTCCGTGCCTAGTACCAGGCCTGGAATATCGTTAGTGCCCTATTCAGGAAGGTGAGTGGGTAGAGGTGGGAATAGATAGATAATGATGGACGAGTGGATAAATGGACAGATGGGTGGATGGGTGGGTGGGTGGATGGGTACATGGATGAATGGACAGATGGGCAGGTGGCTTGATGGGTACAACCTAGACTACAGTCCCCAGTGGAACCTCAAGTCCCAACCTTGTTAGTTTCATCTTGGTGGGTCCTGTATCAGCCAAATGCTTTCAGCCAGCGTTTGGTGACAGCAACCAGCACTGTTCTTACCGCCAATCGGGTTGAAAAGGTAGTGGGATCTCTCACAGTGAAACGTGGACACGGGGAGAGGAGAAGCACGAAGAGCGTGACCTACCCTTAGGAGGCCCAGCCAGGACAGGGCGCCTGGTCAGCTACGCCGGGAGGACTCCACCTGGGCCTTCACCTGGTGGCTTGGTCAGGGGTCAACACCCAGAGCCAGGGAGAGTCTGCCTGCCAAGGGCTGGGTCACACACGTGTCCCGGCTCCCAGGGAGGGTGAGCCCGGCATCTGGGTTTCCCTGTGGGATCAGAGGCCACAGAGCTGTGGGGGGTCCTCCATCAGCCAAGAACTGTGCATGGCCCCTGCTAGTCTTGGGGGCAGAGTCCACTGCTCAAGAGTGGGGTGTGCTGGGGAGCAACGTGCCCCCTGACACCCCCCCAGTAGGCCATGTTTGCATCTCCCACTTAACAAAACCGTGCAGAACTAGCGGGGATACAGGGGCGCCTGGGTGGCTCAGTCGTTAAGCGTCTGCCTTTGGCTCAGGGCATGATCCCAGGGTGCTGGGATCGAGCCCCGCATTGGGCTCCCTGCTCCACTGGGAGCCTGCTTCTTCCTCTCCCACTCCCCCTGCTTGTGTTCCCTCTCTCGCTGGCTGTGTCTCTCTGTCAAATAAAATCTTTAAAAAAAAAAAAAAAAGAACTAGTGGGGATACAGAGAAAGACCGCATGGTCCCAGGTTCCCAGAATTCTCTTTGGGAGGGGTGGGGGGTAGCAACTGGCAGAGGTGGAGCGGGCCGGGGGCCACGTGACACTGAGCGGTCATCACTTGGAACGCCCCCTGAAAGTTCCCTATGTCCGGGGCCGCTTTATAGAAGACCGCAAGCTCGTCGATTGTACACACAAGATTCTAGTTATTTCAGGAGGCGGCTGCTGAAGGGACCGCTCCCTCCTCCAGAGGAGATCGGGGAAGAGGGGCCCCTTGTCCCCCGTATGCCCTGAGAGCTCCGCTACAGCACCAAGGAAGAACTCGGTTTGAGAAACAGAAGTGGACTTAACACGTAAAACACACGATTACCCCAGGCACCCTCCCTGCCAAGAGGCAAGCCCTCCCCACCCAGATGCGGCCCCAGGACGCCCGCAGGGGCAGGGGCCGAGGCCGTACCCGGCTGGCCCTTCCACCAGGGAACTCAAACCACCCCTGGATGGCCCATCTCGGGCAACACGGTCCAATCCGCTGTGTGTCAGTTGAGCTCCGCAGTCGGCATGCGCCCCTGGAAGGGGCTGAGGGTGGGAATCCCTCCGGGGAGGAGATGTCCTCCAGCCCGGCCTGGACACTCTGCGCAGCCCTGCAGAGGGCAGCTTGTGAACAAAGACCAGGTAAGGACATAAATCAGCCGCAGGATCACATTTCCTGCGCTGAAAGGTTCTGTAAAACATGGGAGAAAATTGACCTGTCAGGGGGGATAGATGGGCATGGATAGTGGCCGCCAGCCGGGGGCCAGGTCCTCCTGCATCCTCAGGGTCCTGCCTGCGCGGGGGGCCTCGTCCTGCTGGGGGCTGGGCTCCCGTGGCCTGGGCAGCCCCTGAGCAGAGGCCAGGCAGGGGGAGAGGTGGCACATATACCAGGCCACCCTGGGCCGGGGGGGGGGGTTGGCTCCTCACCCCCCCGCCAGCACGCCCTGACGGAGGAGGCCCAGCTGCCGGGCCGTCAGGCTATAAAACGGATGGAGACCAGAGACAGTGTCAGCAGACAGCTAGAGGACCTTTTACAAAATCTCATCTCTTTTTATTTCCCTCCCCCTCCCCAACCTTCCAGTCACCCCTCCCCCTTCCCACAACACAGGCTGGCGGTGACCTTGATGCCTGGACCTTGGTGTGGGACAGCCAGAGCCCTCAAAGTCACCCTCGTCACCTTGGGGGGCTCTGTGGTGGGCGGGACACGTGACGTGAGTAGGGGCACACAGAGCCTGGACAGGCTGCGGCCCCATGGCCAGGCACTACCCCCACCAAGGTGACCCCAGCACCCACAGCGCCCTGAGGTGGGACCAGTCCTGGGAGGCCCCGCGGCCACCTGCCGCTCCCGGGGGCTGGGCCACTCACACCCACTGTTCTGGGAAGCCCAGGCAATGGCTCCGCAGAGCCCCAGGGCTCACCCAGCCTTGCGGGGCCCCTCTGGCCACTCTGGCTGCTGGACTGTCCCCACAGAGCTCCCAGGGCCCGGCTCATGCTGTGAGGGGAAAGCTAAGAGAAATCAAGGGAGGGGCCTCGCCCTGAGCAGAACCAGGGAGAAACAGGCAGAAACCTGGCCGGCATCAGCTGCTGGAAGGTTGCAGGCATCCCCAGCCTCGGGGGGGACACAGCGCCCCAGCCGCAGGGCTAGGCCGGCAGAGGAGCGAGCAGCAGCCTGCCCGGCTCTCGGGGAGGTGACCGGGTGGCAGGGAGGCTGAGCAGGAGCCGGAGAAGGCCGGGTGGCAGGTCGGCTGTGGCCAACAGGCGTGCGGGAGCCAGGGAGGCCACAGTGCAGGCCCAGACGGTCAGCTGGGGCCTGGCCTCTCTGCACTTGTTCGTCCCGCAGACTGACGGCTGCGGAGGACAGGCTGCTCGGGGCAGGGTGGGAAGGGGGTGCAGAGGTGGGGAGATACCCAGAGACAGAGAGAGACACAGGAGGAGAACATGGGGACGAAGGCCACACGGTGGTGGGCTAAGCACCGTAATGAACCCTGGACTGCCCCGGAAAGTCCCCCCACTTCTCAGCCAGACCAGAGGCTCAGGGGGCTGGGGTCCTGGACTCCCACACAGGGTAAGGGGCTGAGAACAAGGAAGCTGGCCCCCGAGCTCAGGCCTCGCTGGGGCACTGTCCCCAGGGCCCCACCGGCTGCCCAGGCACAGCTGGCCCCTGGGGAGACTCCTGGGCCCAGCCCAGGACCTCAGGTCTGACCTTGTGTGGCTGGCTGACAGCAGATGGGTCTCCCTGTCCTTCCCAAACCCCTCCAGAACAATGGTCCTTTCAGGCTACTTGCTGGCAAGGGCAGGTCTGGCTGGCGGCCTGTGGCCTGGCAGTGAGCAGACAGATGACTGATAAGGAAAACAGAGCAAGGAGACACCCGGATCCAGTCCCAAGGGAGGTGAGGTCCCCCCCACTTCCCCAGAGCCCTGGGATGCTGGGCCCCTGGGGGATGGAGGGCAGCTAGGGAAGGCTGGGCTCAGTCCCTCCCTCTGAACCATCTTTCATCCTTAGGGTTTTGGGGGCCAAGAGAGGGTCCCCATGCTGGGGTGTGCTGGTCCAGGGCAGGGCTGTGGGTGGGAGTGGGGTGCTCCCTTTTTGCAGGGTCTCCCCCAGTACCCTGTCAGCCCATTACCCTCTGGAAGTCGCTGGGCCCCGACAATGACCAGCTCTCCTCCACTTGCCAGCCTCAGTGGCCCCCGCTGCCCTCCCAGCCCCATGTCTGCTCCCCGGGAACTCCCGCGCCTGGCTGCGGCCCCAGCTGCAAGCACCCACTCTCCACCCCGGGGATTCCGCAGCCTCACCTGCGTGTGCATCTCTGGGTCCAGGAGCACACAGCACCCCAGCGGCAGGCTCCCCAGGGCATGGGGGCGGGCTGTGGGAGTGCGGGTAGACGCACACACGCATGCACACACACAGGCCTGTGGGCACGTCCCTTCCCACCCTCACTGTGGACCCCTTGCCCTGGGCCCTCAGACTGGGGGCCGAGGGCGGGAGGGAGTGGGGGCCTGTCTTGCAGCAGCATTGGCTCCACGAGTTGGGGTGTTTGTGGGTGACGGAGGTTATGAGTTCACGCAAGTGTCCCCACGGTGCTGTCACTGTGGCTGGCCCTGCGGGGAAGCCCCCCAGGTCACAAAGGCCTCTCTCTGTCTTTGTGCCTGGTCCCTCCTCCCCCATTGCTGCAGCCCCCACGGCCTCTGGCCAGTGCAGGGAACCTCTGGGAACCAAACCATAGAGCTGTCCTGGGTGGGTCCCTTGCTGCCTGGGTCTCAGAACCCAAGTGGCAGACGGGGTTGATTCTTCGGGGCTTTGTCTGTATTGTGGTCTAAACCTTCACTGGGCCACCCCAGAAGGGCCTTGGCACGTGCCTCAGGGTCACCCACACCCTGCTCAGCCTGAGTTTCCGCGGGTTTTCTATTCCCTGGCCTGAGGCCTGGCCCTGTGTCCCTGGACGTCTTGCCTAGTGACTCCCTGTCTGAGGGCTGCTCGGCCCCGCCTTACCCCAGCCCTTCCTCCTCCAGTCTTCACCTGGAATCCGTGATATTAAACGCCGGATCCCGGTTGGCCCGGACACAAGCTTATGTAGGGCAGGCCTTGGCTCCCTGGGGGCGGCGGGCAGAAAAGCAGGTTACAGCCGGTGAGCCTAGAGCCTCCGGGCCCACAGGAAGCCGAAGCCATTCTTCCGAACCCATCAGGAAAGGAGGCTGGGGGTGGGCCGGCTCCCGGCGGTGTGCTGGCGGGGCTCCCAGGGCCGTCCGGGCACCCCTGGGCAGACACAAGGGCGGTCGGCAGCTGGACAAGCACAAGCGCTTGCCCAACGTCATGTGGGGTCCTCACATTCAGGGAGACGGCAAAGGGCTGCCCGAGGACGGGCATCGAATATATCCCCGTTTAGTCCCCGGTTTTGGTGGTGATTTATTTTAAATACTTTATTTTCCTATTTCTCAAAAAAACTAAGTTTTCCAACTCGAACAAGACAAAGAGAAAGCTCATGAAGCCAGCGAGCTCGGGTGCCCACTGTGGATGGGCTCACGCAGGGCCACCCCAGGGGCAGAGGGAGGGTGTGCCGAGCAGTGAACGGTCTGGGAATACAAGTGCAGGGGCAGGGCATGGGGGCCTCGGGCTGGGAGACCACCAGGTGCTGGTACGTCCACGTGGTGGGGGGAGATTGTGGCACGTCCTCTTCATCGTCTGGCAGGGACTGAGAGCTGGATCCCCCTGCCCGGGGCGTCCCCGGGCTGCTCACCACTGACCCCAGCCCCCCAGCGGAGCCGGACAGGCCCAGGGCTCCCCCTCCCCAGACACACCTCTCTCTCCCACAAAATAATTTAATGCGACTTAATGGCTTGAAGTTGATGTAAAAATTACAGGCGTGTGGGGGTGGGCTGGGGTGGGGGCCTCGCAAGAAATCTTTTTGAAAATATAATTGAGTTAATGGAGCCATAACTGTGTCTCGTTTTGGGGGTAATTGGCCTGCTTTTTGTCACTCTGTCCATTTACATACTCCTGTTTTCTTTTCTCTATTGATTTTTTCTTTATAAAGTGGGCCACTTTACTGCAATTTTTAAAGCCCCAGTGATGAATAAAAACCTCATCTTCCCACTCATTAAGACACAGGAATTAGCCGGGCTCAGAGCCCCACCAGCCAATTTGTGTAACAATCCTGGGCTGCCTTGTTTTGGCTGAGGCTGGGGGGCTGCCTGCTGAAGGCGAGGGGTTCAAAGGCAGCCAGGCGGGCGAGCCAATTTCCGGGAGGCGGTCCTGGGGGTGAGGGGCGCCTCCGGAGGGGTTCACAGCCAGGGGAAGGAAGTGGAGGGTGGGAGGCCGCCCAGAAGGTCGCAGCCTCCACTGCCCGGGAATCTGGGTCCCCTAGACTGTGACTTTGAGACGCCCCTCCCCATCCCGGGCTTGGACCCCATCCTCACCCTGCACCTGCCTCCTGGGGGCTGTTAATTCAGAGGCCCCACCCCCCTGCCTCAGACTGCAGACCAAGGTCACATTTCCTAAAGAAAATTTTTTTTAATTATAAAATCCACATACACAGAAAATAAATGAATCCAGTGGCACGATGGGATATAAAGCCAGTGAACTTAGCGCCTCCCCAGCAGCCCGGGTCTCCGGCGGCGACATCTACACGTCTACGTGTGTTTTGTTTATCTTCCCCGCCGGGGCTTTCCCAGGCCTCGGGACTCTCTCGGGGCTAAGCCGGGACGGTCCCGGGGAACAGGGATGGAAGTTCCGCGTCTCCGTGCTCAGCCAGCCTCCTGCTGCTGGACGCTTCTCTTCCTCAACGTACCCCATGCTGTGTAGAGGGCGTCTCTGCTCCCTCGTCTTTGAGCCCTCGCGCAAGCCTGTCTGGAAGATGGGGTTCCTGGAAGAGGAACTGCTGGGCGAAAAGGCAAGCATGTTTCTGTTGTGATGGCTCTGCCACGTCGCCTCGCAGAGCTGTGCCAACATCCCCCCCGTGAGCGTGCGAGCTCCGTGCCATGGCGCAGCTGGATATCCCCAACCGCCTTGACCCCCGTCACCTGATAGGGGACGGTTTGTGTCCCGCTGGATTTTTATTTTATTTTGTTTATTTTAATCATTATTAATACAGGACTTAGATACGGTGAAATGCACCCACTTTAAGTGCACAGTTCGATGATTTTGGACAATGTCCGTAGGCATGTCACGGGCACCACAGTCAGGGCTGAATGTCCCGACTCCCAGGACAGCCCCTGCAGACCCTTTTCAGTCGGTTGCACATCTGACAGCAGTCCCAGCAGCCACGGAACCCCTTCCTGTCCCTCCAGGATGGTTTTGCCCTTTCTAGAACTTCATATAAATGGAATCATGCAGGGGCGCCTGGGTGGCTTAGCCATTAAGCGTCTGCCTTCCCCTCGGCTAGGGTCATGAGCCCAGGGTCCTGGGACGGAGCCCCGCCTGGGGCTCCCTGCTCAGCAAGGGGCCTGCGTCCCCCTCTCCCTCTCCCTCTGCCGCTCCCCCCTGCTTGTGCTCTCTCTCTCTCTCAAATAAATACTTCTTAAAAATGGGATCGTGCTGGGGCGCCTGGGTGGCACAGCGGTTAAGCGTCTGCCTTCAGCTCAGGGCGTGATCCCGGCGTTATGGAAAAAAAAAAAAAAAAAAAGGATCGTGCAGAACGCACCGGCTCCCACACTCAGCACAGAGATTCCGAGACTCACTGGGGTTGCTCGTGGCATGTATCCTCCTGTTGCGGGGTAGTGACCACGGCCTGCATGGACCATGTTTGTGGCGGGTCCCCGTGGTTGGACGTCTGGGCTGTTGCAGTGCAGGGATATTAAGGAACATTCCAATGTAAGGCTGCATGTGAATGTATGTTTTCACCTGGACGGACGCCACAGAGTGGAATGGCTGTGCTGCGTGGCACTTCCCTGGCACCGCCACGCTGCGTTCCCCGCGGGGCTGTGCCCTCCTACCTTCCCACCAGCTCCTCTCCGTTCCCAGCTGCGCGGCCGTATCTCACTGTGGTTCCGATCTGCATTTGCCCAATGAGTAACGATGCTTTTTATCGTGCAGAAATTTCAAACATTTTGTGTAACAAGTTTCTCTTTCTGTTGGTGGTTTGGGTTTTATCAGTTTCCCTTTAGACTTCAGCCACAACGGGAGCAGGCCCCAGAAACTGGCCCCTCAGGCTGACCCCCTCTGACTCTTAGGTATTTCCAAAGTGCTGGAGCCCACAGCTGGGCTGACTAACCCCCCATCGCCCTCCTCTCAGCCACGCTGGGGCCACTGGGGGAAAGCAGCGTAGAGACGGACATCAGGGCCCCCACTCCAGGGACACCAGCACCCACGCCAAGGGTCCTGTCCTGCCATCGGCACCGCCCGTTGGGTTTCTGACTCACTCCTCTGACCGCAGGCCCCACCCCCAGGTGGAGGTGGCTGGGAGTTACAACTGTAAGCAGCAGGGACATGCAGAGGGGTCGTGAGAGAGTGAGCTGGATGCAGGCAGGTGCTCAGCGGGGACACGGAGCGAGGTCCAAACCACGTCAGGCCTGACCAGGGAGTCCAGGCTGCCTGTTCCACCAGGGCTCAGGAGGCCCCACATCTGCCCCCTCTTCTTCCTGGCACACAGGTGCAGCCACAGTCACTGTGGGTCCTGCCCAGTCAGGAGTCTGGACCCTTTTCCACGGCCTATTTCCCCTTCCCTGCAGGGCCCCCCCACTCCCAGCCAGCCCCTCAAGGAGGAGCCCCTCTCCTCTCACTCCCTCCTCTTGTCACGTCTGCTTTGCTGAGCCTTTCCCTCAAGCCCAGGTCAGCTGCCACCCAGCTCCTCCCTGACACTGTGACACCGGTGTTTCCAGGGTCACTCATTACAGTGGGTTGAATGGCGTGTCCACCCAGAGCCTCAGAATGTGGCCTGGAGTAGAGTAAGGGCAAGGATCCCGAGAAGAGAGTCTCCTGGAATAGGCGAGCCCTAAACCAACGGCAGCCGTCCTTGTAAGGCAAGGACCGGATCCACCTCCTGGACGGAAGAAGACAAGGCCGTGCGAAGACGCAGCCACAAGCCAAGGAGGTGCCAGGAACCACCCAGAGCCGCAGCAACTGGGGCAGAGGCGAGGCAGGGCTCTCCCTCGGAGGCACAGACAGAACTAGCCCCATGGCCTCCGCAGCTGGGAGAGAATCGATGTCTGCTGTCCAAAGCCACTGACTCCGTGGTCCTCCGGCACAGCAGCCCCGGGAGACTGGCACCCTTGCTGGGGTTTCCCTGTGCACCCGCCTAAAGCAGGTCCTGAGACAAGAGCCCCGTGGCCCCCGGGAGGTGACCCCAGAATGTAGGAGTGAGAAGGGGACAAAGGAAAGCCCGATGCAGGTGCACTGGCAGGGGTTGGCATGTGGGCAGCTGGGGCCACATCCCCCAAACACGTGCGTCAGAAATGTCCCACGAATGCTCACACTTGGGGACACTGGCGGCACCTGTGTGCCGGGAACCCTGCGGCCCCCAGCCCAGAGTGGACATGTGTTCAAGAAGTCCACACGTGGCATGTTGGGACGGCCCCGTGGACTCGGTGGGTGGACAGGTGTCAGCAGCGTCTGCGTCTCCAGGAACCTAGGTCCAGCTCTGAGCGCCCAGTGTCCCCCGCAACCCTGTTGTCACGCTGGCATGCCCACCAGGCAGACAAAGGCAAAACTAGGGCCACCAAACTTCTTGGAAATAATCTGATATTGAATGCTTCCAAAGGGCACTAAAGTGTTCCTCATGGGCCGGGCTCAGGGTCCCAGGCCCTCCGTCCCTTGCCCAGTGCTCCTGCTGGGACCTCTCCTGATGGCCTGTCCCGGGGGGGCCACCCCTCCTGCCTCCACTTCCCCCCCAAGCTCCTTCGGACATCCTTGCCCTTTGTTCTCATTTGTCCTTCCCACGCTGGCTCCCACGGGTGCTCCCCTTAGAGGGTCCCCCCACATCCACACTCCTCCTGAGGACGAGACCTCCTAACACACATCCCAGCTCTGAGGAAGGGCTGGTCCAGCCTCAAGTGTGACCGGTTTCCAGACAGGGGCGAGTCCACCCGAGCTGGGGGCTTTCTCTGTGAGTGCCCGGAGTCTCGGATTCTATGCTTTACCGGGAGCAACCGTGTCCACAGCCCCCGCACTGAGGCCATGCTGGGGGGCAGAGCCTGCTCCCGACGTGGGCCGTGGGCTTGGGAGGTGGTTCACATGGTGGGGGCCACACTGAGCATCAGGGCCACCTGGTGCCTACCCCACTCCCTACTCCATGCAAGCACAACCCCTGCCCAAGTCCCCCATCCCTTCCCCCACCCCAAACAACCCAAGCTGGTGGGGGAGGGGTGCTGGCCCAGGGGACCTGCCGCTGTTGCATCCAAAGGGCAGGTAGATGGCACCTTCCCAGCAAAGAGCCCCCAGGACGAAGCAGGGTGAGGACAGCAAGACGGATGTAGGTTAGACCCTGGTAGTGAGCGAGGTGTTGACAAAGGATTCTGGGGTGCCTTCTTTCTTGGCTTCAGGAAGTCCTGCCGGCCGCGCCACCCAGGGGTCCTCACCCCCGAGCATGCACCAGACCCGCGGCCCACCCTGCGCTTCAGTTAAGCAGGTCTGTGCTCCACAGTCTGCGTTTCTCATTCCAGGTGCTGCTGCTGGTCCTGGGGCCACACTGAGAAGGCAACCGTCCCCTGGTTGTGGCCAGCGCGCATGGCCAGGAGCTCTGCCTGCCGCCCGGACCCACCCCACCGCATCCCAAGACCCGGCAGGGTGAGGGACCCTGCCCTCGATCCACGTGTGGCCTGCTCTGATTGGCCAGCCTGGGCTGTGCACCTGCCCCAACTCCGTGAGGTCCTGGGGTTCACAGGCTGTAAGGGGAGAGGAGACCACCGACCCTGCTGTCACAGCCGGAGTCCAGTCCCCACCGCAGCACCGTGTGTCTGGTGACAAGGTGGGTCGTGCTTCAGGGGCTGGGGGCCTGGGCTGCCTCTCAGCTCAGAGGGCTGCTCTCTGCGTACTTCCCACCCCAACTCCGTGAGGCCTTCTCAAGGCTGCAACTGGGGAGCAGGTCAGGTGTCTCTCTGCCCTTCGAGAATCCTATGAATGTATGCTCCCTGCTGGGCCCTGAGGCTGCAGAAGGCCTTGGAGATCTACTCTGGGGAGACCCGGAAAGGAGGAGGCCTGGGCCAGTCTCTGTACCTTCCAGAAGGCCCCGAGAGGCTCCTGCCCTGGGACAGGGCCATTCCGGACCCTCACATCCCCTCTCCCCTCTTTGTTCCTGGGCCAGGCCAGGGGCTCTGGTAGGACACGGACACAGAGACAGGACATTGACACCAGGCGGTGTCACTCTGAGAGACAGTCATGGGGCCAGACTGAGAGCCAGTCAAGGCCCAGAGAGCAGAGTGGCCTCCATAGCGCCAAGCCTCAAGCCCCAGAGGGAGGCTGGGCCTCCCAGGAAGGAGCCATGGAGAGGCCAAGAAGGGACAGAAGAGTGGGGCTGGAGGGGAGAGCTGGCTTTCCCCTTCGTGTGCCGGGGACCAGCCAGGCGGCCTCCCTGACAGTCAGACACCCCTGAGTTTCAGGCCGTGGACCTGTTTCCTTCTGGTCCCTGGAACCAGCCCGTGTCACGGCCTGGGCTAGAATGGAAGGTCGGACAGAGAGAGCTGAGGATCCCAGGGAAGGAACAGCAGGGGCTAAAGTGGGCAAGGGAGCAGAACTCCGGGAAAAGTTACTCGTAAGTGCTCAGGAGGCATTAGAAACATAGGCGCTTTCGAGCCTTGCGAAGATTAAATCGGAAGCCCGATAAACACTGTCATGTGGTTGCAAAAAGCAAATTCTCTCCTTACCACAGTTGTACTGGTGCCGGGGTGCCCCACGCCCTCCCATCTCTGCGGGGTCCTGGGGAGCCTGCAGGTGCCTGGGCCAGGCGTCTGGCAGGCAGGACAGGAAGGGGGTGTGACCCCTTGGGTATCCCCCCCATGCCCAGCAGGCTGAAAGATCCTGTCCCCAGGAGCACCCCGGTCTGAGGGGCCCCCTCACTCACCCCACCCCACTGCAGGGTCCCAGCTTGGCCCCCACCCAGGGGCTATCCCAGAACGCTTTGGGCCAGGGCTGTTGCCCGAAGCGCGACCCCCAAGCTTCTCTAGAAGGGAAGGAGGGGTCTGAGCTCCCCCGATGCTGCTCCAGGAGGTACCATGCCTCCACCCCCATCATCTCCTGTCCTGCACACATCCCCAGACTCAAGGTGGACTGGGTTTGTCTGGGTATAAAATCCCCATCTACAGGAGGCCCCCCTGCTGCCCTGGCCCTGCCCAGGGGTGTTGCTGGCTGTTCCTGGGGTGGGGGGCAGGCCTTGGGTCCCGCTCTGCCCACACTGCGCTCACCCCTCCTCAACTACCCTCTTCCCGAGTCTGAGCCTGGCTTTAGGGGTCCCCTTGCAGGATGGACCCTGTGCCCTCAGCCTTTTCCAAGGGCCTGTGGAGGGAGCATCACCCCTACTGCCTGCCGTGGGAGGGACAACCCGGCATCTAGGCCATTCTGCCCACAGCAGGGTACCAGGGTGGGGGCAAGAGAGAGGACCCCCCCAGCAGCTGGGCCGACCTGGCCTTGGCTGTGCCCTTGTCCTCTGGGGTCCCTGGGCTTGGGACCTCTCTCCTAGAGTGTGCAGTCCAGGGGTGCAGTCGGCTGGGACAGAGAGCAGGAGTGCTTTAGGGACTGTTCCCCAGGCAGGGGCAGGGGAGTGTGGAGAAAATGTTTGGGGGAGGGGGGTGGCTGTCCAGCCTGGAAATCCCAGTCAGGGCCCCCCAGGCCCCCCACCTGCCCCTGGAAGCCTCCCAGCAGTTGTTTCCTGGAGCAGCTGGAGGCTGAGGTCAGCTGGAGGCCAGTGGCGAGAGCCGGATGGGGGTGCAGATGGGAGGCCCCGGGGGCCCCGGAGGGTTGGGGGTGGCCCGGCCGGCCCGGGAGCCGCAAAGGGCACAGAGAGTGCAGTGCTGCGGCGAGCTGCCAGCAGGCCTCCAACAATGTGGTTTCAATCTAATTGTCCCAAAATATTGTTACAACACGAACCACGTGCCATCCACTCACCTGCAACTAATCAGCGGCAAAGCTACCGAATCAGTCGGCTCCGCACCCGTGGACCCGGGCACCCCGGCCAAGGCCGCCGCCAGGGCCTGCTTCCCGCGGGGNCTTCCCGGGGGGGGGGGGGGCGCCTGCAGGGGCTCCTCCTCTCTAGGACCCCCACCCTACCCTGCAGGGCAGAGCCGGAGGGGCCAGCCCCTCAGGTCACAGCCTGTCCAGGCCTCAGGGTTGGCCAGGGAGCTGGGGTCATCCTGGGGCCGGAGCCAGGTCAGCCGAGGTCAGCCTGGCCCCGGGGAGTCCCCAGCTTGCTCTCTGCACCCCGAGCATCCCATCGAGAGACCACGGCCGTGGGGCCTCCCCCCTCCGCGGAACAGCTGTGCGCTCACAGTGGTAATAACGCATCGGCCTCCGAAGCCACCAAGGCCTTCCGGTGAGCGTGACTCGGGGGATTCCTCCAAGCTCAAGTGAGCTACGGGTACCCCCGTGCAGCCGAGGAGACGGAGGCTCACAGAGGACCCTGGACGTACCGGGATGTGTCGCTGGCACCTTGCACACTGCCTGCCAGTCAGACCGAACACAGGCCCTCTCAGAAGGGAGCCCAGGCCCTGAGCTCCGGCGGAGGCGACAAAGCAGAGGACCGGAGTGGGAGGCCCTAGGGCTCCTTCCCCAGAGCATAGACAGCCTCCACGGGGCCCCAGTGCTCAGCCGTGAGGCTCAACAGTGTGCCCCAGGCAGGAGCCGTGGCCCCACCTATCTGCCCTCTGTGGCTTGGCTGAGGATGGTCTGACAAAGACCCGTTTTCCCAATAAGCTCACACTCCCAGTTTCCAGGGGGATGTATCTTTTTTGGGGTGGGGAGCGGAGGAGTTACCACTGAACCCACCTCGTAGAGACAGCCTCCCCTAGAACCCACGCTCGAGAGATCGTGTTCCGTATTAGGTGTCAGACTAGTAAGTGCTTTTCCTACAGGAATGTTCACGTCTCTGGGACGGAGATGCTCTCCTCAAGAGGTGAGGGACGCGAGGCTCTGGGACATTCAGCACCTGCCCTGCGCCGGCGCCAAGTGAAAGCAGCGGACAGGCCTGAGCTCCTCCTGCAGGGCTCGGTGAGGCCCCAGGACACTGCAGCTTTGTCCCAGCAGGTGCGCAACCACGGGCGTCCAAACGCCCCCAAGGAGGGCCCCGGGAGCGCCCCCCGGAGCCTGCGGCTCAGGTCTGCATGCACGCGGAGACCAGTACTGCTCACACAGACCCTGCGGGGCGATTCCGTGCAGGCTCTGTGGCCCAGGAAGGTGGCGGCCTGCCCAACGCCACCCAGCTGGCGGGGCGGGGTGCGGACTCAGGCTCACATTCCTGCGCCGGTCCACAGGCCAAGCTCAGCCCTTGGCGGGTTTTCGGGTGGTGGTGGTATGACAGAGCACCCTGAAACCAGGGTGCAGATGTGGGGACCCTACAGCTGACCCCCAGCCCATGTCTGTGCCAATGGGGTCACCCTTCCCCATCCATCTCTGAAGAGGAACAAAGTGGACAGAATTGCTTTCGTCTCCTGGTAAGCAGGGCTGGCTTGCTGGCGGGGACTCTGACCCTCCGAGGGATGGGGCAGGGATGGGGCAGGAAGGGGGAGGGCCCAGGGGCCCTTTCCTTTATAAATCAATGTTTTCATGTGCTAAAACCTATATAACATATCATCGGCCATTTAACCATTTTTGTAAGTAGGCTCCATACCCAGCATGGAGCCCAACGCAGGGCTTGAACCCACCACCCTGCGATCAACACCCGAGGCTGGATCAAGAGTTGGACGCTCCCCAGCTGAGCCACCCAGGTGCCCCTGAATTCGCCTGTTCTAAATACTTCCTACCAGCGGGATCAGACACTGCATGTCTCTTTTCGGTCTGGGTTCTTCCCCTTGGCGTGAGGTCGCGTTCGCCCAGACTGTCGCATGAGACCTTCCTTCCTCCGTCGGCCGATGGCCGTTCCAGTGCCTGCACGGAGCACTCTTGCTTGTCTGTCCATAGCCGACAGGCACTCTGGTTGTGTCATCTCTTGGCCACTGTGGTCCCTGCTACGGCGAACACAGGTGTCCCCCTATGTCCCCGTCCTTGCATTCACTTCTTTGGGGTGTAGACCCAGAAGTGGTGTTGCTGGATCACACGGTATTGTGTGTTTAGCTTTTGTAAGATTGACTGATTTTAAAGGGGGAGGGGAGAACACACAGTGGGAGGGGCAGAGGGAGAGAGAATCCCAAGCAGACTCCCCGCGGGGCATGGAGCCCGACTCGGGGCTCGATCTCACGACCCTGAGATCATGACCTGAGCCGAAACCAAGAATCAGACGCTCCACCGACTGCGCCCCCCCCCCAGGAGCCCTTCTGTATTTGACTTTTTAAGGAATTACCAAACCCCCTTCCTCCTTCAACCCATTTCTAATCGTCGAAAAAAAGAGATTTTTTTCTCCATTCGCTCCCCTGGGCCAGACGGGAAACCGGGAAGGTGGGAGATGCTGGGAAGCTGCTGCAGGTGGGTGAGGTGACCTTAAAGGACACACATCCACAGCCCAAGCCAGCAGTGGGCCCTGAGCAGCCGGGGGCCCTGCAGGCAAGGGGGTGGTTTGACCCACCGGCTGCCTGGAGTCTGGACCAGCCTGCATCTCGGTCCCAGCTCTGATACCCTCCCCTCAACTCCTGCCCAACCCGGCCCAGTGGTGACTCCCTCACTCTGTGCCTCAGTTTCCCCATCTGTCCAAGGTGACAAATGGCATGTACCCCTCTGGAGGTTCCAAGTATGGAGGCAGGCACGGCACAGGGTTCCACGTTGGTAACATTGGCCTCAAGACACACGCCCCCTCTGGGGACGATGGTCCTTGCCCCTCCAGCACCCAGCCCAGGTGTCTCAGGGACCCTGCCCACACTGTCCAGCTCATGTCCCTCTAAACTGCTCCCCAGGCCCCAGGACAAGGCCGGGCTCACAGCCAATGGCAAAGAGGACCTGGCAGCCTGGAGAGGGCCCAGTGCAAGGTGGAGAGCAGAGGGACGCAGGCTCCTCCCTTCCTCACTGCCTGCCCCTGGGGCCGCTGGCTCACGGGCCCCTCCCGGGGAGAGAGGGGTACAGGCTTGGAGGGGCTGACCCCCAGCCCAGGGGAGGCAGCGGTGCGCATCCCACGGTTCTGTCCAGCAGGGGGCACCCCTGCGTTCCGCCACAGCCCTCTGTTTTCCCGAGGAGCTGGGGCCTCTTTCTTGGTCCAGCACAAACGGCAGGCTCTGGGCCTGGGGTGCACCCAGCGTGTGTGCCTTCCCTGACTTGCAGAGCCCAGTACGAAGGTCTGGCCACGCTGGTGTCCTCCAACTGTGGATCCCAGGGGCCGAGGTCACTGGGGTCCCCTGCCTCACCCTGAGCAGGCAGAGGAGATGCTTGGAAGTTGGCGNGGGGGGGGGGGGGGGGGGGGGCGTGCGGGGGTGCTTGGAGTTGAGGGGAGCAGTCCAAACAGGTGATCTGATCGCAGGGGAGGTGTAGGTGTGGGGGGGTCCACAGGGAGCCCCTGTTTGGGATGCTCTAGTCTTGCACACTGTTCCCAGGGCAGGCGGGACCCCGGCTGTCTAGAGAGGCAGGGGATCCGGCCTGTCAAAGGTGAGGCAGGGGGCTCCAGACTGGACTCAAGGCCCTGGCTTCTCTGCTCTGGGGGTGCCCAGATCCCCCTGACTGCTGCCTGGACCCCCTCTGGGCCTGGCATTTCCAAAGGAGGGATTGGCCTTCCCCCAGCCTGGGCTGCCTGACATAATCCACAGAAGGCCCTGCAAAGTTTCTTTAAATGCGTAACTTCTTTTCACATGTGTTAGAGAAAACAAAACCAACTCATCACGCCTCCAACTTCACACATCTGAACGCTTGGGACAACATCAGGTGAAAAAGAACCCTGTGAAATGACAGGAGGAGGCCCACGGGTTGAATAGTGGTGTGGGGTCCGGGGACACTTGGGTTTGGGACATGCCCCCCTCTCCCACCACGGAGGGGCCTGGGTGAGGAGCGGGGGTGGGGGAGGCTGGACAGGGCAGGAGCTGCCCCTGGGGCCTGAGGGAGCCCCCCAGCCTCCCCGCCCCGCCTGCAGGGGCCTTGATGCTCCCAGCTGGCCCCGCCCCTTCGCGCAGGTTTTTCCTGTCTGTCCGGAGCCCTGGCAGGCAGGCCACAGGCTGGGCGGTGACTCCTCGCTGGCCAGGGCCCACTTGCTCTGCACCCTGCCCCGGGGTGAAGTGAGAAACCTGACCAGGCTCCAGCAAAGATGGGAAACCCCACCCCAGGGCCCGCGGCGGGACAGGTGTGGCTGGGCTGCGGGCTCCCTCCCACACCCACACGGGCCCCGGGCCAGGGCGGCCGAGCCCAGCCTCCCGGCTTCCGCACACTGACACTGCAGCTGCCTCTCCCCAGCCCCAGGCCCCGGGATCCAGGCCCGAGTCCCAGGCCCTGGGCTGCGGGGTGGGGTGGGCTCCACCCTTGGTGGGGAGCCCCCGCTCTGATGGCAGGGCTGGAGACTGGGGCCCCGCTCTCTTCCCGCTCTAGTTAGCTCTGGGCCTCAGGCAAGCTGCTGGGCTCTCTGGGCCTCTGCATCTGGGTGTGCGGGGCCTAGCTGCTCAAGAAGACTCACGGGGGACCCCTAAGGCCCCTGAGACCTAGAGCCTCCCCCCACAGCTTGCTCTCACCTGGAGCACACGGCTAGGTCCGGGCCCTGGGGCCAGGGGTCGGGATCAGTCAGAGCTTTCCCGCATCCTCCCTGGTGGAGGGGCTGGGACCACTCAGGAGTGGGCAGCTGTCCCTCCCAGGGCACCCCTCCTGTGGGGACCACCTTGAGCACCCATCAGCCTCACCCAGGCATAGCGGCCCTGATTCCTCCTTCGTGACCTTCCTCCATTTGTCCCAGGTGCCACGCTGGCACTGGGGTTAGCTGGGGAGGGATGGGGCAGGGTCCAGGCGGCGGCAGGGGAGGCCTGTCCTGCCAGGCCCAGTGGCACAAGGATACCCGGTCTCTCTGGAGCTGGCTGAGTCCTCACAAAGGAGATGTTGCTGGGGACCAGGAACAAACTCCTGGCAGAGCAAAGAGCAGAGGGTCCCGGCAGGGCCATGCAGATGCAGTCTGGGGGACTAAGAAATAGGACTTGGGATTTGTTGTGGGGAGCAGGGCGGTGGGAGATGGCCAGTGCCTGCTGGCGTTGGGGTGCAGAGGGCTGTGTCCTATGCCAAGCCTCCCCGCCTGCCTCCCCCTGTGGTCAGGGGACTCCACTCCTGTACTGAGGCTGCACAGTGACCTGGGGATGGCAGTCCTGAGGGGAGGCAAGACCCGACTGCGGGCATGGGCCTCAAGTTTCCCACTGCCTCCAGCCTGGGTGCTGTTGCAACACGGGGATCTGAACGTATAGCCAGAGTCCTGGATTCCAGGCCCACCCTCATCAGAGAAATACGGGTTCTTGTCTCGAGCCTGCCGACCACTGCCAAGGGATGCCTGCTGGCTCCAGGGGACCAAGGGGAGCCTGGTGCCGTGGGAGCCGTGCCCGAGAGTGGAGCGAAGCAGAGGGGACATCCTGCCCAGGAAGACGCCAAGGAGGGGAGGCCTGCACAGTCAGCCATGGCCGTACATCCTCGGCTGGGCCTGGAGGGGCCGGGGACTGCGATATGAGCTCTGAGGAGCAGGCTGTCTGTCCCTCCCCCTGCCTGGAGCTCCGGGCCTCAGGGACAGCTGAGGCTGCAGAGAGTGAACGGGCCAGGACCCAGAGCCCCGTCCCTGCCCAGACCTACCCACAGCCCCACGAGGCCCATGGTCTGCTTGCAGGGTCTCATGCACAGGAAAAGCACATTAAAGGAGAAAAGGTAAACAAGGTAAGCTGGCCTGCAGGCCTTGTGCAGCTGGGAGGAGGCTAGGGGCTCTCTGCAGGCTGACTGGGGCTCAAGGAGCAGGTGAGGACAGGCTGCAGGCATCCAGATGACTGTGAAGAGCAGCCCAGCCGAGGAGGCCCTGAGCTCAATCCGCCTCATGAAAATGCAGAAGGCCAAGGCCCTGGGGGGAGCACTCCTCCGTGGGCCGATGGCACCCTTCTCCCGGGGATGGCAGCCCTGTCCTCAGCGGCCCAGCGGAGCCTGCCCAGGGCCGCGGAGCGTGGGGGTGTGTGCGGTCCCAAGGGATCCCCATCAGCCACACAAGCCACAGCCCCTCTCTGAGCCCGTGTTCTCCTCCGTGGTTTGCACTTTGCCAGCCTCGGGCGCGCTGGAGGCAGGAACACGCAGCCCTGGGCAGGGCCGAGAGTCAGCCCTCCTCGCCCGGCCAGAACGGCCTCCACCCCGGCAGGGGAGCGGAGCTGGCTCTGGGCACTGATGTGGGGAGTCTCCTTCTGTGTACCAGGGGCCTGGGATCGAGCCCCACGTGGGGCTCCCTGCTCAGTGGGGGGTCTGCTTCTCCCTCTGCTGCTCCCCCTGCTTGTGCACTCTCTCACACACTCTCTGACAAATAAGTAAAATCTTTAAAAAATTAAATAAATAATTAAAAATAAAAATGAGTTAATAACAGCAAACTCCTGGGGTCCATATTTGAGACAGGACTTTGTAACAACTGTGGTTTCCCCTTCGGGTGCCTTCCAGGGAGCATCAAAGCTGTTCTGTCCCTCAGGTGTGAGGACAGGTGTCCAGGGGGCTGGGAGCACTCCTTTCAGGTGCATTTGAGCAGCAGAACCCCCGCCCCCCCAGGAACACTGCAGACGCCAGAGCAGTGGCTGTTTGGGCCCCAGAAACCAGGGCATGCACCAGGACCCGCAAAGCCCACGTGTGCCCGCTGGGGGCTGGGAGAGGCCCTGGGAGACAGCTGTCGGAAGTACATACAAGTAAAATGTATTTACCTATATTGACTCTGTATCCAGCAGCTTTTTGGGTTTTTTTTCAAGTTTATTTTTTAAATAACCTCTAGGCACAATGTGGGGCTCGAACCCCCGACCCCGAGATCAAGAGTCCTGCGCTCCTCTGGCTGAGCCAGCCGGGTGCCACCCCACGTATCTGCTCCCTTCCTCCCTTTAAAGCAAATCTCCCACCCACCTGGAAGTCAGTTGTAGACGCCGTGACGTCATGTTGAATATTTGGCTGCGTCTCAGGTAGGCATCCGACAGGTGGGCAGCCGACGTCCAGGAAGCTGCACCCAGGAGACGCAGCTGCACTTCTCCCGGGTCCTCTCTGCTCCCGCACCAAAGCTGTGGCTCTGTCCATAAGCCCGGGTAGCAGACCCCCCAGCCCTGGGGGTCCAGGACCCTGCCCGGGCCTCACACCGGCATTACTTGTCCCACCTCTTTAACCGCCTTTCCCTTGGAATAGACACCCCACCTCTCATCCTCTTTACCATTGACCTTAGAAAGGCTCCAGAGTGGTTGCTCGGAAGAGCGTCCTTCGATTGGGGTTTCCCTTCCTCCCTGTGCTCGATTCAGGCTAAGCACCCTGGACGAGGGCATCACACAGGCCACACTGTGAGCCACTTGGTGGGGACTGAGGTTCTGAGGGGCGGAGTGAGGCAGTCACCACCACAGGGCCTGGCCGCACCCCTCTCCCCAGGGCCTCCGGCCTCCCTCTTGCCGCTGCAGGGGGGGGGGGCTCCCCACGGGCGCAGTCTGCCACACCCAGGCCCCAGCGGCAAGGCTCCTTGCCGTGCCACCTGTTGTGTCTCCTCTGAGCTGCCCCAGGGCCAGCAGGGATCAGACGGGACCCAGGAGGCTAGAGGTGAAGGGTGGAGTGCCTGAGGTGTGGGGCTCAGGGTTCCTTGGAGGGTTGGGTGCAGGGTAGCACCAGGAGAAATCCAGACAGGAAATGGCACGCCCTTTCCCTGGGCAGAGTCTCAAGGAAGATCCAAAGGGTGTGGACCAAGGGCCCCCAGGGTGCAGGGTAGGACCCTGGGGTGCAGAGTAGGACCCCGATCTGGCTGTGTCCAGGAGGAAGGCTGGAATAGCCTGATTTCTCTCTCTGCAGCTGCCAGAAAGGAGGATGGGGAGGACAGGCTGGGGGAGGGATGGCATCACTGACTTCCCAAGCTCTTCTCCGACGGAGTCCCAAAGGTGGTGAGACTAGAGGGGAGGGGAGCCCCTGCCAGTTCGGTGTGGGGGCTCTGAGGGCCTCTGGGAAGGCCTTCCTGTTGCCGTCTCTGGCTGTCCAAGGACATGGGGCTTGCACCGCCCNCCCCCCCCCCCCCCGCCTCCGGAGAGAGCCCGGGGACACCTGCTGCAGGACGGAGGTCAGAGGAGCAGCACCCTCCTGGGAAGGAAGGGTTGGGGCAGAGGCCCTCCTGGAGCCCAGGAAGAGCAGAGTCGGGAAGGCCGTGGCCCAGAGCAGGGTGGGGGCGCACCCCCCTCGCCCACCCCCTCCTGTCCTCACCAGCTTGGGCCTCCCCCTGGCCCCACCCACCCAGGGGAGGTGGCCCTGATGGCCGGCCTCCTTGGGAGCCGTGGTGCCCTGCAAGCCACGCCCATAGGGCCCCAGGAACTCGAATCGATAAACAAGCATAGAACAAATTCCATTTCGATGAGTGCATCACCGAACAGCAGATTCCCAAGCCCCAGGGTGGGGGTCCGAGAGCCCACGGCCCCAGCTGGGCCCACTCACCCACCTGTCGGGGTCTGCCCCAATGGGAAGGGGAGTGCATTCCGCTGTCCACCATGGTTCCTGGGTCTCCCCAGCCGACCAGCACCACCCTTTTGAATGTCTACTGTGCTGCGTGGGGACAGCCATCCTGGGGCTGGGATGGGGTCGGGGAGGACCGAGGCCTGCTAGGCCTGGAGCTTGGGGATGGCTTGTGGCTTGTCAAGGTTCCTAGCTACGCGTGGGCCTAGGAGGGATGAGGATGAGTGGGGAGAAAGGCTGGGTCAGGGAAGCAGGGGGTGGGGCAGTGACACATAAGGGACGAGGCTGAGAAGGGGACTTTGAGCGAGAGACAAGACCTCGGGGGCAGGATGGGCAGGACTTGGTGTAACCAGAGGTTAGCAGTGGGGAGAAGGGGCCCCTGCCACCACCCCTCTGCCTCCCTGCTCCTGCCATACCCACCCCCCCAGGGTGCCCAGGGGTTGTCGTCAGGTGGGGGGCTTTGTCGTCAGGAGGGGGGCTGTGTCTGCAAAATGCCCAAAAGCGCACGGAGACTTCTCGCCAGCTTTCCTGAGGCCAGGACACCGTTATCTGCAGTGACCGAGGCAGGCCCAGCCTGGGCGCACAGAGGCCCCCAGTCACGGTAGGGGTGGGGCTCAGCGCTACAGCGGTGACTCCTGCGCTGATCTAACCAGCGCACCCGGCGACAGAGAGTGGTCCGCGTGAACAGTGACATGTGCTCCTGGAGGGGTGGCACCCCCTTCCCAGTGCTGTCCTAGGAAGTGCCCTCAGAAGCAGCCCGCCCAGCCCGCCTAGCCCAGGAAGCCAGGTCAGCCGTATGGCTCAGGGCCATGGACACACTCCCAGGAGAGAGGGGGGCCCATCGGGGGCCCCGCTGGCATGACGAGTTTCATTAATCTGCAATATGCCATCTCTTGGATAAAGGCGGCCTTCCCCGTCAGACAGACCTGGTTCAAATCCTGCTGTGTGGCCTTGGGCAAGCAACTGAACCTCTCTGTGCCCCTTGTCTTCAAGTTCAGTGTTATTTCCACAGCAGCGCAGCCGTGGGGATGTAAGTGCCAAGGCCGTAAAGGCAGCAGGTGTGGGTGCAGGCAGAGCCGGTTCTCTCCCTCCTCCTCTCCCTCCCACCCCGTGGCCGCAGGGCCTCCGGACAGGGCAGTCTGGCTGTCCCCTCAGGGGGCCTGGGGCTGGCAGTGTGGGGACCCAGCAGAAGACTAAGCCCAAGGAGAGGTCAGCACTGCTTGGGGTGAACAGAGGATGGCTGAGGGATGCCAGGTGAGTGCAAAGTCCTGTCCAGCAGGGGCAGGCCACTGGGAGCCTAGTCCATGGGGCCAAGCAGGGCTTCCTCTGTTCTCACTGCCCTCCCCCCATCTTTGCCCCCTCTCCGCCCCTCTCCCTCAATCTTAGCCTGGCTCCTCCATCTTCATGTTGTTCTCATTTCAGCAGCATGGAGGTGCTGGGCGGGCTGGACCGCGGGCTGGGCGGCATCCCAGGCCTCTGCCCCCAGTACTGACCCTGCAGCCCATCCAGGTCTCCTGGGGTAGCTGGACTGGCCAGGTCAAAGCCATCCACAAAACTTGCTGGCCACCCCCAGGCCTCCCAGGCCTCTCTCCAGGGTAAGGCCTGGGCGTCTGAGTTTGCACCGGGAACTCCGGAGGGCCCTTGCACTGCCACATCGTTCGGAAAGCGCTGAATGCTGGCCCAGGAACCGGCAGGGCCACCGGCTGTGCAGAGGTCCTGCTGGGGACCCAACCGCTGGCACTCCACCCACCTCCCTCCTGGGGCTGCGGAGACCTGAGCAGAGGCCTGCTCTGCCGGAGCCTTAACTCCCTTCACAACCCCAACAGGACAAGGCCTGTCCAGCCCGGAGCCCGAAGACGGGAGAGAAGGGGCTGGACCTCTTTATAGGATGCGGGAGTCCTGGGGAAGGTCTTCAAGCACCAGGCACCCTCTGCCTTGAGTGGACCAGTGAGACCACGGCCACTTGTCTGCAAATGGGGGCAGGTGGCCCTCCCTGCTCCCCACCCTGGCCCCTGGTCATCCTCTCCTGCCTCTTCTCCAGGGCTCCCGAGGGCCTCTTCCCCTCACAGTCTGGGCAGCCAGTCAGGGCTCCTTCCCCCACCTCTCTTGTGAAGGACGTCCTTGCTGTAAGATTCCTCGCTGGAAGCACCCCAGGAGCCCCCATTAGGTCCAGGTCACACAGCAAGAGAGCCAGGATGGGAGGGGTACAGGGGTGGCTAGAGCCCTTCCAAAGCGCGCCACAACTGCCGTGGCCCTACCAGGCCACTGGGACCACACAGCCCCTAAATTGCGCTAGGGATTCCCGGCCCCCCCCCAGAAGGCCTTGTTCTAGCTAATGGCTTTTCAGGGGTCCTGGTGCACCCAGGCCCCCGACTCCCAGCTGGCATCATGAGCAGTGAGTTCAACGCCAGGAAAATTATTAATTTCCATCCTCAAGTTTACTTCTGGGGAAGTTTGCCAATTAACTCCGCAAACTAAGCGCCCAGGGTAAAAGGGAGAGGCAGGCGGGACCCAGGACAGTCCTGGTGAGGGTGGGGGGTGCAGATGTAGGCTCCATTATCCTCAGGAGCTTGGAAGGCCGCAGACAGAGGAATTAGGAGGCCGCCCCCAGCCCCTTCTCACCCACGGCCGCTAGCAAGTGGCAGGAGGGGCAAGGCTGCCCTAGTCCTGGTCTTCCGGGCCATCGCTGCTGAAGTGTGTGCGTGTGCGTGTCTGCGCGTGTGCCTGTCTGCGCATGTGTTGGGGGGCCAGAGGTGGGAGGCTGGGCTGGGAGCCCCAGCTCTCAGTCTACAGCAACACTGACGGTTAGCCCCGGGTCTGAACAGCAGGAGCTGGCGGCCTTGGAACCTGTGACAACCAGAGCCACAGTGTTTCAGGTTTTCCGATGTCCCGCCGATGGTCCCCAGTCCTGGTCCTTCATGTACTTTCTCCCTTTTGCACAAAGCCAGGCCCCTCCTCCTCACTGCCTGGTTCTGCCCTGGCAGCCTTGGCTCCCCCACCTCCCATGGGTCCTCTGTCCCGGCTCTTGCCTTGCCCTGCAGTCTGGGTGTGGGGTGGGGAGCAGGCAGAGGGGTGCAGAAGGAACCAAGGAGACACACCTTCAGGGGCTGTCTGGGGCCCCAGGCCTCGGCCTTGCTCAGAGCGCCAGCAGGAGCCCGCTGGACTCTCCAGAGGCTTCAGAAACGGGAATGTGATCCACACACAGGGCTAGGAGAAGGGGGGCAGAGCCAAGGGAGGGCTCCTGACATTTGGGGGGGCTTCTAAAGGCACCCGGCAGGCTCCTTCTTGACCTACGGAACCAGCTCTGCTTCCCACGAGATGAGCGGGTGACCGCTGTGCCCACGATCCCAGGGCCCTGGGGGACGGTCCTGCCCAGCAAGCTTGCAGATGTCCGGCTCAGGAATGCTTCCCCGAGCCCGTTCTGCAGCGTCCAGGAACAGAAGGGCAAGGCCTCAGAGTGACTTTTCACCGCTTTTTAAAAGGCAGCCCAGAATATTCTGCCAGCCTAAGGCCGCGGCCTGCAGCTGCTTCCTCTGCTCCAGGCCGACTTCAGCCAGGCCATGCCTGTCCCTCCTGCAGGGCGGCTACAGCTCCCCTCCACCCATGCCCTAGCTGCCCCCACCAAACCCCAGAAGTACTTAAAAACATAAATTAAAATAAATTGCATTTTGAAATTATAAGTAGGGGCCATTTTATCACCTTTATTGCGTAACAACCACTCATGAAGTCTAGTCCCTGCGGCCTTGATCACCTGGAGACTGAAGTTCAATGCCTGCTGTCCACGCAGGCTGGGGGATGCTGGGGTCACATCCACGCACGTAGCATAATGCAAGCATAAATAAATTTACGGGCAGAGCCAGAGGCTTTGGGGAAGGTCTCGGAGGCTACAGGCGGAGTCCTTGCCTTCTGAGTGATGGGTCAGCGCATCCTGGGAAGAGAGACCTCTGGGCCTGGGGCAGGAGGCCGAGGGGGCTGAGCCGGCAGCCCCCCCACACTCACTCCACCCCCAGGGCATAGGGGCACAGGGTGGGACTGGCCTGGCAAGGCTCCTGTCAGAGGCCCAGACCAGCTGCTCTCCACAAGACCGAGCGCTAGCCTAGCTTTCCCTGGCCTCTTCCGGCCATCGCCACTTGCCTAGGCTTCTTGCACCACTATGGGAGGGGGCCCGAGGGCAAGAGTCCCCTCCTCTTTCTACACTCTGCACTAGGAGACGGCAGGGGTGAAGCTGAAAGCCAAGTAATGGCTTTGGTTGGCAACTGAGGCTCNCCCCCCCCCCCCCCCCCCCCCGTCTCCTCCCTGGCAGGACAGGTGAACACACAGCTGGGGCCCTCTTAAACCCTCTGTTCAACCTTGGGGTTTGAACGAGACTATGTGCCCAACTGAGAGAGAGACCAAAAGCCAGCAGGTACCACTTGTGCCAGACTCCATCCCCAGTGCCCCCCACCCCAGCCCCCAGGGCCCTCAGCCCATTAATCTTTAACTGCCTCTGGGCTAGCGCTGACCCCGAAAGCAAACAGGAATAGGATTCCTGGGGAAGGGACACTCCTGTTAGGGGCCACCTGAAGTGGTCTTGGGGTAGGGGTGCCGGCCAGGGCGGAAGGCTCTATCTACCTCATCGCCCCCCCAGCATCTCGCACCACCGATGTTGAAGAAGGTTACTATCTCCCCAGTTCGGAGCGCTGCGGGGCCCCAAAGCGGAGGTTGATTTCGGAGCCAGAGCTGAAAGCCCAGCAGGAGGCTGGGGCAAGGGCGGAGGTCCCCACTCTTTGCTGAGGTCCCCGCAGCAGCCGGAGGCCAAAGGCGTCCCTGCAGAAAGCAGGGGAGGGGGCGCTTCCTCCAGAAATCCGCTGGGCTATTGTTACACTTTCCGAGGCCAGGGAATTTTTCCAGGAGGTTGTGACAACCAAAAAATAATAATAACGCCCCTCCCCCAGCAGCAGGAATTCTGGAAAAAACAGCTGCTGCCGCGATCGGACCGAGAAAAAACCAGGTCAGGCGCCGCGAAGATCTAATTTAAGGCGCGCACCGGCATCCGCGGCCGCCAGCCGCGCACCAGCACGCTGCGCCCTCGCTGCCGGGGTGCGGGGTTCGCGGCCCGTCGGCTCCAGCCCCGCAGGACCAGGGCGCGCGCCGGGCTTGCCGCGTCGTGGCCCGAGTCTCCGGCGAGGCCCTGCCCTGCGGGGCTGTCGCAGCGACCTGGAGACCGACCCCGGAAGGGGGACTGCGCGCCGGGAGGCTCGGGGCTAAGTCGGTGTTCAACAAAGCACCCAATAAATGGGGGAGGGGAAGGAGGAGGATGCCGCCGCCGCCGCCGCCGTCCAGAACACAAAGCCCGACCTCAATCAGAAGTGACAGCAGAAAGGGCCGCGGGCGCTGGCGGGCCAGGCCCCAGCTGGGCCACCAAGCCCCCATCCGCACCTCTGTCTTCCGCGGGCTACGCGAGACGCACCTTTCTCCGCGGGGCGCAGAGAGCGTGGGCTCCGGGGTGGGCTCAGAGGCGGGGGCCGGCTGGGCCTGGAAAGTTCTTCGAGCTGACGCCCACTCCCCACGGGCCGCACGGGGTCAGGGGTGGAGGCCGCAGTGGGTTCCGCGAGCCCTGGTCGTCGGGGAGAGCGCGGAGCAGGCCCTGCGGGAGCGCCGGCGTTTCGCACGCAGTAGCCGGCCGAGGCTGCTCCGTCCCCAGTGTCCCGCCGAGGGTCCTGTGGGGGGCCGCTGTCCCGGCAGATGCTCGGGCCCCCATGGATGCTCCGACGGCCCGAGACTCCGGAACCAGTGCTGGGAATTTCGACGTTTCGAAGGACCCCGAGGAACGGCCCCAAGCCTGCTTGGGGAAAGGGCACCGAGTGCGCGGTCCGGGCAGGGCGGGCAGGCGGCGCCGAGCTGGAGAGGCCGCCGGGGACACAAGGCCGGCGGCTCCGGACGCCCGGGCGCCCGCCCCCCCTCCGCCCC
>NC_048230.1:44181742-44185662 GCF_002007445.2 Ailuropoda melanoleuca
CCCCCCCCCCCGGGTGTGTTCCTGTCTCTGGGGCAGAAATCAACAAACAAATAATTCTCGGTATTTCCCAAACTGGGGAACCGGGGGTGAGAAGGAAGGATGGAGAGAGGAGGGGACAGGGTCGAACCCGCTGTTTTTTTTTTTTACTTTAAAAATTATATATTTTATGTCACAATCGCTTTTCGTTAAGACCACAAACATCCAATTTGGCTTGGCATAATAAAATCAGCCGGAGCTCCCTTAAACGGAGCCATTCCAGTGAATTAAGTTGTGAAATCTAATCTATTATATCCATAAAGGAGAATGCTTTCATTGTAAATTCAGGCTATCAGGCAACTATACCTGGGGCCAGCCTCCCTTTCGGATTTGCTACTTGAAGGCTTATCAAATTACTTCAAAATGTGGGGCTACCCTCTCCATATCTCAGGCAACAAAAATTAAATGTGGCAACATTTCTTTTAATAGTAGGAAAAGGTCAGGTACAACCGCCACAACAAGGGGGTATAATTAAAAAAAGACTTTCCCCCCTCAACCTCTTCTCTGTGTTGGGAAGCTCGGTTACTATTTTACCAATTAATTCGAGTTTCTAAAGCAATCTGAACGGGCCAAGACTTCACGTTCTCTGCTCCTCCGTGGCTGCAGTGTCCAGGGAGCAGGTCCCGGGTGGATCGCACGTGGGCCGGGAAGACCTCGGATGCCCGGACACCCGGACCTCCCGTCCCGGTGCTGGGACCTCGTGGCTCAGGCCCCACCGACGCCCCGCGTCCCCGCCCGCAGTCTGCACACCTGGGCCAGGCAAGGGCCTCGGAGCCGCACTCGATCCTTGCGGCACTGGTGCGGGGCCCTGAGGCCTAGCGCGCCGTTGGTCGGTCGCTGCAGCGGCCGGGCCAGACAAAGGAGTCCCCCACGAGGGGTTAATCTGCCCCCAACCCTTCCCCGTCCCCACCCCACCCCCTCCTGCGGCAGCGCGGAGTAGGGGATGTGCAGCAACCTGACAATATTTGGCAAACGGGGCGGGGGTCTGCTGTTCTTCCTTGCACGGGGGTCCTGGGCCCCAGGCCCTTGCTGTCCAGACCACACCCTCCCCCTGCGACACCTTCATCCATTTCTGAGAATTAACTGACTCCAGGCTTGGGCCCGGGGCATTCATTGTGCGCTGGCTAGAAGCCGGGGCCCCCAAAGACTCTCCACCCGCGCTCCCGGAGAGGGGTGTTGGGGGGCGGCAAGGAGGAGGTCGAGAAGCTCGAAACTCCCAGGTAACCGGAGGACGCGGCTCTCTGTCAGGCCCGCGAGATTTACGAGGCGCCGGCGGAGTGTCGGCCAGGCCTCGCCGAGGCGGCCAGCGCACCCCGCCTAATCTTTGACTTCCATCTAATTATTTTGTTCCTGCCACTTTCAACTCTGCCCAGAGAAGCAAACAAAGGGAGTATGGGGGATGGGGCCACTAGGCAGCGTCGAGGGATCCGCGGGGGTCCCCCCCAGCACAGTGGGAGCCCCTCGACGCCCCAGGCTGGTACCCTGCGTGGGTCTCCAGGAAGGCGAAGGGCGAAGGGTAACCATACCGGGACCTTGGGGGACTCACTCTCCAGTCCCGCTCACCCTCCGCCACTGGTTAGGGTGGGGGCCGCGACCCCCTCAGAGCTCCACGCAGTCCGGCCGCAGCCACCGCGCCACCAGGCAGGAGTCCTAGGGAGGAATCCCTGTGAAAGCCCTTGGGCGGCGGGAGAAAGGAAAAGAAATACTTTCCCCTAAATTGCGATGGAGGGGGTTTGTGGAGGGGGTTCAGCGGGTGAGCCCAACAGGAGGTGGTAGAGAAGGCAGAGGGAGGCCGGATTTCTTTTCTTCCCGCAAGCGGGTAGGAGAGGAGAGGAGTGAAACTTGCATTTTTCATGTTTAAAAAAAAAATTCTAAAATGGAAAATGACTTTAGTGGTCACCACCCATAAGTCAACTAAAAACAGGGATAATTAGAGTGTGGGGAATTCGGGGTACCATAAATCTTCAGCGCCTTTTCTACTGGAATCGGGAGCCTTTACGGTTTGTTGAGTTTTATTCCGGGGCTTTGGTGGATGCGGGTCTGCGCCAGGAGAGCCATGCCGGCGCGAGCTAGGACGCGCACAGCGAGGGCGCCGTGAGCCCCTCGTCTCCGTCGCGGGAAGGTGGAAGCCCAAACTGCGCACTTTGCCCAGAGGAGGGGCCTTTCCTGCCGTAAGGCCCCCTCTACCCAGCCCGGTAATCACGACTTGGGACCACCTGAAGGAGGGTATCGAGGGCTAGGTATTGGTACAGAACCCGACTCCGGGTGGTGGCCTCGTTTTCTTTCCAGTCCAAACTCCAAGAATATTCGGGTGTCCACGGGAACTGGGAGGTGAGGCATTTTTTATAGCGTGCCCCATTCGAACCCCCACCCCTTTCGCCTAGGCCCTTTGTTCTCATTTGTGGAGGGGGGGGTGGAGAAAAGGACACAAAATCACCCCCTCCGCTTTAATCATCAAATCTCTTCATTTTCGGCCTTCCCCCAAACGGCAAGGAATACATTTTCACTCCATGGGGGATTTTCCCCCACCAGGTAGAGGCCAAATTTCCAATTTCCCACGTAGGACTCTTCCTTTTGTGAAAAAGTCTCCAAACAAAAGCTCCCCAAATCCAAACATCACCTAAAGCCCCATCAATCAGGTGGGAAAGTGGGCAGGAGAGGTGCATTCTCCCCCTGAAAGTGTCCCCAAATAAAAGCGCGCCCTTTCCTTCAACTCTCTCCAACCCTCCCCTTTGTTGCAAAGACTAAGTCCCATCCTAAGAACGGGGGGGGGGAGCTACAGGTTCACAATCAGAAGAGTTCTCCCCCCAAAACGATCCTCGGAGGACTCCTTTTGTTTGACGTGGGCATGGGGGATGGGAAGGAGCCCGCCCCAGGCCGGCTACGGGGCCTCCCCTCTCAACCCCCCCAAAAAAACAAAGCCCACGGCCTCCCCTAACTGGCAAGTCCAGGGCTCCTGGGGCTAGAAGGGGCTCACCACAGAACCAGGGGAGTTGCCCGCCCAGCATGGGGCCAAGGTTGGGTCTCCCCATTACGAGCTTCCTCCAACCCTCCCCCAAACTGAGCACCACAGCTCTAAAAAGAATCCAGGTTTTCCAGGGGATAAGACTGCAGGGAACAAAGCCCCGTCGCCCCAGCTCTGGGGCCAAGGCAGGGCTCGTGGTCTATTTGGCGAATTAAACGGAACCTGGAGAAAGCAAGCTTTTCCAAAGGGGCACCAGCTCCCAGCCCCGAGGTGGAGCGGAGGACAGTCCTCCCGCAGGGACTACAGGCGCAACCCGGGACGGCGTCCACCCCGCATTTAGCGGCCCTCCCAGAGCCCTGCAGAAAGACACGCTTGCAGCGAAAGGCGCTTACACACCAACCGGGTTTTTATTCGTTCCCTACCCTAGTGCGCTCTGGGCGCACGGGAAACAAGGAAACGCACGTACCTGGCGGCGCTCCGAGGGCGGCCTCGTGGGCCCTCCGCTGGCAAGGGGGCCCCAGAAGCCACTCCCCGCCCGGCCGGTCGCCCCACGGCCCGTCCCTCCCTCCCCGGCGACGCACCCCGCCGAATGAACTCCTCAGGAAGCGCGAGGAGCTTCCTGTCCGGGCGCTGCATCCAGCTTCCAGCGCCAAGGCCCGCGCCTCCTCCCAGGGCGCCGTCCCGGTGGAGGATCCCCGCGGCCCTGCAGGCCGGTAACCCGGCGCCGAGGCCGGGGAGCGGCGCGTCCCGCCGCGGGGCAGGGACTCTGGCCGCAGGTCCCACCCCCGGCCCGCGCGCATCCTTCTCGGCCTGGGCTCCGCGTTCCCACGTTCCCCGCCGAGCTGCGGAGACGGCCGCAGAGCCCTCGGGGAAGACGAGGAGGCGGCAGCGGCCGCGGTCCGGGCAGGAGCCCCGGGGG
>NC_048230.1:44185762-44202821 GCF_002007445.2 Ailuropoda melanoleuca
AGGGGGAGTGGGAGAGGAAGAAGCAGGCTCATAGCGGAGGAGCCTGATGTGGGGCTCGATCCTGGAACGCCCCGATCACGCCCTGAGCCGAAGGCAGACGCTAACGACTGCGCCACCCAGGCGCCCCAAGATTACTTTAAAAAAAGAAAAAAAAATAGGTAGGCCAAGGAGTAGAATAGAAACTGCTGAGCCATGAACTAGTGAGCTGGAGAATTCTCTAGAACACAGAATAAAAGGTAAAAAGTTATAATGTAGGAAGAAAATTTAAGAAGCATGAAAATTAATTCCACAGTCTCCTACATCCATTATTTAGAAGGAATTCCGAAGGACAGAGACCAGAAGGGAAGCTATGTACTTCAACAAAGATTCCAGGAAAACGCCCCGGCCTAAAGAAGACACATGACTACACTTTGGAACACAGACAGAGTGAACAAATAAAAGCTCCCAGTGGGAAAAAAAAAAAAGAACATGTTAGTTCCAAAAAAAGAAAGAAAAGGATAAGCCTGATGTCAGACATCAGCAACTTTGGATTCCAAACAATCCAGGGGTACCTTCACAGTTTGGAGGGAAAATTATTTGAGCCTATGATTCTCTGCCAGGCCTAACAGCCATTCAGCTGGGAGGAAAAACAAACACTTTTTTGGGTCATGCCAAGTGTTCGGAGAGTTTATTTCCAACAAATACTATCTGACATAATTACTAGATTATATGCTCTAGCAAAACGAAAAATGGATCCAAGAGGAAGACATGGCCTACAGGAGTCAGTGAAACTATTTTTATCAGGGAATTCGTGCTGGAAAATACTTCAACAGTCTGGGAGGAAAATCCAGATGATCTCATCCTGAGCAGGGTGGGGAGAGGAGGAGGGAAATAAAGCTGGAAAGTGTCTTATTTGTGGGGACAGTCTGGATACTGATTAATTCTCGACATGGGTAGGGAAAGGTAAGTTCAAATACGCATGCTAAAAATTTTGAGTAACCACTAGGTGAATAAAAATATGATATAAACCTTCCAAACCATTAGAAGAAAAAGTTGGAACAAAGACAACTTTCGAATCTAACAGAAACAGGAAATGCGGGCGGGAGTTGGGGTGGGGGGGCAGGAAGCCTCCAGATGGAAAGCTGTCGCTAGATCACAGGCCTGGGTTTCGGTACACTGGCGATCACAGTAAATGCGAAGAAGTCAGAGTCGTGCATTCAAAGGCAGAGACCCTTGGGATACATAAAATCCAAATCCAGACCTGGTCTGTCAGGAAGGCTGACCCCAACACCCCACCTGGGCCCTTGGGAAGAGCCCAGGCGGGAGGTTCCTGGAGGGAGTCCCAGGGCCCGCGCGGCTGGCTGGGACAGCGTCATCACCCAGCTGCAGCTTGGCATTTCGTGCAGGCATCTTGAAGTACTGTTCCTGTCCGTTAGTACTTCCACATTTTGGTAGCTGTGTAATGTGTTGTTGAAGACGCTCAAATATCACGTGTCGATTTTTATGATGCATGTGTACAAAACACACAAAAATCATATAGGCTTTGATGAGTGTATTTGAATATAATTGGCTGAATATAATTAGCTTCTTTTATAATCCTATGTGTTTTCTGTATTTAAAAACCTTATTCTGAGCAGGGATCCACAGACCCCCTAGGTGCCAGGAAGAGCCCAGGCCCATCTGCTGCTAGAGCCCGGTCCGGGCGGGGTGCGCCAAACGCTCCAGGACTCCAGGGCAAGCTCAGTATTTCTATAAGCACTCCCGCAGGAGATGCTCTGGTCTTCCCCTGGATCCTGTTGGGTTTGGGTGGGAAGCCTGCCATCACCAGTCACCTCGCCCAGCCCGAGGGCAGAACCGGCCCCTCCCCACGTCTCTGCGTCAGAGCCCAGGAGCCCAGGTCTGGGAGACACTGTTGGACCTCCGTTGTCAACTCTGGTGCTTGCCCTCCTCTGTCGTGTGAAACATTAAGCTTCCGTATTCTTGCTGCCAGTCCCAGACGGAGTTTCTGCTACCTACGCCCCACCCGGAAGAAAGCACCGCACACGCGGAGAAAACGAAGGAAAGCCAAAGGTGACAGCGGCTCATGTGCGGCTTCTCCATCTGTGCGCTGGCCACACTGTGAGAATGTGTGGGGCTGCACGTTCATTTTTTTAAAGATTTATTTCAGAGAGAGGGAGAGAAAGTGCAGGGGGTGGGGGTAGAGGGAGAGAGTCTTAAGCAGACTCGGAGCAGTGCAGGGCTCTTGCGGGTCTTGGTCTCAAGACCCTGAGATCGTGACCTGAGTCAAAACCAAGAGTTGGTCACTCAGCCGACTGTGTCACCCAGGCGCCCAGTAGGACCGCACGTTTAACACAGGTGTGTGTCTGTGTGTGTATAGTGTGCTTCCGTTCACAGGGTGAAAATGCTGTACTAGAGATGATGTTTGCACAACGTGGTGAATGGTCTTCAGGTCACTGAATCCTGTATAAAAATGGGTAAAATGATGAATTTTGTATGTATATTTTACCACAACAAAAGGAAAGAAAACTTGAGAGGATTAGAGAAAGCATGCTAACTCAGACGCTAACAAAAAGGAACGTGTGTAGTGTAATAGTAGTAAGAGAAGTGGAATCCAAGGCCAAAGGCATGTAGAGAGACCCCCTCAGCCCCACCGCATCTCACGTCCAGCCGCCAGAGAGCCGTGCCAATGACATCAGCTATTCCGTGGCTGTTCAGTTGCAAAAAAAACGGAAAACGTAACAGTGACCTGCACGTCTTTGTCTCATGAGGCAGGAAGTGCAGAAGTTGGAAGTCCAAGATGAACAGAGAGCTGCCTGAGGAAGTTGTCAGAGGCATAGATTCTGTCTTTGGGCAGCGTGTGGCTTGTGTCCTCATGGTTGCAAGATGGCTGCTGTGCCTCCAGTTACATCCTGTTTCCAAAATTGAGGAAAGGGAAGGGCCAAGGAGTAAAGCTTTATTTCCACAAAGCTTCCCTTTATTTTTAGGTGGAGAAGTCCTCAGAGGTTTCTGCCCACATCTCCTTGGTCAGGACTAGGTCACGTGGACACCCCTGTCTTCAAGGCAGACAGAGTCTGCCCCGCCAGTAGTGAACTGCTACAAACCAACCAACGTGTCTTCGAGACACAGAGAGCAAAAATTCACAGGGGCGGCGGGCGGGCTCAGTTGGTGGAACACACGATTCTTGATCTCAAGGTTGTGGGTTTGGGCCCCATACTGGCTGTAAAGATTACTCAAAAATAAAATCTTTAGGGGCGCCTGGGTGGCGCAGTCATTAAGCGTCTGCTTTCGGCTCAGGGCATGATCCCGGTGATCTGGGATCGAGCCCCACATCGGGCCCTCCGCTATGAGCCTGCTTCTTCCTCTCCCACTCCCCCTGCCTGTGTTCCCTCTCTCGCTGGCTGTCTCTATCTCTGTCGAATAAATAAATAAAATCTTTAAAAAATAAAATAAAATCTTCAAAACAATTATAGTGTACACAGATCTGCACATAGATCTTAACACATCAGTCTCAGAAATTGAGAAACCCAGCGGACAAGAAACAATGAGTATACGACGGCTTTAAAAAGCACAATTAACAAATGCAATCCAACAGACCTCTGTAATGGAACGTTGTGATGCATGGACAGAGGCTCTATTATTTCACACGTGTGGACCAGTCACAAAGTTGTCCATTTATTTGGACCACAAAAGAAATCTAACAGATCGGGGCACCTGGCTGGCTCAGGTGATGATGTCAGGGTCATGAGATCGAGCCTGGCACCAGGCTCCATGCTGGGCATGGAGCCTGCTTAATATTCTCTCTCTCTCTGTCTGCCCCTCCCCCTCCCTAAAATAAATAAATGAATGAATGCGTAAATAAATAAATAAAAATTTTAAAAGAATTCTAATAGATTGAGGCACCTGAGTCAGTTGGCAGAACATTCAACTCTTGATCTCAGGGTTGTGAGTCTGAGCTCCACATTGGCTGTGAAGCCCACCTAATTGAAAAACAAATCTAATAGATTAACAGAGCAGAAATCGTGCAGTTCACATTCCTTGACTACAATGAAATCATTTAGAAATTAAGAGGAAGAAGGCTACATAAAAATTAATCACTTGGGGGGCGCCTGGGTGGCACAGCGGTTAAGCGTCTGCCTTCAGCTCAGGGCGTGATCCCGGCGTTATGGGATCGAGCCCCACATCAGGCTCCTCTGCTATGAGCCTGCTTCTTCCTCTCCCACTCCCCCTGCGTGTGTTCCCTCTCTCGCTGGCTGTCTCTATCTCTGTCGAATAAATAGATAAAATCTTTAAAAACATTAATCACTTGGGTGTTGAAGCACATCTGAATAACTCTTGGCTAAAGGAGGAGATCAACACAGCGATCGTGAACTATTTATGAATGAAGAAGCAACGAGAATACTGTAAACCTGTGTGCGGTCCCCGAGGAATCATTGGAAATGCACACCCTGAGTTCATTACTGGAAGGCAAGAAAGACCGGGAAGGAACACATTCAGCTTTCAGTTGGAGAAGTTTATAAAAAGCAACAAAGAAATGCCAACATCTTAGTTACAGTTTTTGCATTTGTGTTCATAAAAGAACACAGGATGTTGAAACAGATTTCTGTTGGTTTTCCACTCTGGGGTCAGGAAGAGTCAGGAAGAGTCCTATCTCCTACGCTCTGGAAGCGTCTCCGTCTCTGCTACTTACCTGTCCTTGAGAATACGGCCGAAGCCGCCTTAAGACCATCTGGGCCTGGTGACATTTGTATGGATAGATTCTTGATCATCTTGCCAATTTCCGGTGGTTATTTCTACTTCTTCTTGAGTCAATTTTAGGCTTTTTTTTTTCCTAGAAAATAATCTGGATTTCTTTTTTTTATTTTCTTGGTGCTGAGGTATCCCGCACGTTCTCATAATCAAACAAACAAACAAACAAACCCCCAGCTCTGCCTTTGTGTTTTTGGCCCCTTCCCTATTCCGTGTGTGTGTGTGTGTGTGTGTGTGTGTGTGTGTGTGTGTGTGTGTCTGCACTCCCGAGGGGTCTTCCTGCAGCTGCAGAGGGGCCCTCACTCCGACAGTGACATCTCTGCTGTGTCCTGTCACACCCTTCCTTCCCCACCGGCTTTTCTCTCCGTGTATAAATGCTCTCAAGTTTCTCTCACCTGAGAGTAAACAGCGTCATCAACAACAAAGCCCCCCTGAACCCCGAACACCGCCTCCTAGAGGGACTTCCCCTTAGCCTGCACTCTATCCCACTCCCTCTCTCCTCGGCAGAACATCCAGAAAGAGTAGTCCACGCCAAGGCTCCTGTCTTGTTTCGGTGTTTCCCCAGTGCATTGGAACCAGTACCTCTGTAAAATAGAATAAAACGAATGACTAGAAAAACGAAATAAAAACCCCAAAGACATCCACAGTGTAGGCCCTAATTTTGTGTTGCTGGATTCCACAGACCTCAAGAACCCTGCCAGCCTGCCCTGGACGTTGCCAAATGCTCACTCTGGGCTCCGGTGCCTCTCAGCCTGGGGCCTGGTGCACGGCCCTCGAGGGGAGTGCCGTCACCGTCTCGAATCCACCGCCGTGGGCCCTGCTTCCACCCTTCCTCGCTCAGGCAGCGGCCTCCAGAGGCTCCGGACAGCTTCCCAGCCCTTCCCTCCCTGGGCAGCTCCCTCGACACCACCTCTGGGCCTTTTCTTCCCTGAGATTGCTGTCCTGCCTCCCCTCCTTTTGTTTCTTTTCCCTGTTTCTCCACCTGCCCCGTGCACCCTCTTCCCTGGGCTCTCTGCACGCTTTCTCTGGAAAACCGTGCTGTCGGCTGAGAACGGCCAGGTTCGCCCTCCAGCCTCCTCCCTGCCTCCCAGACCCCTGGCCACCTCCTCCGTGATGTCCACACCACCTCCGGGTCAGCATCCCTGCATTAGTTAGGGCTCTCGGAGCTAACTGGGAAGGGTATAGTTTGGCTCACAGATTGAAGGGAAGAGCTGCACATCCAGGTGCCCCACAGGACAGAAGCAGGGGTGCTCCTGGAATCCAGGGGGCAGGAATGCCCTGGCGGTCTGCTTTGGCTTCTCCGTGGGATGTATCCGCCCTGCTCCAGTCACTCATGTTGCACGACAATCCCCGGACTCCGTGGCGAAACCCGCCACTTCATTCTGCTCCCACATTCCGCGAGCTGGAATTTGGAGCAGGACAGCAGGTCCTGGTCTCTGCCCCACGAGCTCTGAGGTTTCGTCTGGGAAGACAGCTGGGGGTGACTTGAACGGCCTGGGGCCTGGAATCATCGGGAAACACCTGCATTCCTATTTCTGGCGGCCGATACCAGCTGTGGGTCTCTCCTGTGGCCTCTCCCTGTGGTTTGGGCTTCCTCATGCCCCAGCAGCCTGCCGTGCCACGCTGCTGGCAGCTCAGCTCGGCCTCTGGAGGGACAGAATCTGGTAGAAGCTGCAGGTCTTTTCCGACCAAGGCCCTGATTGGACGGGGCTGGGGGGACACAGATCTACCCGCTGATGGAAGGAATATCAAATAATTTGTGAGCGTTTTTTGTTTTCAGACTACTGAAGAAGGAAATGTCGGATAAGCTTCTGAAATTCCAGTGGGGAGAATCTCACTGCTGAGTCCTGTTCATATGCAGAAGGATCCCCACGAGAGCCTGCTTCAAATTCAGATTGCTGGCCAGGAAATTTGGTCTCTTAATTCAGGGTGGGGCCTGGGAAGCACACAGAATAGGCTCCCTCAGCGATTCTGATGTAGGGTCCCCAGGGGAAACTCAGTTTCAAAGACATCAGGGCGATTTTCTCGGCGTTCTTCCAAACTACCAGTGTGAGCGGTCAGGAAAACCACGCCCAGCCCCGGCCAGAGCGGGCGGGTTTGTGCTGGAAGGGTGGCCGTGGGCCTGGCGGGGGAGCATAAACAAGGGGTCCCCGACAGCTGTGAGAGGCAAGAGATGGGAGCCGGGGCATTTGCTCCCTGGCCTTGCTGGTGCCACTGTGACAGCCTCACCTCTGTCCCCTCGCAGCCTGTGAGCTGCACTCAGGCAGGGTTCCCCCTTGTTTCCTGTCCCCCAGCACTCGCCCAAGGGCTGCTCACAGCACCTCCACAAATCCTAGGAGTGGACTGGACAGGGGTTGTGGCTTAGCCGAGGTTGTGGGCTTGAGAAGACGTTTGTCTCCGGAGAGCTGGTGGTTCTCCGTCCGAGTGCACGTCAGAACCAACGTGGGGACCTGCCCACCGGCCACCGGGGATTCCAATTTAGAGGCTGTGGAGGAGGCCCAGGACAGCATTTCTTCCTAAAGACTTAAAATTTTATTTGCATATGCAAATGTATAAGATAAATAGTATACCATGATTCATCTTAAGCAACGATACAAAATCACATCAGATACACACACGATACCAGCTAGGATGCGTTGTTATTACGTGTATTTTGAAATAATGATGGATTCGTGTGCAGCTGTCAGAAATAACACGGGGAGATCCCCCCTACCGTTCGCCCAGTTTCCTCCCATGGTAACACCGTGCAGAATGATCTCGCAGCATCACAACCCGGACATCGGCCTGGGCGCGGCCAATACACAGGGCAGCCCGATCACCACCAGCGCCCGTTGCGCCGCCTTCTTCGGGCGCCCCGGCCTCACCCCCCGCAACCGCCTGTCTGGCCTCCGCTTCTGTAGTTTTGTCGTTTCGCGAGTGGCACGTAAGCGGGGTTACACAGTAGGTGACCTCAGGGCCTGGCTTTCTTTGCTCAACGTCCTTCCCGGGGCTCCCCGATCGCCGCTGAGCAGTGTCCCCAGTGTGGGGGCCCCACAGTCAGAGGCAGTTGCAGGTTCAGGCCTAACAGACACAGCCAGCGCTTCCTGGAGAGGCCGCGGGACCTGGCGCTCACGGCCGCAGCTTCTGCCACCCTGGGCGCCCTCCTGAGAGGCGCGTGTTGGTGTCTCTCGGTGGCTGTAGCGTGTTTCCCCGACAAGCGACAGCGTTGAACGTTTTCTCCCGGTTTACTTGCCACCTGCACGGCCCTGCGGGGAGAGGTCTGTTCCTGCCTTTGCTCATTTTCCCATCCAGCTGTTCGCCTGTCTGCTGCTGAGCCGGGAACCGCGTGTCCCGGGGCGCCAGCTCTCGGCCGGGCCGTGGTTCCCGCTTCCAGCCCGCGGGGCCAACGGCCGGGCTGCTTTCTTCNTGCTGCTGAGCCGGGAACCACGTGTCCCCGGGCGCCAGCTCTCGGCCGGGCCGTGGTTCCCGCTTCCAGCCCGCGGGGCCAACGGCCGGGCTGCTTTCTTCAGCTTCGTCCTCTGGAACAATTGGAACGTACAGAAAAGTTGTTGGAATAGTCGAGTCCCTATGTACTGTTCACCCAGACTGCTCAAGTATTAACCTCTTTTTCTAGCGTTTTGCAGGTTTTTGAACCATGAGAGCAGGGTGCAGACGCGATGCCCGTTGCCCCTTCGTGCTGAGCGTGTGTTTCCTCAAACGGACACCGGCTCCCACACGGCAGTGGCCTGACAATCAGAATCGGGACGTTACTATTGACACAACACTATTCTTCAACCACAAACCCCGGGAGGTTTCACGAATTGCCCCCGACAAATCTTAGAGAGTTCTAGAACCCGCCCAGGCCACCGGTGGGTCTGTTGTCCTGTTTCCTCCTTCTCCTTTGATCTGGAACTCGAGTCTTTCTTTGTGGCTTCGTCACGTGGTCAGTTTGGGGAAGCTCATGTGCCACACTTTGGTCCGATGGGCAGGTTCGGTGCTTTGGAATTCAGGGAGGAAGGCAGGACAAGCAAAGCATGTCTAGCAGATGGGTAAACTGAGGCCAGAAAAATGCAGGAGCTTGCTCAGTGCGGCAGAGCTAGCAGACAGCGGGGTTCCCCAGCTCGCCAGCCCCTTCCCTAAGGCCGCACATGCCCTGGGACTCTGGAAGCTGCTGTCAGCCGATAAGGCAACCCAGAAGGTCACAGGACAAAAGGGTCACTTTTTCAAAATCTAATTTAAAAAGTGCTACACGGGGGGTGCCCTGCTGGCTCCCTCGGTGGAGCGTGTGACTCTTGATCCAGGGGTCGGGAGTTCGAGGCCCAAGTTGGGCATAGAGTTTACTTTTAAAAAGTTAAAAGTAAAAATTTAAGAAAATGTTTAAAAATATTTTTTTTAAAAAGTGATACCCTGGACCACTTTCTTACACCATACCTAAAAATAAACTCAAAATGGATTCAAGACTTAAATGGAAGAGTTGAAACCACAAGCCTCCTAGAAGAAAACCTAGTAATTTCTCTGACATCGGCCTTAGTGGAATTTTTTGGATCTGTCTCCTCAGGCAAGGACAAGGAAAGCAAAAATAAGCAATTGGGACTCACGGAAATAAAAAGGTCTGCACACTGGGGCGCCCGGCTGACTCAGTCGGTGGAACATGTGACTCTTGCTCTCAGGGTCATGAGTTCGAGTCGCAGGTTGAGTGTAGAGATTACCTAAAAAAAAAACAAAAAAACCCTGCACAGCAAAGGAAACCATTAACAAAATGAAAAGGTAACTTACTGAGCAAGAGAGGCTGTTTGTAAATGACATACGTGACGAGGGGTTAGCATCCAAAATGAATAAAGAACTCATGTGACTCAATATGAACAGATCCCAAATAATTCAAGTTAGCATTTTTTTAAGATTTTATTCATTTATTTGAGAGAGAAAGAGGGAGAGAGAGAGAGAGCAGAGAGGGAGAGGGAGAGGGAGAAGCAGACTCCCGCTGAGCAGGGAGCCCGATGCGGGACTCGATCCCAGGACCCTGGGATCATGACCTGAGCTGAAGGCAGACGGTTCACCAACTGAGCCTCCCAGGTGCTCCAAAACCCAAATAATTCCATTTAAAAATGGGCAAAAGACCTGAATGGACACTGTGCCAAAGAAGACGCCCAGGCGGCCAACAGGCACATGAAAAGATGCTTTTCACTCATCCTCAGGGAAATGCACATCGAAACCACAATAAGACCTCACCTCACCCCTGCTGGAGTGACCAGACTCAAATAGACAAGAAGCATAAGTGTTGGCAAAGGTGTGGAGGAAAGGACGCTCGTGCACTGTTGGTGGGGATGCGCACTGGTGCAGCCACCGTGGAGGACAGTATGGAGAGTCCTGAAAAAACTAAAAAATAGAAGTGCTGTACAATCCAGCAAGTCCACGTCTAGGTATTCATCCAAAGAAAACAAAACCACGAATTTGAAAAGACCCATGCATTCCTTTCTTTGTCGCAGCATTATTTACAATAGCCAAGACATGGAAACAGCCCAAAGACCCATGGATAGATGAATGGATAAAGTAGTGAGCGCGAGTGCACACACACACGCACACACACCATGCAATATTACTCAGCCACAAAAAAGAACGAACTCTTGCCGTTTGCAATGATGTGGATGGAGCTAGAGGGCATTATGCTAGTGAAATAAGTCAGAGAAAGACAAATACCATATGATTTCACTTACAAGGCGGAAATCTAAAAAACAAAACAAACACACGAAACAAAAAACAGAAACAGACTCAGACACCGAGCACAAACTGGTGGTTACCAGAAGGGGTGTGGACAAAATGGGTGGAGGGGACGGAGAGGGATGACCTCGCAGCTACGAGGACATAAGACACGAACACGGGAGGAACGTGCTGTGGGCACTGTGGCAACTTCGTGTGCTGACCATTCTGCGATGTATGTGGCATCACTACGTCTGCACCTGAAACTAATACGACATTGTGTGTCAACGACATTTCAGCAAAAATTTTTAAAATGTGATACATAGGGGTGCCTGGCTCTCTCCTTCGGTGGAGTGTGGGACTCTTGATCTCCGGGTCATGAGTTCGAGCCCCATGTTGGGGGTAGAGATCACTTTAAAAATGTGATAAATAGGGGCGCCTGGGTAGCGCAGTCGTTAAGCGTCTGCCTTCAGCTCAGGGCGTGATCCCGGCGTTCGGGATCGAGTCCCACATCAGGCTCCTCCGCTATGAGCCTGCTTCTTCCTCTCCCTCTCCCCTGCTGTGTTCCCTCTCTCGCTGGCTGTCTCTCTGTCACATAAATAAATAAAAAATCTTTTAAAAAAATGTGATAAATAAAACTTTATCTTCAGGGGCACCTGGGTGGCTCAGTCGGTTAAGTGTCTGCCTTCGGCTCAGGTCATGATCCCAGGGTCCTGGGATCGAGTCCCGCATCGGGATCCCTGCTCGACAGAGAGCCTGCTTCTCCCTCTCCCTCTGCCCCTCCCCCTGCTTGTGTGCTCTCTCTCTCTCAAATAAATAAATAAAATCTTAAAAAAAAAAAAAACTTGAACTTCAGAATTGGTCTTTATGTTTCGTGACCGTGATTTTTTGAAGTGTACAGGCCACTGACTCGGTAAAATTTCCCTCCGTTTGGGTCTGTGTGATGTCTCCTCCGCATTGGATCCCCCTTCTGTGCTTCTGGCGGGATATCCCAGAAATGACGTCTTCTTCCTGTTGCGTCACACTGGGAAGCACGCGACGTCTGTTTGCCCCAGTACCGGTGTTATTAATGTTTGCCACCCGGTTAAGATCACGTTTGCCAGGTTTCTCCACCATAAGGTTAATTAATTCATATTCTGAACTCACAAAATTAATAAGCAATAGTTAGTAAAAACTTTGTGAGGAGATATGCTGAGTCTGTCAACATCCTGGCGTCGCCAGCCTCTCTCCGACGAGCAGCGGGAGACTTCGCTGTGGATTCTGCCCTGAATCAGGGATGGATGTGCGGGCTGCCGAGCTCACGTTCGCTAATCGCGGTATTCCTTCCGCATTTCAGGGTCTGCTTTCTGTCCCGTTCCTGTATTCGTTCATTTATTTACATCACGAACTCTCTCTACCATAAATGAAGAGAGCAATCCGTTACAATCTTTATTCTGTTGCTCTCTTGGTCCCAGGTTTGGCCAGTGGGAACCCCTTCAAGCCTCTTTCTGACTCCCACGCCTTTACCTTCTTCCTCTGAACCCCTCCTTCCTCTGTGGCCCCACAAGCCATTCCAGGCACATCTAGAGCCTTCCCCGCCCCAGCTCTGGAACCCGCCATTTCTCCAAAGAGCCCGCGTTCCTTTTAGAAGAGAATGGAATTTGGAAACCAAGGTCTGGGGATCAGGTGTGCTCACTGCTGCTAGGACTTCAGTTTCTGGGCCCTTTGGGCAGACGGAGCTCAGAAACACACCCCACGCACCACACACCCCGACGTCTATTTCTATTAAAAAACAAGTTCATGCCAAAAGGCCCTCACCCAAGGTAAGGGGCAGGTGGTTGTGGGCAGGACGTGGGAACCCTGCGCTGGACGATGTCCGCTGATTCCACCTGTCTCCAGGAAGTGTTGGCTGGGGGACTCTCTGCCCTGCAGCCAGCATTGAGCCCCAAGCCCCCAAAGGGAACCTGTCTTCATTCTTCCAGCCTCAGTGCTGTGGTGGCTTCGGGTATCAGGTCTGGACAAGCCAGGGTGGGCCTCGGTGGGCCAGGCAGCGGTGAGACCATGCTGGCCCGGGGGGTCTGCACCAGTGGCCTTGTGCAAGAGCTGGAAACTCCCTGGCTCAAAATCCTAGCTGTGAGCTAAGAGGGCTGCACCCAAGAGGCCCCCTTCCCCATCCGTGCTGTGTCCCCCTCCCACCACTGTCTGGGCTCTGCTGTGCTGTCAGCCATTTTGAGCCCATCCTGGGCCTAAAACCTAAAAGACAGCCTGCCCCTATGAGCACAAGCCCTGAGCATGAAGGTATCAGCTGCCCAGGCCTTTGGGGACCAGGGGGGCGTGCAGAGGTCAGGCAGGGGGTGATCCCCAGAGGCGCCACTGAGCTCAGTCAGGCCCCACAGAGAACAGGGTTCTGGAACTTGCTCCCTCATGCAGGGGTGGGCGGGGACCCTGTTTGGGTGCTGGCAGCACCAGGCCGAGTCTGGCATCTGGAATTCCAGAGGGAAATCAAACCTTGCCGGCCGCTCTCGGAGGGGGGAACTGAGGCTCGAAGCGAGCTCACACACCTGCTAGTATCAGCTCTGCCCTGTGCACACTTCTGTCTGGAGCCCAGGGAAGGGCCTGGAAAGGGCTGAAAGGCGCCTGCGGCCTCGGAGCTGGAGGGAGCTTATCTCCCGACGCGCATGGAGGCGCGCTGCCCTGTGTGCTCACAGGTTCATTTGTTTGATGAATTTGTCATAACTTGAAAGGCCCTGGTTTATAACGCGAACTTCCTGTTCCAGCCCAGTTGCCGACATAACCACAGGCAGGTTAATTGCACGTCCATCACCCGCCGGGGGAGGCGGTGCGCGGCCGGCCTCCCGCCACATGGCCTCGCGTCCCGCAGCCTCCCCGGGACCGGCTAGCTCCCCGGCCGCACCTGGCCCGCGGCCCCCTGCGCTCCAGAGCCCCCCTTCCTCACCCCTTCCTGTGAAGTAGACCAGCTGGGGACAGGAGGACAGACACCCTTGGTGTGTGCCCAGGAGGGTGGGCCCGGGACAGCCCTCCTGGAGAGTCACGGAGAACAGTCCTCGGAAAACGGCCGGGCGGCCAGGAGCCCGGCTGGAGCAGGGCCGGCCAAGCTCCGGAGCTGGCTAAGTGGGGAGACGCAGGGGCGTGGGGCTGGCCGAGGATGGCCGGGGTGGCAGGGCCGCCCTGCCGTGTACCCATGGCCGCAGGGAGGGCGCCTGGCCCCTGGAGCATCCCTTCACTCTGTTGTCTCTACCGTTTCTGCTGTTTGGACTTCTGTTTTTAAGTATTATGTGATTTGGGGTGCCTGGGTGGCACAGCGGTTAAGCGTCTGCCTTCGGCTCAGGGCGTGATCCCGGCGTTATGGGATCGAGCCCCACGTCAGGCTCCTCCGCTGTGAGCCTGCTTCTTCCTCTCCCACTCCCCCTGCTTGTGTTCCCTCTCTCGCTGGCTGTCTCTATCTCTGTCGAATAAATAAATAAATAAATCTTTAAAAAAAAAAAAAAAAGTATTATGTGATTTTCCTCGGACCTCCATGACACTTTGCTACTAACTGGGAGCCTGAAAGCAACAGGAATTTATGCTCTTACAGTTGTGGAGGCCAGAAGTCCTACATCAAGGTGTCAATGGGTCTGAGCACCCCCCAAAGGCCCTGGGGAAATTCTTCCTTGCCTCTTCCAGCTACGGGTGCCCCGGGCATCCCCCCAGTCTCTGTCTCCCCCTCACTGGACTTCTCCCTCCCTGTGTGTCTGAGTCTGAAATGTCTCTCCACCTTTTTCTTATTACGAGGATGCCTATCATTGGATTTAGGGCCCAGCCTAAGTCCAGGATGAAAATGGGATGTAATTCAGAACAGGAGGGACCCCAGACCTGGAGCCCGGCCCCTCCTCTACGAAGTCAGGTGCATGGCCTGAAAGGGACCTGGGCCAGGCCAGAGCCCTCAGCACCCAAGCCCGTACAGCTGGGCTGTCTTCCCAGGGCCCCTTCGTCGGGCCCGGGACACCCCGGCTGGGGACATGCCAGAAAAGCCACAGTAATAGCATTGAGGTGTATTTGAGACCAGATCCAGGTGCTGTAGAGACCAAGTGAGGCCAAGGGGGTGGGTGGTGCGGCTATGACTGCCTGTCCCAGCTGCCCTTCCCAGGATGGCTCTCTGCCCACACAAGCCTAGGAGCCAGCCAGATGCAGTGTTTGGGGTCAGGCCGCCCTGGGCTCTGTCTGCAGCCCTGGGGCCTTGGCAAGTGACCTCTCTTCCTCACCTGGAGGTGGGTGCAGGCCCCCCTCCACTGGGGACCCTGGGGCTGCCCATGGGGATTGATTTGATCCGGTCACCAGACTTCACCCAAGATTTGGCCTCGGGAGGAACAATCAGGTGGCCTGTCCTGCCCTCTGTGCTCCCCTAGCTCTGACGGTGGCCAGGCCCACAGTGGTAGCCCTTACTTGCAAAGGTGTAGGGCCTGGCTGAAGTGGCCGGGAGAGCAAGGAAGGCCAGGGGCCCACACTCGACCAAGGCTTCAGGCACATCCTCCTTTGGAAGCAGGATCAGGCCCAAAGTGTGGACAGGAGACTGACGGCTACATGTCACAGCCTGCTGGGCTGAGCTGAGAAGCCAGGGCCCGGGACCCAGAGACAGTGCCCTCCCTCCACCAGGCCATCCAGGGCAGCCTCAGACAGGGGGACGGTGATACCTGGGAGCAGTGAAGGGGCCAATAGAGGGGGGCCTTCAGGACATGGGGCCGTGCCTGGCTTCCCCGGGGTTCCCCCTCGGCCCTCCTGCGGCTGGGACTGGAGGGGTTGACCCAGGACATCACCTGTCAGGACTCAGGTCCATCCACCCCCCCGCCCCCGTGGGAGCTGCCAGCTTGCCCCACCCATGTCCTGCCTTCTTGGCCCCCCGGCTGCCCTCCCAGTGCTTCTCCTCTACAGTGGGGTGAAGGGCTGGGAGGCCTGGGGGGTCCTGAGGGAAGCTGCTGGCCGTTCCTGGGCTGTTTCTGCAAGGCGGGCTGCTCATTCCCACAGCGCCCTCGGAGGGAGGCTAGAGAGCCCAGTTTTCAGGTGAGGCTCAGAGCCGCCCAGGGCCCCAGATGGTGGGGGGGGCGGGGGGTAGAGTGGGAGAAGCAGAGCCCTGCCTCCCTCCCCCTGCCGGGGGTGGGGCGGCGTTCCCAGCCCCCAGGGGCACAGGACCTAATCGGGTGACTGGTGTCTTTGTAAAGTGAGGTGCCAGGGACGGAGGGTGGGGACGGCAGCACACGCTGAATGTGCTAAATGCCACCGAACTGTACTTACAAGTGGTGAAAACAGCCGTTTTATGTACATTTCACAATTTAAAAAAAAGGTAAAAACTTTAAAGAGAAAAGAAGAGCAAGGCAGAGGGAGATTTGAGACACAGAAGAGACAGAGGCTGGCGGGGGTGGGGATGGGGACGGTCGTGGCCACCGGAGGCCAAGAGGCATGACCCAGCTGTACCTCAGAGCCACGCGTGGTCTGGGATTCCTGGCCTCCGGGCTGCCAGAGGACGTCTCTGGCTCTGAGCCTTCGCTGCCGCCGCCCCAGGACACTCACAGTCAGCCTCCAGGTGCTGCTTCCGCTCTTGGGGTGGGGGCGGGGGGGGCGAGGGGAGGCGGGAACAGGTGCGCTGCTGGGGTCACTGGGATGGGAGGCAGGGCCCTTCTCTCCCCATCGCGGGTCCGACCCGGGCCTCAGGGACCTCCCCTGCCAGGAGGGCTGGCTGTAATCAAGGAGGTGCCTGGCACCCTGGGGACAGTGCGGGGCTCATGGGGCACAGAGGGGGTGGTCCCTGCAGAGTTGAGAGGTTGGGGCCAGCAGACCAGTTCAGGGAGGGGACCCTGTGGTCCACACTGGGGTGGGGTGGGGTTCAGTCTTGTGTGCTGGCGGGTAGCCTGAGAGGGGGAGGGGAGGGGAGCAGGGGCGTGTCCAGGTGGCCCGTGGCCAGTAGCCACTGCCGAAGATGCAAGGGTTGGTGCTCGGCCCTTCTCTTGGCTGACCCAGGAGATACACCTGCTTGGTAAGACCTTCCTTTTCCAGCCTTCCAGGACACTCCCTGGCCTGGTGGCCCTCTTGCTTCTCTGCCCCTCCCCCCCAGCTATCCCTTCTCACTCTTGCACTGACCTCATCCACACCTCTGCTTTCCATCAGAGCTACACCTGGACTCCGTCGTCGACTCTGCAAGCCGGTGGGTGGCTCTCACGCACCCCAGAACCCACCCAGCTGCCTGATAGCCTCCCTTATGCTGAGCAGAGTGCACAGGGGCCCCCGAGCCTCCCTGAAGTCTGCCAGCCTCAGCACCCTTTCTTGGCCAAGGGCCCCCATCCCTCCAGGCTCAGGCCCAGACCGCAGTCATGCTTGACTCTGCCCCTCGTAGACATGGCAAATCCCCATAGCTCCTAGTTTCAAAATTCATGCAAAATCCAACTCTGGCCCTCCCCAGGCTGAGTGCCATTCCCTGACCTGCAGCCTCCTCCCCTGGGCTTGGCCGAGCCCCCCCTCCCCCCTCCCCCCAGCTGCCACAGCCATCCTTTCCCCACTCAAAGCTTTCCACTGGCCTTTTGCGCCAGTCTTTCCAGCACCTGCAAAGACCTCTGGGATCCACCCACTGGTTCCCCCAGCCCCAGCCTCATCTCTTCTCCCCCCTACCCCCACTGAAGGTCAACTGGCC
>NC_048230.1:44203352-44212195 GCF_002007445.2 Ailuropoda melanoleuca
TCCCCTCCCCCCTCCGCCCCCAAGTGGCCTCCAGCTGCCACAGCCATCCTTTCCCCACTCAAAGCTTTCCACTGGCCTTTTGCGCCAGTCTTTCCAGCACCTGCAAAGACCTCTGGGATCCACCCACTGGTTCCCCCAGCCCCAGCCTCATCTCTTCTCCCCCCTACCCCCACTGAAGGTCAACTGGCCTCCTTTCATTCCTAGAAGCCTCAGGGCCTTTGCGCCTCCCCTGCCACATACCTGCATGACTTGGTTCCTCATTTCCTTTATGGCTTTGCTCAAATGTTTTCTCAAGGGCCCTGTCTAAAATTGCAACAGCCCTCCAGCCTCCTGGGCTCCGTGCATTGCCTTTGAGCACACCATAGAGTTGACTATTTGGTGCATGCTCTTGCCCCCACCCCACCCCCACTGCAGCATAAGCTCCAGTGGTCAGCTCCTCCAGGTTCCAGCTCTCTGGGTGCACACAGTGGCCCTACACCTGGTCCAGAGTGATGGTGTGTGGATTGGGAGTGAGGACTTGCATGGCAGGTGGGCTTGACATGGCATGACCCTTCCCTGAGAGCTGCCCCCACTCCCATCCACAGCAACCTCCAGAAGGCATGCTCAGCCTCAGTAAGCTGTCTGGGAGCTGCGGCTGGGTCTCAGGGCCGTGGACCGCCTGCTGGCCGGGAATTCTGGGCTCTGCTGAGACTGCCCTGGGGGTGGCTGTACTCAGTGGGGGAGAGGAAAAGGCTACAGTCCGAGGTGAAGAGAAGCAAGCTGGGCAGACACTCCGAGGCCCAGAAGTCCCAGACAAGCTCTCTGGCCAGCCTTGTGGCCTCCTCTGCTCCAGCCAGCGGGTGCACTCACTGAGCAGTGAGCAAAGCCTCTGATGATTGGCACAAAAATACTCCAACAGACCAATGGAACAGGAGAGAGGGTCAGAATGAGGACCCCCACCAACCCATCTTCGAATCAACTGGTTTATAACAAAGGCCACTGCAGTGCAGGGAGAAAAGATGGCCTTATTTTGGGCTTCTCAGTCAAGGCGCCATATCAGTGGGATTGGATGGGGAAAAATGACCCTTGATCCCTACATCACACTGTTTACAAAAATTAATTAAAAATGGATCACAGACCACAATGTGAAAAGTAACACCAAAAAAAGCATCCAGAATAAAAATAAGAGAATCTCTTCAAGACATTGTCACTGGCAGAGATTTCTTAATAGGACATAAAGACACTCTCCATGAAAGACAGGACTCCATTAAATTTAAGAACATTAGCTCATCAAGATGCCATTTAGAGAGTGAAAAGGCAAACCACAAACAGGGAGACAATATCCACTTACATCTGTGTATCCTTTTTAAGAAAAAAAAAAAAGATTTTGTTTTTAAGTAATCTCTACACCCAACATGGGACTCGAACTCATGCCCAGAGAACCAGAATTGCATGCTGTACGGACTGAGCCAGCCAGGCACTCCCCCCGATCTGTACACCATGACAGATAGCTAGATGTCCAACCAAACCCTCCTGTGCAGAATAAAGAACATCCACAAAACCATTAAAAACAAGACAGACAAGCCATTTTTGAATTGGGTGAAACACTTGAACAGGTACTCCACAGACCTCTAGGATTTCCACGCGGCCAATATGCAGACGAAAAATAGCTCAGCTTCCTGAATCATCAGGGCAAAGACCACGTAAAGCACAATGACAGAGCCCTTAAGGCCACCGGGAAAACTAGACGGAAAAACCCCAGCAGCGGCAGCTGCCAACGAGGCTGTGGGATGTCTGGATCACCCACTCCCCATGCGGTGAAGGCCCATCTGGAGATTTCTGCTGATCCCTACCCCTGAGCCAGACCCGTCATTCCACTCTTAGGCATCTACCTGTGATGATTAATTTTATGTGTTGGTGCAACGGGGCCGTGGGCCGCCCAGACAGCTGGTTAAACGTTATTCTAGCGTGTCTGTGAGGACGATTCCAGACGATGCTAGCCTCTGAGGCCGCTGTGCGCCCTCCCGGCTGCAGGTAGGCCCATCCAGTGGGCTAGAGGCCTGAGGAGAACAAAGAGGGAGTCCCTCCAGAAAAGGAGAGGGAATTTCCTCCTGTCCAGCTGCTGGAGCTGGGACACCCCTTTTTTCCCATCCCAGGACTCACACTGAAACATCAGACTTCCCGGGTTTCTGGTGGCCAGCTCCAGGTCTGCGGACTTGTCAGCCTCACAATCACGTGACCAGTTCCTTATAGGAAATTTCTCTGTTCCCTGGAGCCCTGCACTAGCATCCCGTGGCTACTGTAACAGAGGACCTCAAACTGGCCAGTTTAAAACAACACAAATACCCTGTCCCAGTTCGGGAGGCCACAGGGGTCAAGTCAAGCTACGGGCAGGGCCGGTTCCTCTGTCTGTGACTCCCTCCTTGCTCCTGGTGGCTGTGACAATCCTCGGCACCCCGTGGCTTATGGTCCCATCACTCCAGTCTCCGCTTCTGTGGCCATGTGGCCTCTCTTCTGTGTCCTCCCCCACGCACCCTGCCCCACTCAAATGAGGACGTTTGTCATTGGGCTAACAGCCCACTGTAATCAGGGTAGTCTCATCTCAAGCTCACTAATTACATCGTTTCCTAAATAACGGCCCGTTCACAGTATTTGGTAGACACATCCCTCGGTGGGGCACGTCATTCAGCAAGCCCCAAACTGGAAAGCACCCAAATGCCCGTCAATAGGAGAATGGATAGACAAATTGTGGTTTCTTCCCGCGATGCAATGTCACGGGGCCACGAAAAGGACTATTGACACATGCAACCGCACGGAGGAGTCTCACAGGAGCAACGTGGACTGAAGAAAGCCAGACGCAAAAGATGAAAGCAGAAGCAGGCAAATCCATGCCCTACGAGGGGGGGGGACAAAACTAGCCGGCCCAGGGGTGCCCCATGGGGGTGGGCCACGCTCTGCCACAGGGGTGGGCCACACTCTGTCTTCACTGAAGGGTGGGCTCGTCCGTGCTCCGTCGGCTCCTGGGGAGAGCTCGCTCCCCGGTGAGGGCCCGGGGTGGGGTCAAGCCAGCATTTACACGTGTGCCTGCCTTCGCCAGCCAGTGCGTAGGAACGTGCGTGCTGTTCTGTGCACCTGCGTGAGCACGGTAACTGGAAAGCAGTGTCAGGCACGGGGAGATGGAGGCCTGTGGCGACCAGAGAGGCTTCAGGTCTGTGCGCGTGGCTCCCAGTAGCACAGTGGGACAGCGCAGCTCTGGAAGTCCTATCGCAGAGGGACGGCCCTTCTCCAGAGAGGAGATCAACTGCGACCTACACCCAGTCTAACTTCCCCAGATTCCAAACTGGTGACCTCCAAATTCAACCAGGCATCACCATGACCCAGACCTCCCTCCCCACCTGTCAGAGCGGGTCTTGGGGTCCTCACCGTCCCCCGCGGGGCTGGTGGCCACTCCCCAGCAGCACAGGCGCCCCCCGGCTCAGCCCTGTCCAGAGAGCGCAGAGGAGGACCAGCGGCTCCCGGGTCGAGCTCACACCCTCACCTTCCCCCTGGGGTGGAGGAGCTGCCCATGGCAGGGCCCGCGTGGGGGCTGGCATCCTGGGGCTGTCACACAAATGACCTCAGACCGGGTGCTTAACGTAGCAGAAATGTATTCTCTGGGCTCTGGAGGCCAGAGGCGCAAAATCCTCGTGGGCGGGGCCGTGCTCCCTCCCAAGGCTCCCGGGGCCTCGCCTTCTTCTCTTCCCTCTTCTGGTGGCCCTACGAGGTCCTGACCTCCGTCATCATGTGGCTGCTCCAAATCTCCCTCTGCCTCTCTCTTAAAAGGACACTTGCCATTGGGTTTAAGGGCCCAACCTAGTGCAGAATGACGTCCCCTCAAGATCTTTCCCTCAGTTACATCTGCAGAGAGGACTCTTTTTCTGAATCATTCACACCCGCAGGATCTGGGTGGAGTCGTCTTTTGGGGCCACCATCCAGCCACTCCAGTAGGGTTCCCAAAATATCAGAGCGTTGGGGACACAGTTACCCTGGCCATGTGGTTGCAAAAGTGGGGTGTGGGGTCTGAGAGCTGTGGACAAGTCACCAAACTCCTCAACCCAAACGCCAGCTGAGAACAGGCCCATGTGGGGAAGGGCCCCCCAACAGCGGTTTAGGCCGAGGAGGAGGCTGGCAGTGGGGACACGGGCCACCATTGTGCATGAACACTTGCCTCCAGGCTTCTCTGTGTCACCTGGGACCACTCCGCCATCCATCCTACCCCTCCCTTCCCCACCGAGAGAGGGTCTTCCCCGTGACTGTGGGAGGCACATTGGGCTCAGGGAGGTGAGGTGACCCCAGCAGTACACGGTGACCTGGGTTTGCTCTGGGGTCTCCTGAGACCAAGGAGGCCCTTGCCTGCCTGGTGTGGGGTGAGCCCAAGCAGGTGCAGCTGGGCCAGAAGGAGCTTGCAGGAAGTGAAGGGTCTCTTCCCAAGCCCAGGGGACTTGGGCCCTGTGGCTGCTAGGCCGCCCCTTAGAAACGAGAGGAAAGGGGACGTCGGAAGTGCCCCCAGAGGCTCCATTTCTGGGGTCCAGTTCACAAGGGGGGCTTTGGGTGTCAGGTGTGGTATGGGCCCTGGGTGTGGCCACGCACAGTGTGTGATGGGGGAGGGGCACAGGTGCCTGTGCACAGTGGGGCTGCGTGTGGCCCAGGCTGCCAGAGACACGAGGGGTTTAGGGGGCCCGCCTCCTTTCCATGCGACTGGCTGAGGCCCAGTGTGGCCTCTCTCCTCGTGTGGCCCAGAATAGACGGGGCACATGAGGCTAGGGAGCCATTCTGCCACTGATAGGCCGCTCAAACCTTTGCACTTCGTGTCCTGGGTTCACGAATGATGTGCACCACCCCACAGGAGGAAGAAACAGGTTGCGCCTGGCCCCCAACTTGTCCCCACAACCTTGGAGCTGGGCCTCACCCTTGTTCTGTCCCAGGCGCCCTGGCCTCTGGCTCAGCCCTGACCCCACAGCCCAGCCTGGCTGCCTTCGTGCTCCCAGGGGCCTTTCCAGGCGAGGAAACGCTGAGCACCTGCGCCCAACCAGGCGGATCGCGAAGAGCGCCCTCTGCCCCACGCTACCGGCATTTGCGGACAAGGGGAGCCGCGTGCTTCGTGGCCATGGGGGGGCCACAAGCGCTGGGCTCAGACGCGTCCAGGAACAGCTGCCCCACCCGCTGAACCACCATGCAGACGTCTGGGTCAAGTCTGGCTGTCCTGAGCCAGCAGTGGCCTCTGTGAGGTTGCCTGTCAGAACCCAAATCCTGCCTTCCTCTGCATTTTCGGGGCTGGGTGGGCCAGCAGCTAGAGCTCAGACTGAGGTCAATGGCCTGGGTGCAAATACTGGCTGCTCTCCCTCCTGCCTGTGCGGCCTTGGCCAGTGGGGAGGAGTTACCTGGTGACCGGCAACAGCAGTGAGGGTGGCTGGTGGCTGCTGTGCCCCAAGGCCTAGCTGGGGGCTACGGCCATTGCTCCTTTCCCACCTTGGCCCCCCTCCCCCCACCCCGGGTCCCCACAGATTCGTTTTTTGACTCTGTGCTGAGGAATCTCTCCTGCCTCCTCCCCAGGGTTCTGAGGGCCCTAGGCCTGCTCTGTCCACCCCCAGGACTCCCCGCAGCCCCTCACCCCAGTGCGTGCTAAGCCAGCAATTCTGTGGGGCCAGCCTCTCACCCAGCAGCCTCTGCTGGAAATTCTCTAGCACCCCCACCCCTGTCACCCTTGATCCTGGGGTGGGGGCAGGGCAGAGCCCCCAGCAGCCCCCAGAGCAATCACTGTGGTGAAAACAGGGCAGCCCACTGCAGGGCAGCCTCGGTGAGGGGATTCCAGCCCCTCTGCCTGCCTCAGCCGGGAGCCGTGTGCAGGCAGAACGGGGCCGGGGCATTGGCAGGGGTGTAGGGGGCACAGGGATCGGACTGGGGATCCAGAAGGAGGCGAGCTCACCCTTGCCCATGCCTGAGACAGCAGGAGGCTCCTCCCACGGGGCCCCACACAGGGGTGTGCCTGCCTGCGGAGGACCCTGACCCCTGGGTGAGCCTTTCCCAAGGCCCTCGACATCCTGAAGGAGGCTGGCCTCAGCCCCAGAAGACTGGGCCCCCCATATGGCCTACCATCGCTGGGCAGCTGGCACCCTCAGCCGTGGCGTGGAATGCTCAGGGCTGTGGGCTCTCATGAGCAAGGGCCTGACCGCCCAGGGCTCACTTTACTGTGGGTGTTCAGGAGACAAGTGCCCAGCTTTGCAGAAGAGGCAAGGCCTCTGGGGGCTAGTGGGCCAGACGACGCTGTGGACAGAGGGACCAGAGCCAGAGCACGTGACACCCACCCTGAGTCCAGCTGGTGGTCTCCACAGGGCCTGGGGAACGGGGCATAGGGCAAACTGAGGCACCCCGGGGCCTACAAACCATCACGGGGTCTGTGGGACAGGGACGGGGCTGAGGCTCCTGGGGAGGACCCTGAGCACTGAGCCAGGGCAGCCAGGAGAGGGAGCAGGGTACCCAGGGCTCCCCAACAGTGTGGCCAGGGGATAGGGATCTCTGGGCCTGGAGATGTGTTTGGAGGTGATGTTTATTGCTTCGGTTTTCTTTGATTACAAAAAGAATCCATTTCAAAAGAGAAATCTGAGAGAGAGAGGAAACTATAAAGAAGAGAATCACCCTGCCCCTCCTGGGTGCACTTCCTTCGGCCCGGAGGCTGCTTGCCCAGGAGACAGGCAGGGGCCGGGCTGGGGATGCTGCAGCCCTGGGGTTCTCTGGGCCCCTCTGTGCTCCTCGCTGCCCCTTTGCCATCCCTGCTGCTTAGTAAGAGAGAACAATGCATACTCACAGGGAGGACTGCACTTCCCAGCTCAGATCCACTATGGCAATTCAAGGCCAGACCCCCAATTCAAAGCTTGCAAATCTCCCTCTTCTGCCCCTCCCAAGCTCTGTCTGCCCTTCCTGCCTCCAGGAAGCCCTTTCTGACTGATCCCCACCCCAACTTGCTCTGAAGTCACTGCAAGGTCTTCTGGCTTCCAGCCAAGGATGTCTGGGCTGTTCTCCCCGCAGAAGCTGGGTGTCCCCGCCGTCAGGGCTGAGATCTGGCAGGGCTGATGGATGCCCAGTGTGGGACCTGCATGACCAAGACCTCCCCAGAAGTGAGGTGCATCCCAGAGTCAGAGCAGGAGTGGGGTCCCATCGGGTTGGGTTTCTATTCCCAGATGCGCCTGGTACAGGAAGAAAGGGGATTCTGTGGGGGAAGGCTGAGTACCTCTGAGAGTGACCTCCACCTGGATCCCCCCGCCCCCCACCAAGGCCCACCCTCTCATCTTCCCCCCATAGCTGCAGCCATTTAAATCTAGAAAACATTGTTTCACAACACTGTTTTGAAACTTGTGTCCTGACACAGATTTTTACCCTTCTCCTGCCTGCCCCCAGCCCCTAAGCACAGAGCCAGGGAAAAACTATGCGTGCAGCACCCACTCAAGGGTTAACTGAGGCCAAAAAGCAGAGCCACTGTTGTTCTGAAGCGCCCCCAGCCCCAGGCGCTGATCCCTGGTCCCGTGGCGACCACGGGAGTGTGGGTGCACACAGAGCTGTGTTCATCCAGCCTTGGGTTTGACGGTAGCAGCACAAGGACCCCATTCTCTCCTGTGCCCAGCTGTGTCCCCTCCCCCAGTGAGCCTGACACCCCGGGAGGGCCCCCAAGGGCACAGGCTCAGCTGCTGGGGCCTGTACCGGGGAAGCCAGTTCTGCCTGGAAGGTACAGACAGCTGCAAACTGCCTGCAATTTTACAACTGATTTTGGAACTAAAAGTGGAGGTTCATATCCAGCCTGTTAAACATAATCTTATTGGTTTCAGTCCAATGTGACCTTTTGGAATCTGGCTTCCAGATTCTTCCCATATATTAGCAGTTCTTCCCAGCTGTAGAGATGGTGACCTGCCTCGCTGTGCCTTCATCCCAGTGACTCAGAAAAACAGGGCTGGCTGGCAGAGCCCGCAGAGGGGACTTTCCAGGGAGAATGGGGCCCTGGTGGCATCCTTCTTGTGGGTGCTGTGGCCCACAGTGCCGGGTCATCAGGCCCACCTTTTTCTGCTCTCCGTCTACAAGCATAAGCGCTTGGAGAAGTCAGACACAGTCTGCCCTGTCCATGAGTCTTGGGGCTATCCCAGACCCACAAGCCAGTCAATCCCTGTCCTGGTTTTGCAGAACCTGGGACCCAGCTACCCAGCACCTGGGTGAGAACACAGGCCGGCCAGTCACTGACTGTCCCAGTCTCAATTTGCTCATCTGTACAATGGGCATGATCACCATGCCATCTGTATCCCAGGCTGTCCAGAGGATTAAATGAGTGTCTAGGACACCATCTGGCACCCAGATGTTCATGTAGTCATCTAGGCTAGAGAGGTGGACCAGTGGAATTGGCCAGAGTCTTGCCCTCTGGATCCTGGTCTGGGCCCCCAACCAGGACTGTGCGGTCTCCGGGACTGCCCTTCATTGGCCAGAGCCCAGCTCAGCTAGGTTTCCAGGTTGCCAGCTTGGTTGGTGGGGGTGTGTTTTCTCTTGAGCACTTGGCCCTTCCTTTCTGCAAGCAGCTCCCACTGGGGTCCCTCATTCATTCTCTCTCCCAGAATCCCACCCCCCACCCTCAGTTGTTGAAAGCCAGGCTCTTGGCCCCAACTGTGTACCCCAGCACGACAATGCATCTGGGCCAAGCACGGAGGTCTCAGGAGGCCCCTGGCCCAGGGGCTACCGGGTGGGCCTCCTCCAGGCCGCCAGCAGGGCAGGGGGAGGCCGCTGCGGAATTTTGCCTCTGGGGTGGCAGAGGGGATGGGGGACCCGCGCCGCCGGCCCCGCGCCCCTCC
>NC_048230.1:44212295-44224531 GCF_002007445.2 Ailuropoda melanoleuca
CCCCAGCCCGCGGACCCGGCCGAGCTCCGGAGGAAGCAGCCGGCGCGGGGCCTCGGAGCGCACCACCTCGCGGCGACCCTCCCCGCGTCCGGTCCAGCAACCCCCGCCTCGAAAAGGAGTAGAGCCGGCGTGGAGGGTCGAGATTCGATTTCGATCCTCTCATCAATTTTCCGTTTAGTGTCACCGGGCCCCATTGTGGGAGAGGGAAGCGCGTCACCCGGGCCATAAATTTGCGATTATGGCGCCTCCAGCCGCTTCCCGGCTCTGGGGACCGGGCGGGTCCGAGAGCAGGTCGGGACAGTGGAGCCCGGCGCCGCAGCCTCTCCCCGAGCGCGACCCGGAGAGGGACCCGGAGCCGCCGAGCGGTAGGTGCCGCTTCTCCCGACGCGGGCCGTTCGGTCCCGCGCCCGTCGCCCGCCCTGCGGCCCTTTCCGGAGGGCTTTTGTTTCTAGCTCGGATGTCTGGGCTCTGCTCCCACCCGCCTCGGGTGGGGGCTTTTTGCCTCAAAAATGCCCGCTATTAAAAAGTACAAGTGCAAACCCAAGAAAATGCATTCTGGTGGAAAGAAAACTCCCGGATTTGCTTCTGCGCTTCCCCCGGGCCGGGAGTGCGCACGTGGAGACTGACCCCGTCCGCGCCGCCCAGCGCCCGCCGGAGGCCCGCGCCCCGGAGCAGCGCGCTCATGCGCTCGGGAAGGCCCCGGCGGCAGCGGCTCTCCGGGGCTGAGGGCACCGCGCCGGCCTCCGCGCTGGCTCCAGGTCGGGCCCCTCTGCCCATCCTGGCTTGGAAGGGGGAGTTTTCTGGGGATTCTCCCTTCGGGACACTTTCCCGGCATGTCCCCACCCCCAGTTGCCATCTGCAGCCGGTAGTGACGCACCATGAATATATTTCTGCAGGTCAAAAACAAACAAAAATTTAAAAAGACAACATCTATTGAATGATTTTTAATTGAATGGATCTACTGTCCTGTTAACAAAAGAGGCGGTGGGCGTACTCAGATCAGGCCTGAGCGGTGGTCCTGTGGTGGTGTCTGGGCCAGCCCCTTTGCTTGCCTAGGAGGAATGGGAGGAGAAAGAACTTTGCCACAGGCCCCAGCTGCTCTATGGGAACTTTGATGGGAATAATTTATTTTTGGTTCATCTATGCTGCAGGTAAACCAGCCGAGGGCTCAACCCCCCAGCAATAAGGAGGAGAACAGGCGAATCTGGTGTCTTCCCAGCCCTGGTTTTTTCCCAAAGGCAGCCCAGGGAGGGAGCCTCCAGCCTTGGCCATCAGACTAGGATAAAAGTCCTAGGGACCGCAGGACAGGGTGAGGGTGTGGCTCAGCCACAGGGGCGAGGGCAAGGTGTGGGGTGTGGGGTGCCCATCCCATTAAGCAGGGTCTGGGATGTGAATGGGGAGCAGGGCCAGCAACAAGTTTGCTGCAGGAAGGGACCAGGAGGGTTGCTAAACTGAAGCGCCAGGCCTTTGGTTTTGTGTGTCAGAAGCCAGTCTGAATAGGCAGCCCCTTACCATCCGGAGCCCTCTGCTGGGACACAGGTAGGAGGGGGAGTCTAGCGGGGCGGGGAGGCGGGGGTTTCCACCTTTGGGAATGTGAACAAATCCAGGAGAGGAGTTTGCTTCAAGGTTCTTGCCCACTCTAGAGGCTGGGGTGGGAAGGGGCAGGTGCCATTTTCCCCTACATCTGGGGGGTCCGTGCTCTCCTGCTGCCTGAGAACTTTGTTGGTCACGTGTTAGAGGTGGGGTCCGAAGAGCTGTGGCCAGCTCAGTCTCCTGAAGATCGGGCCAGCCTGGTCCTAGACCCGTCCTTTAGGTTTTGCTCCTGGCCTTGCCTGTCTGTTGTGGTTCTGCCTGGGCCACCTGGATTTTATCAGAGGAAACCCTGACACCCAGCCCGTACCCCTTCTCTCAGGGCCCTCCCACCAGTGTGAGATCAGGCCCGGGAAGTCCAGCCCCAGAGACCCTGTTCAGACATCCCCTGACAGCGGCATGTGTAAACACACCCCAACATACACACCCGAACAGCCGTGAAGGAGCAGCCCGCAGCAACTGCTTACTTGGCTCTCCCTCCGGCTGGTCTGGGAGGAGGCAGGTGTCCTCCCAGAAAGGGTGTGCAGCCAGTCTCTGCAGGTGTGTGTGCCTGGAAGCACCATGTAGCTGGCCCCTCGTGAGGTCCAGCAGAGTTTCTGTCCCCTCGCAGGGCAGTTCCAGCCACCAGGCCGCCCACCTCCATTCCCATGGGCTGGGGCTGGGGTCTTTCCGCACAGGCAGGAAGAGGAGGGCCCAGTTTGGGTCAGCTTCCTGCAAGGAGACCCCTGAAATGCACTCTGCCCCCAGTTTTGGCTTTAGAAGGTGATTATCAGTAGGGAAGGAACAGGTGGCCTCTGGGGGAAGGCAGCCCAGCATGTGCCATTGACCCCTTCCCAGACTTCCCCGCAGGGCCCCTTGCCTTCTAGCCTATGCGAAAGTGTCCTGGAGGCTGGAGGTGGGGGGAGGGACAGTGGGCAGTGAGGAAGCAATGGGGGGCTCCCTCTTCTCAGGTCCTCCTCACCCCTGGGGGGGTCCCAGGCATCTCCCCACCCCCTTCGTCCTCTTTAGCAATACTAACAGTCTCAGTGCCAGTAATCCAACATCTGGGAGGGGAAGCGGGGCAATGGGACGCTCCTGCCCTTTTATGAAAATCACTTCAATTTAACCCAGATGGGTCTCCCATTGATAACCGCGCACAACCGGCACCCTGAGTGATACTTTACGTGTGAACACACTGGCTTATATTTAGCCACAAATTACGACTCCGGGTTTAACAAGCACCTTCCCTGAGCTGAGGGGGCTGGGCAGCCTCCTGACCTGGTTGGACCAACAAGCCACAGAATTAACCCCCCAGGAGGGAGGGGCCCGGGAAAGCTGTTCATCCAACTTCAAAGTCTGCCTCCCCAGCAGCTCTGGCTGCCTTTTGATACTTCCAGCCACATCCCCAAGTCTGTCTCGGAGCCTGTCTGTGTGGCCTGCAGGGACCAGCTGTGCCTGGGGGGGCCGAGGTTTCTGAGTGAGCAGGGCTCTGGCCTCGGCTTGTGGGCCTCTTGCGCAGGCCAGAGCTGGGACCTGGGAGGCATTCAGCCCAGGGCACAGGGCCTGGCGATGCTGGAGGGGGACCTCCTGGGGGAGGTGTGGCAAGGACCCTCCCAGCCTGGTCTGGCTCCTGGGTCAACTCTTCCTCTGTCTGCTGCCTCTCCCCTGTCACCTGGACCTCTGTGACTGGAGGCAGTTTTCGGGATTGGGGGGCAGCCCCCTTCTCTGGGGGAGGGGTCCAGGGGATCTTCACCTTCCTCTCCCTCCACAAGAGGACTGCCCTAACACAGCTCAAGCCCCCCAGAGGAAGACCGGGCAAAGAGAAGACCACCCCCACGTCTAGGCACCAAGACCCTATTGCAGCACCTTGGGGAGGACCTCTGGGGGTCCGAGGGGCCTTCCCAACCCCAGCCACAGCCGGGCTGGGAGCACCTGGGAAGACAGGGGTCCAGGCTGCCCGGGTGAGGGTGAGGGAGCCACGTAGGGGGCAGGGCTTCTCCGGCCTTGCCTGGGGCTGGCCCACACTGACCTCCCCCCGCCCCACCTCTGCTCCCTCCAGTGCACCAGCCAGAGGCCCTGATGAAAAGAATCACACACTTCCCAATCTGGTGGCAGAAGGACCTCCTTCAGGGAGATGGGGTGGGGGTCCAGCTAGGGCACTTCTGGCAATGTGTCTGGTTTTGTTTTGTTTTGTTACCCTTCTTACTTGGGCAGGGGGATGCAAACTCCTAATCTTTGTACTGTCCTTGGAAAGAGTGGTCGTGCAGCACTCTCCTGTGAAGCAAGGGTAGAGGGTGCCGGCTCAGCTCACCCCTCCTCCCACTCCCGATAGATGCTGGGCAAGTGCAGACCTGTGGATGCAGGGCCCCCCCTTCAGGCAGGCCTGCCTGCCCTCTGGACCTGGCCCCCTGCGCCTGGGAGGGGGGTGTAGATTTAAGAGTCCATTTTTGTCAAGAAATTGTTCCTAATTTGCCCTTTGACTAATGGCCCAGGGAACAATGGAGAGACAACCGACACACAATTACCGAGCTCGCAGCTCTGCTGTTCTCTGGCCCAGGGAGGCGTTTATTTGGAGCAGGGACTAATTCACAATTTTATGTAATTCACCCCACCCGCTTGTGTTAAAAAATGATTATTTCGTGATTTCAGACAGAACAGAACCCGGGTCTTTTGGGAGCTGGGAGACCTAGATCAGTTGCCACTCGCGGGGAGCACTGCAGATGGGGCTCCAGGGCTGGGGACAGGCTCTGGGGTGGCAGGGGCCCCTAGACTGCGTGGAAGAAGGCAGGCTCCCCGAATGCTGACGCACAGGCATGCTGTACATGTGCTGGTGTGTGATGTGTGTGCGTGTGCGTTTGTGCACATGGGAGTGTCCTGTGCTCGAGTGTGTGCCTGAGTGTGACGTCTGTGTGCGCACGGGATGTGAGCACACGTGTGCACGTGTGAGACGGCACATGGGTGGTGTGTGCGTAGTGTGGATGTGAGCGTGCTCTGTGAGGGTGCATGCCCAGGTGTCCGAGAACAGCTGGCTTCTCGGGCATCTGTTTCTCTTCCTCCCAGGCCAGAGGGCAAGCCAGGAGTGGTGTTTGCCAGGAGAGGCATGTGGAAGGGGAGGTTCCTGTAGGGAGGGAGCACGCTGGGGGCTCAAGGACGGCTCTGGCAGCGTTCCTGGCTGGGGCCGGCACGCGGGCTGCTGGGGTGTGGGAGCCCATTCCCCTGTGAAACTGAGGGGGACTGCAGGGCCCCGGACACTCCAGCTCAACCCAGCTTCCCGACGGGACCCCCTCTTTTCTCCTCTGACCGCCCCCTCGTTTTCTCTCATGCCCTGGTGCAAAGGCACCTACAGATCCCTTACACCATGTTTCTCTAAAATTAAAAACATTTGTTAGCTCTGGACAGCAGGGAGAGTGAAAAGGAAACCAGAGGTTTTCTCGGAGCTGAGAGCGCTCCCAGCCAAACGTGCCCAGCCCCAGCCTCAAGGGGGACATGGGGACCTTATTGTGGTGGTACTTTGGGACCTGCCCGGCGGCAGGTGCCCGAGCTGGGGGGCTGCCAGACCCCGCCGCATCCCGCAGGCCCATCTGCAGTTATTTGCTGTAACAACTATTTTGAAACAGCATTGCGGGGGTCGGAAGCCCACCAGATTTGTTTTAAGTGGTGAAGGGGAAAGAAGGAGGCAGTGGGGGTGGGAGCCTAGGTGGGCAGGGAGCAGTGAGGCCCAGGCACATCCAGGGCCTGCAAGCCCTTCCCGTGCAAGTCACCAGGGGCAGGGCCCAGCCCTGCGGAGGTTCTGAAGGCCAGTCCCCACCCCTGGATTAGCAATCTGGTGACTGTGAGCTGCAAGGAATCAGGGAAGGCGATCTGCGACCTTCGGAGGGCAGGGTGGTCCCAGACCCCTGCTGTTCTCTGCGGGTCCCTTCCCTCAGCGGTGAGCTAGTCTCCCGCATGGCCGGGGTGGGGTCCATCCACCGAGCTCCAGGGCTTTCAGACAATCTTCCGCCTGCGGGGGTGGGAACAGGGTTTGGGGATTTCCCAGCCGGCACCCCTCCGCGCACACGCTGGGGGATCCTGGAACCTGGAAGCCCTTGCGTCTCCTCCACCAGGCGTTGAGAGGCCGGGAGTCCCCTCCCGGCTCTGGGCACCAGGGCCGTAGCGGCACACACTCGGGGAGCTCGGAGAAATTCCAGGGTTCCGCCGGTCACCAAGGTGGTCTCTCTCTTGGATGGAGAGTCTTTTTCTTATATGTATTTTGCTCACGTATATATTTAATTTCAAATGAAGCTTTAATACTTAATATATTTAAAAAAAAAAAAAAAGGTTCCTGGGCCAGAGAACAAGCTTACTGGAGAAAGTCAGCAATGGGGAACTCCGATTCCGAGCCAGAGTAGGCAATGTGCTGTCAGCGAGGGGCGCTTTTGCCGAAGGTCGGGAATCCGAGGCTGGAGGGCTGTGCCGAGGGGATGCGGGAAGCTGGTGGGGGCCCCAAAGCGCACGGACCGGGAAGCCACCGCGCACCAGGCCACCTGAGCCCGGGGCGCTGTGTGAGCCCGGCGCGCTCCCAGCCCGAGCTCTGGCCCCTCCTGGCCCTGCAAGCGGTCCCGGAGCGCAGACCGGCTGCCGCCCCCGCGCACCCACCCCTGGGTGAGATTGATTTCTCCGGAGCCGGGCCGGCTTTCCTGGACGTGCGTGGGAAGCGGTGGGCCTCCGCACATACCCGCGGGGGCGGGACCCGGAGGAACCCCGTCCCCCCAACGCACTCTGGAGCGGGTACTGAGACTCCATCCTCCGGAAGCTCCGGCCCGAGCCCGGTGGTCCGCGTCAACCACCCCCCGCCCCGATGGCCGCGCCAAACCCGAGCAGCCCCCCTGCCCCCCCGATCCGCAACGGGGACCTAATTCAATCGCCCACGGCCTAATGAATAGCCGCGCGCTAATCGGATCTCCAGGCGCTTTATGGATTTATGCATGCCGCCTCTCCTCCCGCGGTCGCCGCGCGCCGCCCGGGGTCGTTTCCGAAGGCGTCGGCCTCGGGGCTGGCCAGGGGCTCGGGCCGCGGGGGTTTTGTCCCCGCCGCCGCGTCGGGGCCTTGCGGGAGACTCACCTCGGGACGGCGCGCCCTGTCCCGCTATCGCAGCGTTCCGGTGCATCCCTGCCAGCCCCGGGCTCTCCGGAGCTGCCCCTCCGGCCTCACCGCCCGAAGCCGGCGCCCAATCCCGGAGCCCCCGCCCGCCTCCCAAGTCCCCCACCCCAGGTCAGAGATGCCCGCCGGGGAAGGCCGGCCCGGGCTGTGCGCCTGCTTCCCCTTTCTCTCCGGATTCCTTTGATCCGCGGATTCTGCGGCGCACCTCGGCTCCGGGGCTGCTGGGGTCGGCCCGTGGGGGTCCTGGAAACTGTCCCCAGCTTATCTCCTTTCATCAAGCGGCCTTGGGCGCCTTGAAACCGCGGAGCCAGTAATTGCTTTTTTCAGGAGGCCCTGTGCGGACTGGACAACAGCCAATCAGCGCCTTGTTTACACTCGGTGATTGACAGCCTGCTGGCTGCGTGCCAGCCAATCCCGGAGGTCCCGCGGGAACTGGCGGGGGGGGCGGGAAAAGGAAGGAGACAACAGAAGGCCTCCGGCTTAACCCCTTCGTGTCCCTATTGGAATGAGCCGACGGAGAATTTCTAACGCGTGTGCATGCGTTTGTTAGCATCTAGTTTAAATCCTTTTTTTGTCCCCCAGAGGGGGAGGCAGAGATTCATAATGAGAAAGAGGAGTAAAAATAATGTACCCATCACTACTGAGACATCACCTTGACTCCGCGAGAATAAATAGCGTTTTGTTGGGAAACCAAATTCCAACAGAAATATTTATTTGGAGAATATTTTAAAAAGTGCTTTGCATCTGATAACGATGAAGATAATCGCTCAGTGGCTGTTTTTAATTGAGGAGAGAATTTAGCGGATATGTCGAAGAGTGGCATTGAGAAACACTGTGCAGGGTTTTCTCATTGTGCCTATCAAGGTGAACATATTTTAAAAATCTAGTTGCACATGAAGAAAAGGGCAATCTTTTTCTTAGCCATAAATTCCCCGATTTTCATTTTGATCGGTGCTCCGTTGCAAAGTATGGCCAAGGGAGATAAAAATGAGAGTTGGCAGATAGACAGCCAGAGAGGCACGACCCTCTCCGAGGTCTGAACCGCAGGCAGGGAAAGGAGACAACCCGGCAGGTGACTCTGGGACTCGCCCCAGGCGGCGGGCGTGCGGGCATTCCCGAGCTGGGTCTGAGCAGGCAAAGGTCTCGGAGTAGTGGACGGGCCGGCAACCAGAGGAGGCCTCTATGCCTGGAGTTCGGGCCTACTTGCGCAGCATTCAGCCACCTGCCAGAAAGATCCCAGGTATTAAAAACAACATCTGCCTTCACCGGTGTTACTGTTTCTTCTTCCTGCCTCTGTGCAACAGAAGCCAAACGTTAGACCTGCTGGATTAAATTTAAAAAATAAATAAATAAAAAGGAAAGAAAGAAAGAAAGAAAAGAAAAAGAAAAAGAAGAAAAAGCCGCCCTCTATGCGCGGACACGCGCTCCCACTCTCCTTGCTCCCTCTCCCGCCCTGCGCCACCACATTCCCATTCAGCAGCAATGATCTGCGCAGAGGAGCTGCGCAGTCGCCTGGCTTGAATTAGGCGCCATTGGGCTCAGTAGTAGCCCTGCTGCTCCCTGATTGGCAGCTCTCTGGCCCGGCGCCAGCCTATTGGGAGGCCTGTTTACGCCGAATGAGTGGCACGAGCTCCCGGCCGCGGAGGGCTGCGCGGCCAATCAGCGCGCCCGCTGCTCGGGGCTGAGTGGCACGAGCTTATTAGTATGCAGGGCCCGTGGCTCGCCGCGCCGGGCTGCAGGTTTGAGAGCCGCTCTGGATGGGCTCGCTAGAGTCGTTGTTGTGGAAGCGGTGCATTTACAGTGCAACAGTCAGCACATTGAAAATACCAATAGGAATACAAAACAAAGTCACATTTACTGATTTAATTGTATTGCATTCAATTGTATCCAGGAAACAACCTCCAGTAAGTAACTGAAATTGCTTTCATTTTTTTGTTTTTGTATTTTTATTATTTTATTTTTTATTTTGGCTTTGGGGATTTACATTTTTTTTCTTTTTAGCAAGAGAAATTCAGGGTTGTGATGTTAAGAAATATATATCTTCCCTTTTAAAAATTCCGTTATAATGTCGAGTAGGCTTTTTTTTTTAAAGATGGACTATATATGAGAGCGATTTTTTTCCTCTGAAAAATCTTATCGATCGGTTTAAAATTCCCCCCGTAATGCGTCCTTGCTTTGCTCTGAGCGCTTGTTGTCTCGATCGACGCTCAGCATTAAAAATAAATAATCGCGACAGGACAGGGACCGCCAGGCTGCGTCCAGCGCGTACCGCGCGGGTGGCTCCGGGCGGACAGTCGGCGAGGACCGGGATGCCGCCAACGCGAGCCGGGCTCTGGCGGCACCACGAACGAACCCCGATTGTTTGCCCCCCCCACCTCGCTCCCTCCCCCGAGCAGCCCCGGGTCGGCCCCGCCCGGTCTCTCGGCGGCCCTGGGAACGTCCCGGCTCGGGGTAGCTTAGGCGGCCAGGGCCGCTGACCAGAGGGGCTTTCCGGCCGCCGGCTGGGTGCGGGCGAGGGTCCGGGGTGGGGAGGGGGGATACGAGTTCTTTGGGTTTTGCTTTCCAGAGCCTAATTCATTGCAGAACATTTCAGAAATTCTTTTCCTGGGGGGTGGGGGGTGCTGAGGATGGAGAAGGGGGGCAGCGAGACCAGCGCAGCGGGGCGTTTTCGCCGTGCGCGTTCGGGGCAGCGCGTGGGGCTTTGACCACGGCCAGCCAGGCGGGATCTGTGGGCGAGTGCGCCCTGGGGGCGCTGGTTACCGTGCGGCCCCGGCCCTCGGTCCTCTCCCGCGGGGGCGGGCGCGGCCGTTTCGCAGGGAGCGGGTTCTGCCGCGGCGCCCCAGCAGTCCGCGCCGCGGTGCGCCCCTGGCTCCAGCCCAGTCTGCAGGCCCCACGGCGCCCACGCGCTGGGAGATGGCGCCGGAGGAGGCACACAGAAAGGGGTGCTCGTAATCCTAGGGCGGCCGAAGCGGCGGTGTGTTTTTTTAGCCCTTTAGCTAAAACCAAAGCAAACCTAAAGGAGCCCCAGATTCAGGAGCGCGCGAGCCACGCAAAGTGGGGTCGGTGGCTCTGGGGACCGAGCCCCGCTAGCCCGGGGAGGAGCCCAGCGTTCCGAAGTTCGGTTCTTTCCAAAATGCCCTTGTCATCATTTCTCCGTCCGGCGCGAGGCCCCCCTGCTCTCCGCCGCTTTCGCTCCATTTCCTCCCCTAGACCCGCCAGGCCTGTGCCACGGCGCTGTCCTCTGCCGCGGGCTCTCCCGGAGCTGGGGGGAGGGGGCTTGGAGCCCAGGGACTGGCGGGTGACGGCTCCGCGGCTTCGGGCCCAGGCCGCTGCGGCCGCGCGTCCCCGCCCCGCGCCCTCCTCCGCCTGCGTTCCGCGGGCCCCAGGAGCCGCTCGCCGGCGGACGTGGAGGTGCTGCGAGGCCTCTCTTCCGGAGCAAAGAACACAAAGAAAGGTCCCTCCAACCCTGTGAGAATCGCAGTTGCACAGACGGGCGATAGTAATTCACCCCCAGTCTGCGTAAAAAGTCTGGCGGGATGGTGAGCCCGCGATCCGCCCGCGGTGGGTGGAGGATTAAAATTGCTGCTGGCAGCCGAGCCCGCGTCCCGAGAATCGCGAGCAGCTCGCGCTTTCTCGACAGTTCTGAAATCTCTTACAGGAAAAAAGAAACCCCGCAAAACAAAAGCATAGCACACACGACTCCCCGGAGGCCGCCGGGAAGCCTCGCACCCCCGCGGGCGCAGCCCATGGCCCTCGGCGCCTTTGAAGCCGCAGGTTCCAGACCTCCCTCCCCTCCTTCCCTCTCTTTGTCCCTCCCCAAGGCCCCCGGCCCAGGCAGCCCCTCCCCTGACCCCGGCGCGGGCAGCCCCCTCTCCAGCGCTGCCCGGGCCCCGGCGGCTTGGCGCTTGCTTTGCAGGCCCGAGCGGCGGCGAGCCGAGTTATTTGTTAGACCGGGGGAGAGAGCTGGCGATCTCTAGAGGCGAGGGAACCCCCAAACCCCTTTGTATGAAGTTGAGAGACAAAGAGAACTCTTTATCTAGGTCCCATTTATTTACAATGCAAAAGTTCTCCGAATAAATATTAAAAAAGCTTATCAGCTGAGCAAATATGTATTCACTTAATACATTGTTTTTTGTTATAGATTAAATCAAACACAAAATAGTCTGCAAATAAGACGTTGTAGAACCCGTAGCATTAAATGTAGCAAATTTAAAACGGTGTTCACGGCGTGGAAAACATCTCAGTCGCTCTGTTGTCACGGTGGGACGGCTAAAAAAAAAGGAATCAGGTTTTCTGCAGGGTTCACAATCAAAAATATTGATCCTACCCATCTCCTTTTGTTGGAGGTGATATCAAACATTACAACAATGCAGATTTAGGAAATGAGGGGAAATATGCAAAGTGAAAGAGGTCCATGCGGGCGCACGGTCTTGCAGTTTCTGTCGCCTGCTCGGTGGCTCCATGCTCAGCCTCGAAGTGCACTCCCCTAGTTGGGTGGGGGTGGAAAGAAGGGAGGTGGGGGTGTTTTTAAGTGGCTCTCCCGGGAGGTGGAAAACCATGACTGAGTCCCGGGGTCTGCTGGGACCTGAGCTGGGGCGAGGGTGGCGCGGAGCCCGGACGACTCTCTGCGGCCGGAGTGCCGAGCCGGCCGCCGCAGAACCCGCGTGCCCGGCTGCGCGGCCGCTGGGAGACAGGCTTGGCTCGGCGACCCCGGGCGGGCGCTGCAGGGAGAAATTCTGTGGCCGATTTGGGGCGCTAAGAGAGAACAATTTCTGACTCTCAAAGCATCCCCCGCCCCTCCCGCCCAAAAGTCCCCAGTCCGCAGAGGAAGATCCTGGGCGAATTTGATTGGGGGGCGGGGTAATTGTTCCAGCCTGGCCGGGAAGCTCCCGGCTCGGGGACGACAGGCCGGGCACTGCGGCGTGGCCGCCCAGGTGACACCGGCGGCGGACGCAGACTCCTGGGATTCTGGGGAGCTGGCCCGGGGTCCCGGCTCGGTGCTGGGGGTGGGGGCCTTGTCCCGTTGGGGATGGGGGGCGGCGGGTTCTAAAGAATGGGCCGAAAGACGCATGGGGGGATGGGAGAAGTGGAGAAAAGGAGGGTTATTAAAAAAAAAAAACAACTCTTGAGTTACAATCAATAAAATTACTCGCTTAATTAGCATGGTTATTCGGTTAAGCGGAATGTAGTAAAAGCTGGACCTCGGAATGAGGTCCAGGGAGAGGAAGAAGGCGAGCGTGGACCTCAGGCCTTTTCCTCCGAGACACCTCTGGGCAGCGGGGGAGGGGAGAGGGTGTGCGTGTGTGTGTGTGTCTGTGTGTGTGTGCGTGATGGCTTCGCAGATTTGGGTTTTTATCACCCAGAGGAGCCAGCAGCCTTTTGCCGCGGCGCCCTCGCCGCAGGGACCCGCGGGGACGCTAAGGGGAAGCGGCGAGCGCTGCAGCCGGGTTCCCACAGGCTCCTCGGGGCCGAGCGCGGCCGGGACGGTGCGTGTGCGCGCGGGGACAGGGTGGCCCGGGTGGCCCGGG
>NC_048230.1:44224674-44267815 GCF_002007445.2 Ailuropoda melanoleuca
GGGGCCGGGGCCCGGCATGGATGGCCGCGACTTCGCACCGCCGCCGCATCTGCTGTCGGAGCGCGGGAGCCTGGGCCACCGCAGCGCCGCCGCCGCCGCGCGCCTTGCCCCCACCGGGCCCGCCGCGCAGCCCCCGGCTCACTTCCAGCCCGGAAAGTACTTCCCGTCGCCGCTACCCATGGCTTCGCACACAGGTCAGTGCCGGCCGGGGCGGGCGCGGGAGAGGAGGCCCGGCCGAGAGGTGGGCACGGTCCAGGGGGAATGGGCGCGCGCCCCTCCTCTCCTTGGAGCGTTTGCGGAGCAGCCTTCGGTTTCATTTCCCCGCCGGGGTACCGGTGGCGGGCCCCGAGCCGGATCATCGCGCTTTAGAGCGGCCTTCCCCGGGGTCCCCGGGGTCTTGGAGGGCAGCCCCAGAGCCGGCTAAAAATAAAGGCTTTCCCCTCCTGCCCCCTCCCCCACTCCTTCCTGCAGAAAAACTAAATTCCCCGGAAACCTCATTTCTGCATTCTGAATTCACATCCTTAAGACATTCCGGGGCTGGGACAACGAGGCACTTTCTGCGGGAACAAAACGGCTGTTGTGACTGGGGGCGGGGGGCGCCCTGGCCTGGCGGATTAGGGCGGTGTGTGCGCGGGGTGAGCGTTAATAGGGACTGCTGGTGTAAGACGAGCAAATCCTGTTTCTATATAAAGCCTTGAAGTGTCAGGGTGAGAATGGGTTTGCAGGGGCTGCGTGTGCTTTAACAAGTGCCTCTGGTATCCTGCTAAAGCCGGACAAAGCGTGGCCAGAGCGCGGCCCCGGCTCGCGGCCCGCGGCCCTGGGGGAGGGCAGCGCCGGGCGCCGGCTTGGCTGGGGGCGGCGCGGGGCCGCCTCGGGATTTCGGTGCAGGCGAGTGCGCGGCGACTTTGCTCCAAGAGGAGAGAACGGGGCTGCCCCGCGTTCCTGTCCTCCCGGATCCCCTTCTGGAGAGGGTTGGTCCTTGGCAGGGCTGACCCAGGCCTCCTGAGCAACCCTAACCCCTCTGGGGCGGTTCTGATATCACTGTTGAGCAAGGTCAGAGGAGAAGCAGAGCCAGGTAGTGGGGAGCCAAGGGGCAGCTACTTTGAGGAGACCCTGGAGGTCACTGGCCTTCGCCCGCAGAGTTTGAAGTAATAAGGTTTGGGGCTTGGTATGGGGGCCTGCTGGTCAACCTTGAAGGCCGGCTTGCTTTTGTTTACAGTTTGTTCTAAACATCAGAAACGCTGTTTGCTGCTTTTTTTGGTTTGTTTGTTAATTTGGCAGTAACAGTTATTATTGCTAGCTTGATGAACTGTGAATACTAATAAAATTATATCTGCTTTAATGGGATTACAATTAGTGTGTGGATTAAAACGGATGGAAGACTCGGGCTAGAAGGAAAAATGTCAGAAGGGAGGGCAGTCAGAAAGAAAAACATAAATTTCCTAAAAAGAAAAAAATATGCAAAATTGCTTAATTACTGATGGGCTTTTAGCATTTACAACACGGAGAGGTTCAGAAAGTTAGATGGACGCAGGAGTGGAGGGGCTGGGCTCCCTGGCTCTCTTGGACTCAGCCCTGGGCGAGGTGCCTCGGCAAGGCTGCCCTTCTTTAGCTCTTCCTTGCTGTTCCCTCTTTCTGCCTTTTCTTTTCTCCTCTCTAGATTTATAACTCGAGAGAGGAAACGTACTTGCTTGGGAAATTGGTGATTTAAAAATATCTGTCCTTGCTGTCCCTGAAGTTCAGTGTCTCCCCTGCCCCTGCCTTGACGGTGCTGACCACCCAACTCAGCCCACACTCGGGGGCTGCTCCTCCGGGCTCTGGGCTCTTGCTGGCTGCAGGGACAGTGCAGGCCCCCCATCAGCCCCTTCTCCTGGCTGCCGGCTTGCAGCCCCTGCAGAGGGTGGGAAGGCTGAGCCTGCAGGTTGGGGGATGGGGAGGGAGCAGCTGCACCCCCCCACACACACGCTCTGCGCTAGCCTGGCAGGTAGCAGCGCAGAAACAAGGGTCCGGAAGGGCCCCTGACGCTGAAGCTTCCCCAGGGCTATCCCACGATGGGGAGGCCCAGCCAGGTGGGATTCCCTGTCATTCAGGGCTCCGCTGCCTCCCCTGTCCCCACTCATCCACCCACAGCTTAACCAGGTCTTGGTCAGCCGCCATGTCCCTTTCCTGCTGTTTTTGCCAGATGCAGGCACCACCAAGTCAGGTGGGAATGTGGTCGGGGTGGCCCGGACCATTGTCTTGCTCATTCCAAGTTTGACCACGTGGTTCTTGGAGCAGAGGCCATGGTGGGATTGGAGATACTGGGTGGGCGCTGGCCTGGTCTGTGTCCTTGACCTAGACCCAGCCCTCCTCCCCATACGCAGGGTGCTCTAGAGGGCGCTGGAGGTCCCCAGGGCACCCTCAGAGGGGGGCTGAAGGGCCACGTGTTCCCTGTTCCTGGAGGCCATTTCCACCCCCCTGGGGGACCAGAGAGACCTATTGTGCTTGGAGGTGTCCGACCCATTAGTGACGGAAAGCCTGGCCGAACGGGCATCTAGCTAGAAGCGTCTGCTGCTGAAAGCCTTTTGAAAGCCAGAATATTGTGTTGGTTTTTAAAATGTAGCTACATCAGTTTTTTAAAAGGAATTATACCGCAGATCACTTTGCTTTGGTCTGTATCTATATATGATCTAGTTTAGAAAGGAAAAAAAGTATAATTAAGTTAAAAACATTTTTTTTCCTATTTGTATGCGGATTTCCAAATGGCTAGTTTGGCGGACTTTCTTCCCATTTCCGCGGATGGCCTCCGATCCGCAGGCCAGGCCAAGGCTGCCAGCAGCCCAGCCGCCCCTCCCTGTTCAGACCGCCCCGCTGAAAGGAAAATCTCTCCGAAGCGCCTTCCTCTGTGTCCAGGTCTACCGGGGAGTAGGGTCCAGCCACCAGGGATGGAGTCCCCGGCTTCCCGGGACTCCTCATCCCCGGCTCGGCCACCCACCCGGGCTGAGCCAAGGGGCTCCCTGCCCCCGCCCGCCCGCCTGTGCTGCCCCACCCAGTGCTTTCAAGATGTCAGCTTGAGGACCCTGATGGGACGTTGGGCTCCAGGGTTTCTTCCATTGTTTTTCTAAAAATGAAAGTGCGGGTAGCTTTATCACCGGGCTGTAGGGTTTTATGGTAAAGCGCTGTTCCAGTAACCTTGTCACCACAAGGTGCAATTAAATGTTTGGAATCATTATTTTTAGTGCAGTGTTAGATTTTGTCTCTAATACAGATGGTCTGGAGGCAAAGCTGTGAAATCTAGGGGGGGGAAAAGGAAAATCAACAACGCATCAACCCAAGATTTTTCATCAGCACTACTGCCTGGAGCGGTTGGGGACTGCGCCTCTCCCGGCGTGTTTAAAAAAGAGGCGGCCCGGCCTGGGAGAAGCCGGTCCCCACCCCCTCTTCCGGCCGGTCAGCTCCTGTCCTCCATCCTTCTCTGTCCATCCCCCCTCAGGCCGAGCCTTCGAGAACCACTGGCTCTACCCAAGGCAGGCAGAGGAGCTGGTTTCCGCAGCCTGGCTGTGGGTTGGCTTCTCCTCTCTGCCTCTTCTCTTGTGTCTTTTGGGGCGTAAGTGGCCCGGCCTGGAAGCCAGGTGCCGCGGGCCCCGGGGCGCCGGGAATAAACAGGGCGGCTGGTCCCTTCTGCTGGGAGTACAGCAGACTTCTTCCCTGCTACATGCGCCTCTGATCGCCAGCCTCGAAAAGAAAGAAAGCAAAACACACTGGAGGAGAAAAGATAATTTCCTAGTGTGAAAAGACCCCATCAAAGGTTCCCCCTCCCTCATCATGTGATATTTTTTTGTAAAGAAAAAAATACATTTTTGTAAATACCTCATTAAGTCAATGACACCGTGGTGTTTCTGCAACAGTTACGGCATTAAGTAGGTGTGAAAAGAGTTACTTTCTGAAGATTCTACCCATCCCGCTCTAGAACTGACAGAACCAGACATCAAAGCGGCCGCCCGCTGCAGAGCCCCGGGAATCCGGAATCCGGCGGCCGCGTAGACCAGCCCGGCCACAGCCGCCCTGCCCGCCCCTCCGAAGCCATTTTTGGAATGTGGGTTTTTTCTCAGTGGGGCTTGTGCTGCCCATGTCTGATTATCGCCTATAAGGATACTCCTATAGGAATATTCAGGTCACGTGAGTAATAAAACAAATTAGCCAGCGAGGCAGGGAGCGGCCTCGTACAGATAGCACATCTCCCCTGGAAAACACACGCACCCCCAAACGCTCCCCGGTTATTCTTAGAAATCTCCCTTCTCTGCCTCGAGACTGGGTTCAACAGCCCGCACAGACAGGACCGAACGCATAGGAGTCTGTTAGAATAACACGGATGAGGCTAAAAATACCCCTCAGAAACACACATAAAAAAGCCAAATCCAACAACAGAACGAGCTAAAAATATTCCAGGCTTTGGCAAAGAGCACAGAGTTAAATAAATTATACAAGAGCCATTCATGGGAGCAAGTTGACTTTCTCTCTTACGGGAACTTGGTTCAAGCTAATAAAAATAATAATTTACTGGCCACTGAGCTTTGCATGAGTTTAAATTTAATTGGCCGGGCTTCTGGCATTTGTCACTTCTTGGCGATTAGTGGGCTTGCCCTGGCCTGGGGCAGGGTGGGGAGGCCCCCCCCCCCCAGCCTGGGATCCCTGGAGGCTCAGGACAGTGCTTGCTCAGGAGGAGGGCCTGGGTGCAAGGGCAGGATGCCTGGGAGGCCGAAGGAGGAGGGAGGCTGCAGGGTGTTGGGGGGGGCGGTCAGGGGAGGCAGAAAAGAGACAGGCTAGGTGCGCCTATTTTAATTTGATAAATGATCGTACACCTTTAAGAGTATGTTTTAACAATCAAGATACACTCCAGCAAGTTGATAGGGTGTTCGCTGTCAACTTACATATGTCATCAGAGCGGGCTGTGAGCATAAATAATGTGCCGGAGTGTGCGGGGTGCACGGCAGCCTCGGCGGGAGCTGGGCAGGTAGCACCCCGTCCCCTGGCTGGCGCTTCTCTCTCCTGGTGTCTGCGGTCAGTGGTCGGAGGAGGTTGGGGGTGGGGGACGCTTCGGTGGAGGTCTTTCCTCTCTAGGGAGTTCCCAGGTCTCCCCACCAAAATAAGAGCTCGGTTGGCTGGCTTAGAGAAGCCACTGCGGGAAGACCCGAGGTAGGAACTACAGTGTTGGCTGGTGTCTTCAGGCAGCAGATGTCTACATCCAGCCACTTCCAGGAATGTTAGGTTTCCACCCAGGGATTAGGGTCAGGGTAATCCCCTTTGGTGTCTTCCTCGGTTACTCCTGAGTGTTATTCCTCAGTGGACCGCCCCCGGAAATCCCTGCAGGCCCTCCTAACTCCTAAAAGACTACACTTCCCAGGATACTCCTGGACCAGCTCCAGGGGGCCGGCGGGGGGGGGGGGATTCCCAAGCACCAAGAGAGTGCAGCCAGGGGTGCTGGGAATGAGTGGTTTCCAGGTGGGCAGAGAGGGGCCTTGGTCACCACCCCCCTGGAGCCCCCCTTGCTTGCCTCCTGGGACAGGCCTCTGGGCCCCAGCAGTGGGGAGCTGCCCTGCACTCCTGGATCCTGTGTGGCAGCTGCCTTGATTGGCGTGACCAGAGCCCTGGGGGTTCCCACCAGCACCCCCCTTCCCCCTGATTTCAGCCCACAGTTCGGGCCTTCCTTCAGCATGGCCTTCTCAGAGGGCCCTGGTCTCCTCCTCGAGGGCCAGTGTGGCAGGGAGGCCAGGGCCCTGCCTGGCCCCCTGGCTGGTCTCCGTCAGGGAGTCCCACGAGAAGACCCTTCACAGCTTTGGCGTGGTGCTTTCTCCCAGCCTCATGTCCTCAGTCCTTGCCCGAGCCAGCTCGATCTGCATGCAGCCTGGGAGAGACTTCTGGCAGCTTCTGAGAAGAAACCGTCCCCCAGGGACAGACGCCCTAGGCCCCTCCGAAGGACAGCCTGGCTCATCATCACCTGTCCAGAGAAGGTTCTCAAAGCAGTGGCTGCTGGCAGCCTCCTGGAGGGGTGGCCTCTCCGGGTGCCCCGTGGAGACAGCCCCCCCCCCGCCCCCGCCAGGTCCTCCTGCGGCATCACATTACCTTCTCCACGTGTGGCCTCGGGGTGTCAGGGTGCCCAGCTCGCACCCTGGTGGGCAGATAGGCGACTTGCTCTGATGTCCCCCTACCCCCGCTCGTCCACCAGGGAACAGCTCCCGGGTCTCCGGTCCCCATTTACCTCTGGGGCCTCCTTTCTCACACCAAAGACTGGGGATCGCAACAAAACCAAAGCCTGGACGTGGCTTTGAAACTGTCCCGCAGCCCTGCAGCCCCCCGCCCTCAGCCCCGCCGGGAAAGTGGGCCCTCGGAAGCCGCGCGCGTGGGGCTGCCGCTCCACCTCGGTTCTGACGCTCTGCCCGCTGACGTTTTTATGGGATAATATGCCGTTTAGATCACGCAGGTCTGTTTGACAGTGGGCCGCCCTGTTTGTTGTCGTATATATATCACTGCCTCCCGTGGTCCTGTGAGCGGCTACCGCGGGGGACAGGCCACGGGGGACCTGGGCCGTGCTGGAGGAGCTGGGGGAATGCGATGGCCGCGGGGCCGCGCCGGCCTGGCGGGGAGGTGTCCAGCGCCGGAGCTGGGAGCCAGGGGCTGGCAACCGAGGGCCGCAGCAGCTGTCTGGGCGATTAGGTTCCAGATGGGATCAGCCAGGAAGCGGTTTTTCGTTCTGACCTGGGGTGGGGGGAGGAGGAGGGAGCGAACAGGTGGGTTGGGTTCCCTCCCCCTCTCACCCTCCCCGGCCCCCCAACAAAGAGTCCAGTGTCTTTACATGCAAATGCTTTTGAGGCTGTGGGGGGGACCCACTGTGTGTCTGGAACCGGAAGGAAAGATGAAGCAGCCCCTCCCCCTCCCCAGGGCAGGAACTTGGTTTTCCACTGGAAATTTCCAGAAATGGGGGAGGAGGGGAGAGGACCTGTGTGCTGTCCACAGATGCCTCTAAGCAGCTGGCTGGGGTCCCCAAGGGCGGCCTGGGAGCAGTGCCTTCTTGGGGCACCCCGCCAAGACAGAGTCCTGAGGTGAATTACATCAGGAGGGAACTGCCCGAGCCGTCGTCCCGGGAAGGCAGGTCTTGGCTGGGTCCCTCGGCCTGGCCCTTGGGGAAGCCAGGGGCTTTCCTCCTTGGGACTTCCGTAGGCCACTCCACGGGCGGGCACTGAGTGGTCCCTCCATCGCGGAGGCGCGTGCTGGAGCACTGCCGTGCAGGGTGAGAAGAAGGCCCACTGGGGACGCGGTGGTGGGAGTGGGGTGGGCCTGCGCTGCCGTCCTGCATCCACCCGGCAGCCCGTGTGACAGGCTGCCCCGCAGGCACGGACAGGCCCTGCCTCCTGGCACACACCCGTCCCCACTGTGGGCAGAGGCGGAGGCCCCCCCTGCAGACCCCGACAGGCGCAGCCAGCACGTCAACTGGCTGAGCTCACGTGTGCCCCCGTGCATGCACGCACGTCGTGTCATGCTCGCCTGTGCTCGCGGGCAGGTCTTCATGCTCACCCCCAAGCAGTCTTCAAGGAATCCTGGTCCAGCCCCCCTGGGAGAGCCCGCTGTCCGGTGGCCTGAAAGCGCCCGCTGGTGTGTCTCCACTTCCTGCCACCTGCTCTGTCCTGCGGCTCCGGGGGCCCCTGCCAGGGTGGAGCCCCCTCGGGGCCCTCACTTGCAGGGCTTGGCCCTGGTGAGCTGTGCACCTTGCTTTAGCTCCTTTGTGTCCTCTCGCACTGTGGACATCTGGAGACCCCAGGCCCCCCTGCAGGAAGAGCTCCCCATACGGAGTTCCCACAGTTCCCAGGACTCCGCGTCGGCGCCCAGCCACCCACAGGCCAGGCACCTTCTCACACATCCTGGCTCCGATCTGCAGCTGATTCCACCGGTCCTGGCCTCACGGACTCTCAGAGCCCCCCCCAGGGATTCTGCCAAGAAGTTCTACCCAGGCCCCCCAGCCCTGAATGTGCCCCCACGTTCTGCTCGGACTCCACCTCGCCTTCCCAGGAGGGCCTCCCTGGGCCTCCACCCCATCTCCTGTCCCATGTGCTGTGTGGCTTCCCGGCCCTGACCTCCTGGGTGCCCTGTGCCCCCAGGCCACACAGCAGCCCGGGCCCAGCTCCCCGGCCCAGTGCTGGTGGGGTTGCTGCAGGGTCCTGAGTCTGGGGCATCCTCCATCCCTTCATTCCTGCCAGAGCTGGGCCACCCAGGATGGTGGGGGTCCCGAGGGGGTGTGTGTGCCACGCTTGGGTGGCATGCATGAGCCTGTGGGTATGAGGAGAGCCTTGTCTGGTTTTTCTGCAATTTCACTCCCTCATTGGAGAAAAGGGAAGATAAGAACCGTCTCTGGGAGAACTGACTTAGGGAGAGAGGGGCGGGAGACGCACCAGGGTCCACATTGACCCTGGGTCTCTTCACAAAAAACCTGAGCACGACCTGGGAACATGCATGCTGGCAGTGCCCTCTGCGTGTCCCCAGCCTGTGTGGACACCTCCCGGGGGCCAGGCCAGCATCTCCTCACCGTCCAGAAGCATCTTCTGTCATTGGCAGAGGTTCCCAAGGCATGTATGCTACATTTCAAAGATGTTAGCGCTAAACAGATTGGCAGAGAGCTGTCCCCGTTAGTGTCACACCTGGTGGCAGGGGCTGGGGGCAGAAGCCAGAGGCTTCACTGAGTCCTAGGGCGCTGGCCGGTGAGGAGGGAAGCTGGGGACGGCTGCCCCTCTCCTTTCTGGTGATTGTGGACGGTGGTGCAAGCAGTGACGTTAGGGGGTGGTGGGGGCCGCCAGCCAAAGGAAAGTGAGGGCACCAGAGAGACACGGGAGCAGGGAGAGGCCAGGCACCGTGGGTCTCCCCCCTTGCCCTCCGCGGCATCTCCATCCCAGGCAGGCAGGCCCTTCACGCTGTGCCAGTTTGCCCTCTGGACCTCGGGCCCTGGGATCTGGCTCCTGGTTTTCTGGCTTGACGCCTGGCCTGGGAGGTGTGCATGGCGGGACTGGCCTTGTCCAGGCCTTCTGACAACGGGTGGCCCCTGTTCTGTCCCTTAGGAGCCCGTTAGAGCTGGCTGGACACACACACCTGTACACGTCCCAGCCCCACGATGTGCCCAGAGGCCTGGAGAGAAACTGACTGGTGCCTGTGTCTCGCAGGAGGGCTGCTTCCCAGGGGACAGGCAGGGAGGCACGGGAGGCACCTCCTGGGGGCCCTTCTTCACAGGCTACAGTCCCCCCAGCCCTTCCCCATGGTGTCTGTCTAGAGGCCCTGTGGTCTTGAGGCCTTAGTCAGGCCACAGAGGTAGAGAACGGGTTTTGCCTTCTGAAGCCCGGCGCTGGGGTCCTGCTGTCCTCCTCCCAGCTGGCTTTTGCTTCTGGGGGCCGTAGGCCTGGGGGCTTGGCATATGTGTCTGGGGCTTCTCACCGGGTTTGACATCATGGGGATGGAGGTGGAGACCCTGGGTCTGGGCAGGGCGGCCTGCGAGTCCCGAAGCCCCACAGACGGTCTCTGGAGACCACAGGGAGTGGAGCAAGGCCAGAAGCAGGATGGCCCCAGGGGCCTTGGGCAGATGACCTGGGGCAGGTCCCGGGGCGGGTCAGTGGGGGTGGGGGGTAATGCTTCTCTGAGCATCTCTCTTACCTCTCATTTCTCTGTGTGAGCGTGAAGGGACGCTGGCGGGACAGGTCCCAGGACTCTGGCCCTGAGCCATGAGTGGGCCTGGGGTCTCTCCTCTCCCTGTGCATCTGTCCCGGCCCACCCGCCTCATCCTTGGCCCCCCAGCCCTCCCCCACCGTGGATGTGCCCTGCAGGGCCTTAGCGGGACTTCCCAGCCAGCCTCCTTTCTGCTTCCCCTTGTCTGTACCCCCAAACCCTGACCCCAGACAGACACCCGTGCCCAGATCTGTGGTGGATTTGGGCCAACGAGAGTGAGGCTCAGCGAGGACAGAGGAGCTGGGGAGACCCCCAGGGAGGAAGTCTTGCGGAAGGGGGAGGGTCACCCACCCACAGCGGGCTGGCTCTGTCCTCTGCTGCTCAGATCTTCACTGAGCACCAGAGGCCCGGAAGCTTTGAGGTCAGCGCCGGCCTCCCTCTCTCCTTCCTCCTTTCCTTCCTTCCCTTCGTCCCTCCTTCCTCTGGCTCTCCGTGGGCAGCCCCAAAGCTGAGCCTGTCTGCTAACCTGACCTGTGCACATCTGCTGGGAGGTCCCGCGGGGCTGCCGGCCGCCCCAGCCTGGCTGTGTGGTAGCCCCAGGTGGCGGTGGGTGGGAGGTGTGTGTCCTCTGGGGGCATCCCAGACTCCCCTTCTCCTCCACCACCCACCTGCCTCAGGGGGAGCCTGGAGCTTCTGGTGGTTTCTGGAACTTCACACCCCCTCTGCCCCCACCCCAGCCTGCAGCACATCTCACTGAGGTCCTTCTCCACAAACCCTCCTGTGCCAGTCCTGCTCGGCCCCTGTCCCTGTCCCTGCACCCCTGTAGCCTTTGCGCATGTGCTCAGGAAGCTATCTTGCACTCAGCAGGGCACCCCCCCACGCCTGCTCCGCAGCTCTCCCTGGGGCCCTGGCGGCCGGCAGGTGGTGGGTTCAGGACCTGGGCGGGACGTGAATATGGTGAGGGCGGAACTGCGGCTCCCACCCGCCTTTTGGCCTCAGCAGTGGCACCCTGTAGGAGGGTGACAGCAGATGGCTTTGTCCCTGGCCAGTGTGCACGGGAGGGGGGGAGCTGGACTCTGGCGCCCGCAGGACTTGCCGGGTCTGCCCAGTGGGGCAGCCGTCCTGCCCACTAAGCTGTGTGCCCCAGCCACCCCGGCCAGCAGGTCACTCATGGGCACTTTGCCTGAAGCCAGTCCCCTTTTTGAGACTTTTTGCATCCCTTTGGGTCTCCTAAAAATAAGCTTTTAATTTATTTTAAATTAACATTAGAATTAAATCTAAATTAAGTTGTAATGCATCTTTAGGCCAGCTCTTAAAAAGTCCTTAATGTGTGTGAATACAGATGAGATTGAGAAAAGTCGGGAAGACGTGCATGAGGCTACCCCGTCCTTCATAACCTGTTGTAGACTTGATGACAAACGCCGACGGAAGTCCGAAGTGATGAGGTTCAAAGGGCCCTCGAGTGGGAGATGGGCAGACGGTCCTTGGAGTGCCAGACAGACGCAAGGGAAGGGGGCCAAGACGAGACCCCATACAGGGACCTCCGTGGCTGCTGGTGCCTGCGGTGGGCAAGGGCTGAGGTGACCTTGGGCTGGGCTAGAAGGGATGCTGGCTCTGGGGCTCGGGGGCTGAGGGTGCACCTGTGTCTGTCGCCAGGGTCAGGAGGCTGCCGTCTAGCCAGGGCGGAGCTGGGGGGACTTCCCACATAAACCTGGATTTCTGGCTTTTCTGCAGAAGCGGATCTGTGCCGAGTTGCTGACTCCCCCCCCCCCCCCCCATCCTTCCTGAAGGTTCCTTCTTTGCTCTGGGCTCCACTGTAAATGCAGCAAAACCCCTCCCCACTGACATTCCATGGTTTCTCCATGTATTAGTTACAAATTGTCCCAAACTTGCCAGCTTAAAGCAGCAAACATTATCTCCTACTGTCTGTGGGTCAGGAATCTGAGTCAAGGTGTCGGCCAGGGCTGCGGGCATCTCAAGGCTCGGTTGTGGAGGGACCCCCCTTCCAAGCTCCCCCACATGGCTGCCTCGGTTCCTTACTGGTGGCTGACTGGGATGACCGTTCTGTAGAAGCGAGTCTAATCCCGCCCACACTCAAGGGGAGGGGATTACATAAAGGCATGAATACCAGGGGTCAGGGGTCATTGGGAGCCCCACTCAATCTGGACCCCTCTTGAGGCTCTAACTGCCCTGGCATGCCCACTGCTCTCCTCCAGCTGCTGGCCCGCTGGAGGCCCTGGGGGTTGTGCCCTCCCCCCCACCCACACTCCCGGGCTGCCTGCATGGGGCCTGGCCAAGCCGCTGGAGAGCTCCCTCCCTCTCAGCCTCTGTCCCCTCTTGTCCTGCTCAGTCCCCTCCTTGCTTCACAACCCTGTCATCACTTCCTCACGGCGACCCCACCCTGGCTTGTCCCCCCTGAAAGCCTGCTGCCTGCTCCATGGAGGGCCCCAGACAAACGTGGGCCTGCTCCCCTGCGGGCCGGGCACCATCTGCGGGAGCGCGGCATCCTCGGACCACCTGTGAGATGTCCGCTTCGAGACGTGCCACCAGCAGGCCAGCAACTTGGCCCCAAAACAGCCTCGAGGACAGTGCAGGTCACTGAGAGATCCAAGGGCCATTGTTGGAGGCCAGGGTGCCTGGCCTGTGGTTTCCTCCGAGTCCAGGCTGGGCCGCGGTGAGGGGGGGCAACCCCGCACTTGGCGGGCACTCTCAGCCATCATTCGTCTGATGAATGAGCCGGGTTACAGCTTCACTGGGCGGCAGAGCCCAGGGCTCAGGCCGAGGCTCGGGTGGCAGGGATGCGGCACTGTGAGGTCTGGGCAGCACTTTTCCTGCTTTTCCTGAACCAGGCGCCTGCCCTGGGGATGTCAGCAGGGGCCCTGGGCTCACCTGGTCCCCCCCCCACCCCGCCCCGGCCCCCCTGGAGCCAGTGCAGGTCCAAGGCAGACCCTGGACAGACTTGCCAGCCCCTGGGTCCGCCTGAGGAGTAGGGAGCTGGCCCTGGGCCCGGCCACTGGACAGGTAGCCCAAGGTCATGGAGCATTTGTGGCCTCTCGACCCCCTGAGGCTGCGTGTGAGGGCCCTTTCCAGACAGCCCCGCACAGAGGCCCCTCCCTCCTTCGGCAGCAGAGTCTTTTCTGCACACAACGCTTGCTCGGAGCCCAGGCTGTGAATTGGGGTGAGGGGATCAGCCCTTAGGCTCAGGGACAAGTCCCCTGGGGCAGACGGGGTCCAGGTGGCAGAGCTCAGGGAGACCACTTGCTTGCCCTGTGGTCACATGGAGAGTAACGGGAGCACAGGCCTCAGGGCTGGAAGCCCAGGGCTGGTTCTCTGCCCCAGTGCCTCCAGCCCTGGCCCCTTGCAGGCCCCAGCCCTTGGGGAGCCAGGGAGCATAGGGCTAGACACTGCTGAGTTTTCCCTCCGGTGGAAATTCCTGTGGGGCTGCCCCAGGCCGGATCCCCCATGGGCTCCCCTGGGCTGGCCTTCAATCTGGCCCCATTCTGGGGGCCACCCCTCCCACCTCAGGGCTGCTCCTCTGTCCTGGGGTCTCAGGTCTGTGAGCTGTGGTCCCCCCACGCCCAGAGCTGCTCTTCTCGCATCTCAAGATTCCCCGGAACACCACAGTTTCACCTCTGAGAAGCGAGGTTTCCTTTCTCCTTAGGTTTGCTGTTTCTAGAGAGAATACCTTCCCTCTGTACTGCTAAGGGAGTGGGGCAGCTTGTCATGCTAGCCGCACTGTTAGAAGAACTACAGAGGTGCAGACAGCCCACAGGGCACGCTCCATCCCGCGCCCACGTGTGCCTGCTGCCCTGCGAGCACTGTGGGCTGAGCACCGTGGGCCAGACGAGTCTGCGCCTCCTGCCAGGAGCCAGTGGCAGCCCCGGGGGGAGCCAGGCCTTTTCCTGCTTCTGGCCCCGGGGACTGAGAGGCCATGGGGAAGGCAGAGGGGTGGCCCGTCAGAAGTTCGGGCTCCCTGGAAGTCTCTGCCAGGAGAGGCCCCGGGCCCTGCCGTTAGGAGTGTTGGGTGCTGGGCAGGCCCAGATCCAGGCTCCCTCCCCGGGCCCCCTGGGGATTTGGTCTCACTGGAGGCTCTTGGGCGAGTCACCTTCGGCTCTTTCAGCAGGACACCTTCAGGCCTCCACGCGGCTGAGGGCTTAGGATTGGCAGGCTGCCCCAGGGCCCCCCTTCCCTGCCCACTCCCACCCCCTACCCCTCACCCCTGCCCAGCGATGCAATCTCGCTGAGGAATAAACAGCATTTTTCGTTAATTAGACCCCTGCCTTTCCTCGATCTCCCTCCCCCCCGCCGTCATCTCTCACATCCCACAGAGCATTTGCTGGCTCTCACGTGCGCATCATGACTTCTGTCTGGGTCCCCAGGCTCTCCTGCACGGGGGTGCTCCCTGGCTCCTGCCCTTCCTGCTGGACTGCCCTCTTTCAGGGAAGCATACCACCCCGGCCATGAGCAAAGCCCTGCAGCTGAGAGGCCCCCTCCTAAGCCGGCCCCTTGCCAGGGCCCACCGGTGGCTGCATTCCGACCAGGCCTGAGGCAGTACCGGCTTCCGAGGGGAGTCGGGGTCAGGTGGCCTCATCTTGGTGTCCCTCTGGCCACCCCACTTTGCCCACAGCCCCTGCTCTCTGGGGCACCCGGGTCAGCCCATCACTGTTGCTTTGTTCTCCATCAGGTTGAATTGCTGGGACCCTGGACTCACCCGGGGCCCACCCCTGACCCTGGACCTCTTCTGTGGGGGCCAGATGGGTGTTTAGTGGCTTGGAGGCATGGCTGGGTGGTGAATGGAGGGCCCTGCGCGGGGTCTGGCTGGGCTTCATAGAGGAGGCTGGGTGCAAACTGAGCCTTGAGAGATGAAAGAGTGGGGAAGGGACGTGTTCTCCCAGAAGGGGCAGCCCTGGAGTATGAGCCCCAGTGTGGTTGGATCGAACCGTACCAGCAGGAGTTGTCGGGGAAACAAGCACAGAAAGTTGGCCCTGGCAGCAGGGACCCACAGAACTTCTTAAGAAAGTGGGTACTGGTCTCTGGAGTGACCTGTGGCAGTCTCAGGTCCCCCTCCTGACCTCACGCCAGGACACTGCAGCCGGAGCCAGCCCTGTTCTGGGAGTCAGGCCCTTGGTCCCTGGTCCTTCTCAGGCACAAGGGAGCAGAAGCTGGCCTGAGTGCTTGCAGTGGCCAGGAGGAGCTCTCCCAGCCCAACATGGTAGCTGACCCCATGGCTGGAGGTCATGACCCAAGGGTGCACAGCTGTCCCTGCCCACTGCCCCGCCACCACGGAGCTCACCGACACACACCAGTGCCTGTCCCGCGGGGTGCCTGGCTCAGCCTGTAGCCTCGTGAGGGGTCTTTGGGATGGGTCTTCGGATCCCTCCACGCCCACCCAACCCAGTCCAACCTTTGGGCCTTGTGGCTGGACCTGGGGCGGGATGCGGGGTATCCTCTGAAGGATCTTGCCAGCCATCCTCCCCCTGGGAAGACGTGGTGCCTCTAAGTGCCCCACCCTGACCCCGCCGGCCTCCAGGCGGGGCGAGAGGTTTATGAACCCGCGGGAGCAAGAGGCCGGACTCGGGGAGGCTTCCGTCCGGCTCCGGGCGCCAAGGGAAGCGCCTCTCTGCCAGCACGCTTGGGCGGTGGGGTGAGGAGGCTGGGACCCCGGCAGCTGCGGCCCACATGCCCTCTGCTCCATGGCCGGCACGCAGGCCAGCGTACGAAGGTGGGCTCCAGGTAGGGGTGGGCTCCAGGTAGGCGCCAGAGGGACACCAAGATGAGGCCACCTGACCCCTCCAGGACAGGGACTAATTGTGTACCTTGGTCTGGGGGTTGTGACTACCTGTAAGGGAGGGATAATCGGATGGATGGATGGATGGACGGACGGACCCCCGGGATGGAGGGTTGCACAAGATGGTAGTGAGCCTGACCTCAGGTGGCCTTCATCCAGCACCTGCCTCCCACCCCTTAGTTTCTCCCGCTGTGCCAACGTTCAGGCGTCTGCCCGATGCAGACAACGACATCGTCTTCATGGGGTTGTCTAGTGTCAGGCTGTGCAGGACGCTACGGCTGGGTCCTCTTGGCGGATGGGGGAGGGCTGGCCAGCAGGGCAAACTCAGCACCCACAGGCATGGAGCCTTCCATCGGGGTCCATCCTGTGCTGGCGTGACCCCAGCAGACCAAACCCTGTGAGCAGATCTGCCTGGCCTTCTGTCTGCCCGCAGCTAAGATGGGGCATGCCCAGGGGAAGCTTGAGGGGCTGGGGGCCTGGGCCCAGGGCACAAGGGGCAGAAGAGCAGCGTCTAGCCCACCAGCGTCTAGCGCACCACCCCCGTGCGGCTGCTGCCTCCAAGACGGTGGGAGGGGAGCACCGTGCTTCAGCCAAGGCCGCCCTTACAGCTGCGGCATTCAGGGGTGGTGTGACCGGCCCTGCCCACCTCCCCACACCTCACCCCCACCCCGTCGGCCACCTGCCTGCCCTCAGGAGTGTCCTGGAGGGGGAGGTGCTGGGTGCCCGCCGGGAGAGCGTGAGGGAAGGAAGGCTGCGTGAAGAGCAGGAGGGAGCAAAGAGGGGGCGGCCCTCAGCCGCTGCTGCCCAGACCCCCTGGCCGAGGGGCCCTCTGAGTCACCATCAGCCTCGAGTCCGAGGGCCGCCCCTTGGCCCAGCCAAAGGACTAAATTTACCCTTTTAATAAGAACCAGACTTATATCCGATTTTCCTTTTCTTTTATTAGTTCTGGGCTGTTGGTGGTTGGGCCTCCCCTGTCATCTTGCCTCCACGTTTGTCGGCTGGGTGGCTCAGCGACCACAGAATTTTCCTATTATGGCCTGAGAACCGCTGCCTTTGGGCCAACCCGGGCTTCTGGAAGGCTCTCCTGGGCCATTGGAGAGGGGCTTCCCATGTGACATGCTCATGTTTCTGGGTGGGTGCCCCTCACCCTGGGCTGCCCCCACCTCCTAGGGCTGGGCTGGCCAGGAGGCCCCCCATGGCTTCACATTCCTGCCTCCTCTGTTTCTCTGTCCCTCCTCTCTCCCCGCGCCTGTGTCAGGCTCCTTGTCTTGTCCAGCCACCATCTCGGAGTTGTGGACTACAGCCGGGATCGTTGGGAGGAGCGTTCAGGGACTCCTAGGGCCGCGGTGGTGGACAGCTAGCTTGAGGCAGGGCAGGGCCTGCATCTGGCAAGACTGAGTGAATGGTGCTGGACAGGCCAATGACTTGGGGCTGCCAGCTTGCAGCCAGAGGGGGCTGCCCCAGGTCTGGACGATGCGGGGATCCTGGAGAGGCTGCCCAGCAAGGCTGGCCTTGCAGGGGGTGTCCCCTATCAGAGAGGGCTTTGTGCCAGCTGAGCCACTTCTCCGCTGCAGGGGAGGGGGGCTGCATGTGGAGAGGCGGGCCTGGCCACGTGGCCTTCCAGCTGTCCCCGGGCATGCACACAACTCCTGGAGCTACAGGTGGCTGGGGGCTGAGCAGCTGGCCTGGGGAGGGGGCCTACTCCCGAGCAGCATGGGGTTCAGGCGTTGGGGGTGTTGGAGCTATAGTTTGGTGCAGACTAGAGGCTAGGATTCCCTTCCACCACTAGTGAGCCTGGACGCGCCCCCACCTCCCAGGCTGGAGGAGGAGTCAGGCAGGACCCAGGCAGCCTGCTGCCGGCTCCCATGTCACCCTGGGGGCAGACAGAACGGAAGGCCGGGAGCCTCTTCCAAGGGCTGGGCCAGCGAGGGGACCAGTTTGGTGGGAGTCTGATGCTGGGAAGCAGGTCTTTGAGGCCCCTCCCACGAGAACCAGGTCGGCCACGCAGTGCATGCTCAGAGCCACGTGTCCAAACTGTTAGCCACGAAGCCACGCCCAGACACACCACACATGCCCACACACCACCACTCTGCCGCTTCTGTGCCCCTTGCACGTGCGTGTGTGCGAGCATCTCGTGCCCAGGCCAGCGGTGGAGTCCAGCCCAGCCAGGACCGTTCCCGGGTGGATCTGGGAATCAAGCCTCCAAACTCGAGCACACCCAGAGCGGGCCCTGTGGGCAACAGTGTGGCACGGCCTCTGAGGGCCCTGTTGTGGCCGTCCCAGAGCAGCCTCTCCCTCCAGGGCCCGGTCTCCCCATCCTTGTCACCCTCCCCCACCTGCTCTCCAGCAGGCTGGGCCGAGGCCTCTCCATCATCGTCCATCAGGACCAAGGCTGGACCCCAGCAGGACACTCTCCTTCCTTGCTCCCTGTCCTGGAACGAGAGGGGTGTGGTCAGGTCCATGCAGTGGCTATGCATTCCTCCTGCCTCCTCTTCTCAACAGCTCCCTCAGGGCCAGGTTCAGCACAGGAGGGACACTCGGGGGCAGACCTCCCATCCCTCCAGTGTCTCAGCTGCCCCTGGTGTGCTGGGGGAGACCTAGGATGGCCCCAAGGGAGTCGGGTGTCCCCAGTGTCCAGGTGAGCCCTGCAGGGCCTGAGGGAGGTGGGGAGCCCGAGCAGTTATGAGTGGGAGGGTGGGAGCCCTGGGAGTTCCGTGTCAGCAGCCAGTCAGCTGGGCTCCGAGAAGCTACAGGGGCCCTGAGGGCCAGAGAGGCCTCACTTCTCAGGAACGGCTACAGCCGTCCTGGCCTTTTCTTCACAACACATCTCGGTTTCCAGAAAGGGAGGATGCTGTCCCCGTGGCTCACTCAAGGCAGAGCAAATGCTCATTCTGCCCAGCTCTCCGAGGCCCTTCTGTCTGTCCATCTTTCCGCACCTTCTGCTCCCTCCGCCCTCAGCCTGGGGTCACAGTGAGGAGACAGGCTTCCTGGTGACCCCACCGTAGGACAGCCTAGTGCAGAGGTGGGGTCTGGACGGAGAGGGTGGTGCAGGGGCCCTGTGGGCACCCGGCCTCCCGGGCCCCCAGGCCTGGGGTGTACTGGCACGCCAAACTCGGGTGCATGGCCCAGGGCCACCCATGTTGCTGCCGGTCGGTCTCAGTGGCCCCTGTACTGGCGGCTCCCCCAGCCCCACCTGTGCTCTCGGCCATGGCAGGGAGGCCTGGCAAACAGGTCGGTGGTGGAAGACCCAGCTGTTCTCCGTTTTGCCTGGCCACGTGGGGCCCCTGTGCCAGAGCCGATGCAGCTCGGTGCTGCCTGCCTCCTGCTTGCGTCTCTGCACAGAAGCCTGCGGGCAAACGATGGGCTGGGCGCTCACTTGAGATTCTCGGGGTGCTCAGGGCATTCCAGCCCAGCTCCCATCCAGTGGGGCAGCTATGAGGGAAGCGGCCACCACCGCCAGGGGCCAGGGACGGCCTGTTTCCCAGTCCGGGTTTTCTGGGCCTTGGGGCCTGGGGTCAGATGGGGCTCGGGGTCGGGGCTGTGCCTGAGGAGCCAGGCCCTGGGGGATGGGGTGTCAACCAGCCCTCCCGGGCACACTGGCCACTGGAGTAGTTTTCTCAGCCAGCCCGGCGCCCAGGCCAGGCCTCCGTGGGGTACGAGGCAGAGCTCGGGTGGTGCTGGAGCTGGAGCCCTGTGTCTGGGGGTGCAAACCCCAGCTTGGGCTGGCCAGGCACCGGAGGCTGTGCGGAACGTGCGGTACAGAGCAGTCTGCGTCTGGCCCTGCGGACACGTCACCCCGCCTCCAGGCCCCTCTCTAAGGTCGTTCTGTACATGTGCCGTCTCTGCGATGAGAACTGATCGAGAATCCTGGGGAAGCGGCCACCTGGGCCGTGCACGCTGGAGGGCTGGGGCAGCCTCAGAGTGGACGGGCCTCGTTCAAACCCCAGCCGAGGTACTTGGGACCACGGAGCCCAGACGAGCAATGCCCCAAGGCAGGCCTGCTGTTCGGGACTGCGTGAAAGCAGGTAGTGTGAGGTTTGTAGAGCTTCTGGTCTGAGAGGGGCCAGTGCGGATGGCTCCAGGATTGGGGCTCCCAGCTGGGGGCAGGGCTGTCCTCACCGAGCACCTCTCTGGCCTCCCCTGCTGCTCTGGGCTCCCTCTGTCCCTTCCCAGGCTGGTGCCTGCAGCAGCAGTCCATGGGCAAGGACCCTGCCAAGAGGAAAGAAGCCTTCAGCCCAGTTCTCGGCCAGACTTGGCCACGAGGCTCCAGCCCTGGCCAGGGCCCAGGCCGCCTCTGCTCACGCACTGTCTGGGGCTGGCTACTGGTTGGCGGGAGGGGCTGGGGAGGCGGCAGCCAGGTCTGCCCATGCCACTGCTGGCCAGGCATGTTGCCATCTCCAGACTCCTTGGAGGTGGAGGTGACAGTGAGAGCCAGCTCCAGTAGGGGAGGCTCCGGGGGCCATCAGCCCGCTCCCCGCCACCCGGCACTGCAGCCCACTTGGCGAGGCCTGCAGGACCTTCAACTGCGTCCAAGCTGCCAGGCCAGGGTGTCAGGGAAGAGACTGAACCCTTCTGAGCAAGGATTGTGGAGCCCTGGGGCACAGGCTCCAGGCCGGGGGGACTGGCCTGTGGGTCAGGGGGTGTGGGAGCCCCTGGCAGGACCTGGCACTACAGATTGGGATTTTAGGAGGGAGTCTCTTGGGGGGCTCAGGGCATGGGGTGGTGTCTGTGTGTGCAGCAGGGGTGGTGGGTGTCCCCTGTGGCACTGCATCAGGACGAGGGCACGTGTGTCTGGGGCACTGTGGTGGCTCTTTGGGCCTGGGGTCTCCAGTGACCCCAGCTTCCTTCCTTGTGTGCATTTTACAGTGGAGATGCGGACATCATATTTGCATGATGAGGCTCTTTTGTTTCCACATGAAAGGGAAAAAGCAGAGGGAAGGCCCCCAGGTAGATGGCCTGAGCACCAGGCCTGGAGACCTGGACACAGAGCAGCAGGGGTGGCCCAGAAGGCCAGAGGGTGGGGGAGGGGCTGGGCTGGCACGCTGTCCTACCCCCTACATTCCCCACGCTCTGGGGCATGGGTCCCTTCCTTGGACTCTGAGAAACCAGCTCTCTGAGGGTCCCCAAGAAGGTCTCCTCGGTCAGGAGACAGGCTGTGTGGGGCAAGGTCAGCCACAGGCCCCGGGGGCTCTGGCACAGGGGGAAGCACCACCTGTCATTGGTGCGTCCCCTGCTCCATGGAGCCAGGACCAGGGGCTGGCTGAGCTGAGGTGCTGCCCCCCCCCACTCCTGTGCAGTGGGACCCCTTTCTGGGATGGCATCAGAACAGGGCACCCATGAGAGTCTCTACCCAAGGCCGGGATCAGTCTCCCGGGAGAGGGCCGTGATGTCCTGGGACCTTCCCGACCCGGATTTCAGCTTCGGACTGCCCCCCCGGGCCTCAGGCCTGCTCCCCATCTGTCCCTGCCCCAGGTGGGTGACCCTTGGGGCCGTGGTGGTAGGTCTTCAGAGCTTGCCTGCCGCCTCTGCGGGAGCACCCAGAGGTGGGCCACCCTGTGAGGGACCCCCGCCAAGCCTCAGCTTCCCTGCACCGGAGGGCCAGAGGGCCCAGTAGGACTTGGAGTTGCATTTCCCGCCCAGCCTGGGGTCTGGCCTGCCGCCTCGCCCCTGCGGTGTGGGAGAGCGCAAGGTGCGGGCTTCTCAGGCCGAACTCCTGGAGAAATCCTTTATCCAGACCCGACTCTTGGACTGGGTTGCTTCCCACCGTCCCGGGAGGAGCAGAGTGGGAGGGACTTCCCTGGGAGGGTGCGGGGGTGGGAAGCCCTGGGAGCCTCGGCCGGCCTGGGCGAGGCAGGAAAAGGCCTGCTCATCCCCCAGGCATGGCCCCCCCAGGGTCCCTGGAGCCCAGCGGAGGCCGCCCTCCCACTCCTGCCCCTCCACCCGAGGCCCCTGGAGGCCCACACTTCCCTTCCCAGCCCAGAGTCCCCTCCCCTGGCTGGACGCCTGTGGTCTGGCTGCGGCCCATGGCAGTCCCAGCCCTGCGGTCCGGGAAGTCCCTGGCTCCTGGGCACCTTCGTCCCCTGCCCCTGGGTCCTGTCAGGGTCTCTGTGCAGCCTGACACCCACCACAGAGATCAGCATGTAGCCCGGTGCCCCCACCAGCACTCACAGCCCTGCATCTGTGGCCTACGCCAGGAAAGGCCCCTTTCCTCCGTAATATCCCATTCACTCACTGGCGGGGCTGGAGGCCTACAGGGTCCCCACCGGGGCAGCCCCTCCCTCTCCCCTGCTCTGGGCCCTGCCTCCTCTGTGCTGAGTCACCCCGTGTCTGGGAAGCTCCCAGGGCCACGCCAGGCTGGATGAGGAATCACAAATTCACAAATTCCCTCTGCCCCCCGGGCTGGGAAACAGCTGCCCTGACTCACCTTGGGCAGGGCCTGCAGCCTCTGGGGACCCCCAGGGCCCCTGCAAAGCCCACCGGGCCCCTACACTCAGCCCGACTGGGTGGTGAGCCCCCAGGTCCCCACTCCCCATCCCCTGGAATGGTCCCCAGCCAGGCTCACTACCCGTGGAACAGGTGACAAGGTGCTGGCAGAGCGGGGCGCTCACAGTGGAGCCCCAAACCACCCCCAGGCCCGGGGAGCTGCTCCTCGAACTGCGGTCTGTGAGCGCAGATGCCCAGTCGGCGTGGAAATCCAGGGAGGCTCGCTCAGCCTGGCCATGGCCACTGGATTTGGGCAGAGGGGAGGCAGTGGCGAGGGTGCTGGTGGACCTGGAGGGCCACGAGGCCAGCTACCGGGGGAAGCGCAGAGGGTCTGGGAGGCAGATGACTGTGCGCCTGCCTGTCGGCCCTACCCCGGCCGAGCCCGAGAGACCCTGGCGGCTGTGAAAAGCGGGTCCTCACTTCCTCCTCAGGCTTCTCTCATCCTTTCCTCTGAGGCCTTCGTTTCGGTCTCGCTCACCTGGGACGGGGCAGAGGAGTCCGTCGGTTGGACCTGGGGGAGAAGGTTAAGGACCCCACTGTGGGGAGAGGCCCGTCCCCCCCGTGCTGCCCGGGGGGTGGGCAGAGGCTGCGGGGCTCGAAGACCTGGGGCAGGGCCTCTGCTGACGCTGGAGCTCTCTGGGAGGTGTGGGCAAAGCAGTCTGGCAGGTCTGCCCCGGCAGAGGGACCAGGGCCTGGGAGAAAGGGGCCCTGCCTCAGAGGAAAAGCCCCCTCCCCCCCGCAGACCAGCTTGTTCCCCAGGGACACAGTGCTTGGCATCTGGCTGCTGGGGGGCGGGGGGCAGAAGTGCAAACGGTCACGGGAGGGCACCAGACCCCGAGCACGCCTGTCGGGCAGGGCAGGCGGGTTCTCCTGCCGGAGGCCCCTCGGCTATTTGAAGACAGAAGCCCCGGGAGTTGGGGGCTCGAGAGTCAGCACCGGGCAGGGCTCCCTGGGGGGTTGCCCTGCCCAGACTCACTCTTGCCCCCCCACCCCTGTGTCCACAGCCGGCAGCCGCCTGATGGGGAACTCTCCGGCCTCCTCTTTCATGGGCAGCTTTCTCACCGGCAGCCTGGGCTCCGCGGCCCCCACGCACCCCAGCGGCCCCGCCCCAGCCCCCTCGGAGCAGGCCTACCGCACCTCCCACCCCGCCACCTCCCAGATCTGGTTCTCCCACTCCCATGAAGGTAAGTCCGGGGCGGGGGCGAGAAAAGGGGCTCCCCTGCTGTGGCCTGCGGAGGAAGCCCCCACGGGGGAGGTGGTAATTGGTTGGAAACAGGGTGGGGGGGAACCAGGCCATGGTCCCAGCCAGACGTGCAGCACAGATGGGCAGAGAGGGAGGGAAGGAGGTGGGGCCGAGGGGGCTCTGGGGGAGCCGAGGAAATGTGGAGCACAGCTGGGCGGGCCGGGGCCGGGCTGCACCCTCTGCCTGGGGCTGCACCCACCTCCCCAGACTCGGGGAGGTGTGGGCTCCAGATGTGCCCGCCGGGAGGGAGGGGTGGGGAGGAGAGAGCTGTCAACATGAGCAGAGTCCCTCCCAGGCCCCTGGCCTCCTGTGGAACGCAGCCCTGCGCACACAGGCTGTGTGCCTGGCAGGAAGGCCCCCGGAGGCCCCTCTGGGACTCTGGGGCTCCCCGCAGTGTCCCCAGCTCTCTGCGGTCTGTTCAGCCCCCTGGCGCGGTGACGTGGGTAGCAGCCCTAGGCCCGTGCTTGCTGGTATCCCGGCGGCTTGGGAAGGGTTAAGCCCGGCGGCGCTGGCTGGCACGCGGAGAGGTAATTGCTGTTGGCAGCGGGCGCAGAGGGCTCTCCGCTCCTGGCACCGGCACCGCCGTAACTCAGTGACTGCTGGGCGGCAGGCACCACGTTTGCCGAGCGCGCACCCACACACTGCGCCCGCCGCGTGTTCCAGGCGGGGAGATTAGCGCCCAGCGCTGCTGGAGAGCCAGAGAAACCTCTTTGTGCAACAAGAAAGGGGCTGTTTTCCAAACAGGACAGGTGACAAGTGAGGGACAGTTGTTAAAATAATCTGGGCCTTAAGCACTGTGCGGAGGGCCCGTGTTGGGCAGGCGATAAGGAGCGGCCCTCGTTCCCGGTGGGGAGGCCAGGGCGGCCCAAGGCCTCGGGCGGGCAGAGCAGGATCGCTGGCCCACACTGACCTCCACCCCGCGGGCTCCCTGCCCCTGCACGCTGAGGGGCCTCCCCAGGGGAGAACCGGTGCAGAGGGGGCTGGGCCCTGGCTCGAGCTTCGCTGCGGCTGTGGGTGGGCCCCAGACTCTCCGCACCTCTCCCCCCGCCCCCCCCAAAAAAAAAAAAAGGGGGGACCACCTCAAAATAAAGTAACGGAATAACGGCCACGGCCCCACCCAGGCCCAGCCCCAGCCCCAGGCGCACGGGCACACCCGGGCTGGCTGACTCAGTTTCCCCTCCATGCACGGGTGGCCCGTGGTCGGGGTGGCAGCTCTGCTTCAGGAGGCGTGTATCCCCTTCCCCTCTGTCCCCCCCTTGGGGACCTCGCCAGCATGGAGGGCGGTTTGTGGGCAGTGCCACCTGCCCTGGGGCTTGGGGAGAAGGTGTCCCCGTCCTGCCCCCTGCGGGCTGTGGAGAGGGCGGGGTGGGAGGCAGGCTGCAGACAGCGCCCTCAACGGCCTCCCGCCACTCACTTCCCCTGAGCCAACGGCTACACCAGCCGAGCGGCTGGTAGCCTTTGGGGCACCCGGCCACCTCGAGCTGCAGCCCCAGGGGAGTCCACCTGGCTGGGGGTGGGGCACCCTAGCCTGTGCGGGCCTGCCTCCACCTTGGCCAGAGTGCTCCAGAGGCTTCTCTGTGGCCTGAGTGGGAAGAGGGTCAGGGCTAGGCCACACTTGAGGACATTTGCCCCCCTCAGGCCAGCGCTGAGGCCTGTCCCTCCACCCAGCCCCCAAACACTGCCTGCACCGCCTGGGGCTCGACATGCCCGCAGCCTGCTGGGGGAGAGCATGCCTGCCACGGCGAGGGGCTCAGTGGGCAAGGGCAGGTGGACAGAGGACGACGGAAGACAGGATGTGGCCTCTTAACCACCCACCCCGCCTCCAGAGCACAGGGCGTGTAGGGAGTAGGGCCTGACCAAGGCCGAAAGTGGGCCTCGGAAGGGGCAGCGGCTCTGAAGGGGAGAGCACACCCCCTGCCCCCGCCCCGACCTGCCAGGTCCTACCTGAGGGTAGCTGGTGTGTGGGTGTCCTGGGGACCATGCAACCACACATACCTTCCAGGCCTGTGCCTCAGTTTACCCCCTCGCCATCTCCCTTTTCTCTGCCTTCCGTTGAGCTGCCCCGCCTCGGGATCTCCTTCCTGCGGGGGTTCCCCTGCCCTCCGCCCTCTGCCTGTCTGCCTGCTGCAGCCTCGCTCCCCCGACAGGCCACGTGGTGCCGGCTGCCTCGCTGCGAGCTTGGAGCGTAAAGGCCGGCGGGCGGGTGGGGCCGGAGCGAGTGGCAGCGCTTGCTGGCTGGCTGCCCTGGCAGCGTGCCTGGCTGCTAGTTTGACTGGGTGCCAGCTGGCTCCCCGCGTGCTGGGGCCTGTTTCTCTGCCGTGTGTGTTCGGAGAGAAGGGGGGTGAGGCGGGCGGGGGGCACGCGACACGGCCGGAGAGTGGGGGCCGGCAGGCATGGTGGGCTGCCTGGGCGGGCTGCTTAGAGATCTGGCTCTCACCCTCGTCCTGCTTCCTTCCACGGCCCCCAGGATGGGCAGGGTGGCAGGTGCCCCGCAAAGCCTGTGCACCACCCCCTCCCTGACCTGGGGTTGGCCCAGGGCTGGGCCCCTAAAGGGCCAGGAGGCCAGGACAGGGCAGCAGGTGGGGGCCAGGTCAGAGGAGAGACCAGGTGACCCCACCCCGCCAACTCCAGACAGGACTCCCCACCTCTCTGTTGGCGGACCTAGCTCGCCAGCTGGGGGGCAGCCCCCAGAGCAAGGGCCCAGGCTTCCTGCATCCCGGGCAGAGCAGCTGGGGTGCAGGGGAGGCACCCTGGCGCTAGAGGAGCCGCCCCCGAACATCTGGCCTGGGGCAGAGCCTCCTGGCCTCCTAGGCTCGCCCAAATGAAGGGTCCTGCCGGAAGCTGGAAGTTCTCCTCTGAGGCTTAGGTGGGAGTGGGCGGCGGAACTGGCCCAGGGCAGGGGTGAGCCAGTGTCCAGCCCAGCTGCCCTGGGTGGGTCCGAGCAGGGGGGGCACACAGCACAGCTGGTCCCATTGTCATGGAGCCTGGCCCCTCTCTCCCCACCCCACCCCCAGCTGCCGGCCTGGGACCACCCACAGGGCCGGTGAAAGGGGATTCTGTTCCTGGGGGCTCAGCTGGGGAGGGATGGGGCCCCTAGCTGCTGTGCACCACAGCCCGGGATACTCGTGGTCTCTTGTGCCACCTGGAGGGGGAGCCTTGGGAGGCAGCAGGCCCACGTGCCATCCCCGGCCGTGGGCCCCGCGGGCCTCCCTCTGGGGCTGGGCCAGCCTCCAGTGGGCGCTCCCTGCTGCTCCCAGACCCCAGTTTCCCACATCCTGCCAGCTGCCCCTCCAGGACTTCAGGCCTCAGCCTCATGGGAACGCTGGGGAGGGAGTGGGAGCCTGGAGCATGTCTGTGTGAGGGACCAAGGTGTCACCCAGCTTCCACCATCTCTGCATGACCCCAGAGGTCATCCTGCCTCCTGGAGCTCTGTATTCCAGAACCATCTGGAGGAGCTGTCTGAGGCGTGTCTCCGCCCTGGACCCCGGCCCCTCGCCCCAGGCCCTGTCAGCTCCTTCTTCTCCTGGCCTCAGTTTCCCTGACGGCTCAGATCTCCTGGGACTCTGCCCCCCCAGAACCACTGAGCGGGAAAGGAGGCGCCCACATCTGCGCCCCCTCGCCCTGCCTCCCTGACCCCTGCCCATGCTGGAAGGAAGGAGGTGGCTCGTGGAGACAGCTGACTGCTCTGCGATCTGAGGACAGAATGTGGGAAGGCGCCCCAAGTTCCCTGGGTCCCAACACGGAAATCAGGGAGGCCCGTCTCTTGTGGACCTCGGACCCCCTCCAGAGCCTCCTTGGGGCTTTTGTGTGGCCAGCCTTCCCTGACCCCTGCCGGTGCCCCCCATCCCTGGCTGTACCCTGCCCTGGTCCATGTCCCCATCAGGGTCCCAGCCTGCAGTCCACTCCCCAGCTGCAGGCCTGACCGTGGGGCTCGGGCAGGCTTCCTTCAGGGGGCTCCTGACTTGTGTAATTGGTTGCTGGGAGCACAGGTCCCAACCTGATCCCTGGGAGGCTAGTCCCGGGCAGGGGCCACTCTGCTGGCCCAGCCTGCCCGGTGCTGCTCCGGGTCCTGAGGCCACAGGTGGCCCTGAGGTCGGGAGGCCAGGGCCAGTCCCTGGCTCTAGGTCAGGCCAGGAGCACAGCTGTGGTGCTCGCGATAATGACATTTTGTGCTGACCCTGGCCCAGGGATGGCTCTGGCCTTGTTTACTTCTCTGAGCAACACCATGGTATGTGGGCGGCTCCCCATTTTATAGGGGAGGAAACAGGCTTGGGAAAGTGTGTGGTGGGCTTCGAGTCCGGAGAGGCTGACTGGGAGGCTGTCCACTGCTCCCTTTCTCTCGGAGGCCCCGGGTGTCCCCAAACCCTGTCTCCCTCCGCCTTCCTTGTGTCGGGGGTAGCTTCGCCCTTTTCCAGCTCCTATGGGGACCCAAGCCGGGGTGCCTGCGGCCCCGTGCCCAGGTAGTTGTGAGGGGCAGGGGGAATCAGGACCGTGCGGGACCAGGCCCAAGGCCCTTGCCCCTTGCAGGGGTCATCGTCACTGCTCAAGAGTGGTGCCTGAGAGGCTGGGAGCCCACGGCGCGTCTGGGCCTCCATTGCCCCAGCTGCACACTGCCCGGACCAGAAGAGCCCTTCTGACCCAGCGTGATACAGTCAAAGCATGGCCTCCTGGCCAGCCCGTTCCAGGTGGAGGCCTCCCTGGGCATTCACCAGCGACCACTCTGTCCTGGCTTGTGCCCTGTGGCAGCTGTCCACCACTGGGCCAGCAGCCTTGGCCCCTTCCTGGGCTGACATTTGCAGAGGGAGTGCGTGTGAGGACAGCACCCTCCACGCTGGGGAGAGGTCCCTGTGTCACCGCTCGGGGAAGATGGCCTGTCTGCGGCCCAGCCGTATGTGGGGCTGGGTTGGGGTGTTCTCGTGGCCCAGGCATGTTGGCCTGCGTGTGGCCAGGCCACCCTAACTACAGGGCTTGGAGCCCTCTGGAGGGCAGGTGGCCGCCCCTGGATGGCTTCCTAGCAGCCAGAGTTGTACTGTGGGATGTCAGTGAAGGTTTTGGGGGTCACGCCGGTTTGCCCCACCTCGCTCTGAGGGGCTCTGCCTCTGTGCTTTGGGCAGCCTGAGCCTTGCTCCTCCATGCAGAGCGTGTGCCAGGAGCCCAGGACGGTCCATGAACTGCCCGGATCCCAGGCAGGCTGCCCACTCGTCCAGAGACGCCTACAGGAGCCCGTCCCCTTCCCCTGCTCTTAGCACTCCTCTGGGCCTGGGAGGAGACCAGGGCTGCCAGGCCCCGCACCTTGGGCAGTGGGGGGCAGTGTGAATGCGTGGAGCTGCCGAACCGGGACTTTGACAGATAGGATGAGACCGAAACCACCAGTAGCCCACACCGGGGCCCCGAACCCCAGCTGCGGGAGGCTGAGGCGTGGGCTCTCCCTGAGCGCTGAGCTTGCGAAGTCCACTCCATCCCAGAGAGGGAGTCTCACTCTGAAAGCCCAGTGTGGACACCCACGGGTCTGACCACCAAGTGTGAGGGGGCCTCTGGATGGAAGCAGGGAGGACACGGGGAGGGGGCTGTTGCAAGCTTATTCTCTTCAGACACTAGAGCAGGGATGGCCCGGGTCCTGCCAGCTGGCTGCCAACGCTCCTCCCCTTCCCAGGGCAGACATTACTAGTCAATCACAGCACTCCAACGGCATGTGGGTACAGCCTCAGAATCCTTCTGAACCCAGCATTCTGGGTGGTCACTGTCATTTAGTAGACTTGTGTGCCACACTTGAAACCCACTGACATCCTGGAAGGGGTGTCACGTGGCTGAGAGCCAGCGTCCAGTTAGGGTCAGGCGTGGGGCCAGGACCCCTAGCCGGCCACGTGTGGCAGCATCCTGACTGACAGGAGTGTGGCTGGGCCAGGGTGGGATCCATGAGGGCCAGCAGGCAGGCGGGGGTGCAAGGTCTGCTGGGGCTGCATCTGGAGGGGCTGACCCTTGCTGAACCCCCCAAGAGTGGGCCTGACCCAGAGGAGACGGGGCTCTGATTGGCCAGACGGGCAGTCGGGTTCCTCAGAGCCCGCCCCCAGTGGTCATGTTCTGGGGAGCTGCCTTCGGGGTTTGACGCTGGGACCCTCCTGGCGGCCCGCCTCCCCAGCTCAAGGCTCGTCCAGGGATTGGAGCCTCAGGATAGGGGAGGGTGACCCCTCCAGGGAGATGGCAGTGCTGTTTGCCAAGGTGGCCTGGGGACGGGGTGCCTGCTGCGGAAAGGCAGGACCCTGGCGGAGGGAAGGTGGCAGGAGTCTACTGAGCTCTGTGGGCCTGCGCTGGGGACCCCCAGCCTCCCCCAGAGAGTCCCGGTCCTCTGCTTGGCTGGCCACACCCATGCCCCCAGACCTGGCCTCCTGAGAGACGCGAGAGCGGTGCCCAGCACCCCCCCTAGGAAGGCGGCCCCTGGGAGGGCAGGGTCGGGGGGTTGCCGCCCCCCAGCCTTGGTGGAGCAGAGGTTCCGGGTCTGGCCCGGGGTGGGTGGGGAAGGACTGCAGTGGGACCCAGGCGTAAGGAGGTGCTGTGGGGTGGGCCAAGTGGTTCCACTGGGAGAGGAGGGCAGGCACGGGGGTGCCGGGGCCGCCCCTCCTTCCTCGTGGCTCAGGGGCTTGCAGCGGGCCTTGGGTCCTCCCAGGCACCCACCTCTTCACCCCGCCCTCCATGGCACCCCTGTCTTCTTGCCCGTGTCCCCTCTAAAGTGTCCCTGCCTTTGTTCCTATCTCTGCTGTGCTTCAGACCTGCCTTCGGAGCAGCCCCTACCTGGGGTGGGCTGCCTGCTGTCCTCTGCCCACCCCCCAACTTCCCGCGACCTTCCCGGAGAGCCAGCGAAGGGGTCGCGGTGTGGGGTCACTTGCCCCCAGCAGCCCAGGGACCGGGTATGCACTGCTTCTGCCCACCGCGTGACTGTTTGTGCTTCATTACACCCATCGGGCGGTGGCCTTGACCCTTTGTCCCCTGCTGTCCCTTCTGTCATGGGACTAGGTTGAGTCTCCTGGCGGCTCACAGAAGCGACGGCAGATGGAGGGTGTCCGCCATGAGACGCCCACTGAGGCCCGGGGCTCTGCCTCAGAGCTCATCAAGGCCCCCCAGGGCCTCGAGGGCAGTGGGAGCCCAGGGATGGGCCCGGGGCCTGGCCCCCCACCATGGACCGTTGATTTACACGCAATCACCACCTGTCCCTTAAGGTGGTCACAGTAGCCCCAACCGCAAGGGTTACAAGGGTCTGGGAAGGGGGTCCCAGACCACACTGTCCCCTGAAGGAGTGTGGGGTTGAGGACCTCTGGTCCTGGGTTCCTGGGTGTCCAGCCCCCACCCCGCTCCCTGTGCCTCGAGCCCTCCTGATGACCGAAGCCCCCACGTTTCACCCCCCCCCCCCCCCGCCACAGCCCCTTCAAAGCTAGCGGCCGGGGGTCCCAGCCACATCGGCCCTGGCCGATGCCTTCTCAGAACAGCTGCTCTGGTTTGTAAAATCCTTGTTTATTTTCCTCAGTTCAGAGAGCATGATCATGTCGGGGGAAAGGGCTGGGCTAGGAGCCCCCCAGATCCCCTTCCAGCCCCCCCAGGCCCCAGCCCATGCCCCTTCTGCTGCTTCTTCCCCCCGTGGGCCCCCGACTTCCTCCCCCCAGCCCAAATCCCCTCTGGGGTCTCCCAGGGAAGGCTGGAGGTGGGAGCGGGGCCCCTGCGCCCCGGCCTGGACGGCCACCAGCTCAGGCCGTACCCTCACCACCCCCACCCCACCAGCTGAGCGCCTGCTCCCCAAGAGGCCGGGTGGGCTGCAGGCCTGGACCTCCCGAGGGGGTCACGGGGTAGGGGGGGGGTCCATGCCCGGGAAACGGGTTCTGGGAAGGAGGCATTTACAGACTTCTGTTTACCAAAACGAGGCCCGTAAAACATTTAACAGCAGCCAATTAAAAGGGGACAGCTGTGGTGGTTTCACCGCTCCCCCCATACAGCGCACACAGGCCTGGCCCCCCTGCCCTGCTGCTCCCGTCCCCGGCCCGCTCTCAGCTTTTGTCAAGGCTTCCAGGAGCTGAGTTTAATCTCGGGAGCAGCTGTTCCAGATGTGTCTCGGCACACAGACCAGCCAGCTGGCCAGGCTCTCCGGACCCAGCCCTGCCCTCAGCAGGAGGGGCTCAAGGGGACAGGCCAGGGCGGCCATTGGCACCTTTCCCAGGCCCTCAGATGAGCCCAGGGGTGTGAGCCCGAAGCAGGGAGACCTCTAGGGCCTCTTGGAGGCTGCAGATGGGGCCGGTGTAGCGGGGTGCTGCGAGCCTGTGGGACCCGGGACACATTCTGCGTAGAACGGTCCTCGGGGAGGCGACTCCACAGCTTCACCTCGGACCCACTGGGCCGGAGGACGTAAGATGGCATCGTTAGGGCCTGGAGGGTGGCCTGCCTCTGCCGCAGGGCCCGCTGGGATCGGGTGGCAGGCCACCCCATGTGGAATGGGGGCCTGCTCTTGGGGGATCCGGGAGCACCCCCATTCCCTGCTGGCCGTGTTCCAGTCCAGGCTCTGCTCCTGCAGCCCCGTTCGCAACCTCTGAGCTGAGAGACAGCCTGCCCCACGCCGGCACAGCTCCCCCAGCCTCAGGCCAGGCGCGGGCCTCCCGGGCCCCTGATAATGACAGTGGCCTCCGGGCTGCCCCCCCGTGCACCCACAGCCGCCCCCCCCACTGAGATACAGCCAGGCCCCACCGGCCTCTGGCCTCCCCCCGACCCCCAGGCAGCCTCGGCATCCGGCAGGCCCACCTCCGGCCATGAGCGAATCCCCCAGGCCCTCTGAGGACATGGGGGCCTGGAGGTCTGTCCTGTGGTTCTGACCCTGCCCCTTCTGGAAAGGTGTTTCCCACAAGTTACTCTGTGGAGTGCTCAGCCACCAGCTGTTACAAGGAATGTTCCAGTGGGGCCTCAGAGGGTTCAGTCATAAATGGAGTTTGGAAAACAGTTGATGAGCAAGATGGAATGGACCCCACTGTGGCACACTCAGAGGGGGTGCCGGTGCCCCTGGTCCCCAGGCGTGTGGCTCCCGGCATGCCTACGACAGCCTCTCGCCTGGGGACCTGGCCTGGCCTGCCCTTCCGGGATGGCTGTCTGCAAGGCCCCGTGGCAGCTCCTCCCTCTCCCTGTCCCTGTGGCCCTGCTCCCTGGGGAAACCCCTGGATGGCTGCTCCCTCTTGGCAGCCAAGGCTGCCCGGAAGGGTGGGAAGCTACTCCCAGGAGCCGGCCACTCTTGGGACAATCATGGGGTCCCCAAGAGAAACTCCTACCGAGCAGATTTTCCACAGAGAAAAAGTTCAGAGCATTGGCTCAAAGCACAAGTCTTAGAGGAAGACTGTCCTGCCCGCCACCGCCCAGCTGGCCACTCGGCGGCCCCGGCAATGGGCCCGCACTGCCACCCCTCCCTGCTCGGCCAGGTCAGGAATTACTGGTGGTGAAGAGCCACATTCGAGGTGACTGGTGGCTCTGGGCATCCAGCAGACACACATGTGCCTGGCCAGGGCCCCGGGGCCTGGACGGGCCTCCCGGACCATGCTAACTTCTGTCCGTCTTCATCCCTTCCGGGCCAGTGTGTGTCCCAGGTAGCTGGAGCCCCCAAGGTCCACGGCTGGCGGGGATGGGGGGCCAGGGTGCGGCTGATTTTCCTGTGCTGGGCAGGGCCAGGCCTGGAGGACAGTTTAGGCCCCAGGGGGACAGAGAAGGGCCTGGCTGGCATGACTCAGAAGTGCCAGGGAGGGTCTCCGGGCTGGGGGCCAGCTCCCTCTGTAGATCGCAGAGCACAGAGGAGGCCCAGCCCATGGACAGCCCGCAGGGCCAGCCGCCTCCAGCAAGACAGGGCTCTGTCACACCCCAACTGCGCCAGCCCCAGGGCGTGGGCTGCCCGACCCCGGAGCTGCCCAGTAGCTTGGACGTCGCAGGCCAAGGGGGTGTCTGGCCCTGGCCGTGCTGGCTGGGAGTCGAGCCCGTGTCCAGCATGTGTGTCCTCCCAGGTTGCCTCTCCAGAGCCGCTTTGCTGCCCTGCCCGGAGCTCCCGCGCTGCCGAGGGCTGCTGGGGGAGGAAGCACAGGCACCCTCCACCGTCCCCCATCCTCCTCTCCCAGCCCATCAGCAATTCAATTTGTGCCGCACCAGAGGGATGATGTTAGTCGAGTCAGAGTTAATATGATGTATTGATGGGTTGATTTCCCACCGGCGGACTATGCACCCGGCTCTGCGGGGCGTCGCCCCCGGGCTGCCCACCGCTTTTCACCTCCCTGGGGTTGGGGTGGCCACAGCCTCAGCCTGGGAGGTGACTCTGTAGCCAGTCTCCTTGCTTCTCTAGCTCCAGGGTACCCCAGATTTTCGGGGAGTCTGGCATCCACCTTCCTACCCATGAGCCACTTGGATCACCATGGAAACAGCAATGTTCTCTACGGGCAACATCGTTTCTATGGAACCCAAAAAGGCAAGTGCTGGCTTGGGGCCGTGCTGGGGTCTGGGGCGCAGGGCATCCCGGAGGGTCGGGCAGGACGGGGCCGGGGGCTTCTGGGGCCCTGGGTAAAGATGGCACGCCTGGGCAGACCTTCCCCTGGGTCTCGGCCACAGCGGTGAGGGGCTGAAGGAGAGTGAGCCTGCTTCTCAGGCTCTTGGAGGGCTGAACGTCCCAGGAGCAGGGCCAGAGGCAGGTTATGCGCTGGGGCCAGGTGAGCACTCTGAAGCCACAGCCAGGACCTCTCTGGCTCTCGTGGAAGTGTCTCCAGTAACCGCAGTCCTGAGTGGTGGCGCTCAGCTCCCTCAGCACCTAGCCTTGCCCCGCACACCTATTTCCTGTCCCCTCCCCCCGCCTGGGCAGCCCAGGGAGAAAATGCCATCGGGCAGGGTGTGGAGGCCCCCAAGAGCCGGCACCAGTGGCCTCACTGAGCGGCACGAGTCCCAGGCCCCCCGCTGCGTACCAGGCCCTCGGGTCACACAGAGTCTGCAGGCCGTGTTGGGGCAGCAGTGTGTCCCAGCACACAGAGGAGGGGCTCTCCCTCCATTGGCAGAAGGGGGCCTCCAGAGGTGTCCCTGGAGAGGGGACACTGAGGTCAGGGCTTTGCTGAGGAGAAGACAGGACTGGTGGGGCCGCGCGTGCACGCTCTCCCGTGTGCACGCACACACTGTCATGCAAAGGCCCGACCTCCAGGGCGTGGATCCCATCGAGGAGCCCGAGGGAGGTGGGGCTGCCTGGAGAAAGGACAGGTGTGGGGAGTGGCCAGGGGCCTTCGGGCCCTGTCTCACAGGTTTTTCTTGGGTGGAGTGCCATCTCATCTGGGCCTTAGAAAGGGCTGTCTGGGTGGTGCCCAGGAGATGGGCAGGGAGACTGTTGGGTTGGTTACATGTTTCAGATGACAGGTGGTATAGACAGATTGGGACACGAGGACCAAGGCCCTAGATGACCCCCGTCCGTGGCCAGGCTGTGGGAGGGGTGCAGCTCGGGGTGGGGGGGGCCATCGTCCACACACAGGGGCTTTCCCAGTGGTATCCGGGAGGAGGCTGGACACACGTGGTGGGGGTCCGTGCCACGGGAGCCCCCTGGGTGAGGACAGACACAGCTCGGGAGGGCCCAAGGACCCCCAAGACTGGGGGTCTCCGTGGAGGCAGAGGAGGGGCCCAGCAAGCACCCAGCAGGGTCTTGGAGATGGACAGGACGCCAGGCAGGGCTCCAAGAGGTAGTGGTTAGATCAGACGGGGTCTCGGGGGAGGAAGGGGACGGCAGCGAGGCAGTCTGGGAGGTGAGCCTATGGCTAACCCTCCCGTCCTCCTACCCCCCCCGCCCAGCCCTTTCTCCCAAGCCTCCCACTCCAGGACATTGGTGTGTCTTGTGACTTTGGTCCTGGCAGGGCGGCTGAGGTCGGGAAAGCCTCCGCCTTGACCCAGCCCGGGACTGGCCTGCTGGGATTAATGCAGATGAGACCCGGCCTGCGGGGGGGGCCAAGAGAGCCCCCCATGCCCACCCCCAGGGGATGGATAGATGCTGGACGCTCCCAGGGAACCCACGTTTCCTTCAGCTTGGGCCAGGTGCCCTGCTCCCCCGAGGACAGCCCCCCGCAGGCCACGGGCTGGGTCTCCCAAACTCCTACATGTGCAGCTGTTTGGACAGCGTTCGTCAGGGCTGAACCAGAGCCAGTACCCCCTCCAGCAGCAGGTCGCCGGCACCCTGGAGCGCTGGTGGCCTCTCGGCTTTCAGTGCTGTGGTGGGGTCGCATCCAGGATCATTCGGGTTTCGGAAATCAAGCTAATTAGGGTTCACCCAGGCTACCTTCTTCCCCCTTGTTTTAATTTAGGAAATTGACAAGGAACTTCTGGACTGAGGACAGTTTTACAAGTTCCAAATGTTCTTTGTTCCCCCTTGTCTGCCCCCTCTGGGCTCCAGGCCCTCCACGCAGCCTGTCTGCCACCCCAGCTAGGTGTAGGGGGGTAGCCCCCCAGGTCCCCAGAGGCAGGACCCCAGCCCTCCCTCTGGGAGCAGTGGGCGTCCCCATGGCTGGCCGGGGACCCCCAGAGAGAGCATGGCCCTGGGCGGGAAGGGCTTGCCCTGGGCCAAGGGCCCAAGCTGGACGGCAAGCCATAGCCCAGCACAGGGAGCCGGGGCTCCACCCACCCCCCACCCGCCTGCATGGGCCCCGAGCTGCAGGGTGTTGAAAGCCGGTCACAGGCTAGGAGTAGGGACTGTCGGCTGGGGTCACTTCCTCGTCTCTGAGCCAGAGCCCCAGCCAGAGGCACCCACAGTGGCCATGCAAAGTTGCTGGGGGCCTCCCCGGATCCTTCACAACCAGCCCAGCCTCAGACGGGGCCTCATGCTGTCCTAGGGGTCTGAGCTCTCACCGGGGCCTGGTCAGAGCTGGCCCTCAGCGGTCCTCCGTGCATGGTCCCACCGCCCGCGGTCGTGCTCCTGCAGCGCTCCGTGTGGCTGGGTGTCTGGGCACCGCCTGCTGCATGGTGGCCGTGTCCTGCCCCACGCCATGTGTGCCACCGTCCACCTAGCCAGCCCTCAGCTCCCCGGCGGTTGAAGGTTCTGCGGCTGTTTGCGAAGACCGGCCCAGGTCCTGCTCCCCCAGCGATGCATGGCCGGGGGAGATGCCTGGTCAGCGCTCACTGCCACCTGTTCCTGCGCTCCCCCCACTCATCCCCGGGTGCCGGGCAGGCAGGGGTCTGGGCCCTTCACAGGAGCTGGAGTTCCATTGACGGGGCACAGCGCTGTGGTTTAGAATGACCCGAGAGTCCTAGACGGACGGTCGCACAGCATGACTGTGCCCGTGCTCTGGGGTGTACGATCCCACGTGGTGAGCATGGGGAACTGGACACGATGTCTTTTTTGACTGTAAACCTTCCCAGACGGTAGCCGCAGGTCACTGCCAGCTGGTGGCGGTGGAGAGGCTCCTAGAGCCTGTGTCCTGGGGAAGTTGGACCTCTCCAGCCCCTGCCTCAGCTCGCCCAGTGACCTCGGTTCTCTTGGCATGCAGATAACTTCTACCTGCCTCCCCAGCCCACCCTCCTGCCTGCCAACCACAACTTCCCCGGCGTGGCCCGGGCCGCCCCCGGCCACCCCATCGGCTCCTGCAGCCGTGACCGAGGTGAGGCCGGCCCCCTGCAGAAGGGCACCAAGGACATCGATCGCTTCCTTCTGGGCAGAGAGAAGGCCGGCAAGGCAGCGGAGGGCAAGGAGCGGCCGGCGGCGGAGGAGGAGTGCGGCAAGGAGCGCCACAAGCTGGTGCTGCCCATGCCGGCAGACGGCCACTGCAAGGAGAGTGGCGTCGCGCCCCGAGGGGCCTGCGAGGGCCGCCCCAAGCACCTCGCCTCCTGCCTCCTCAACACCAAGGTGCTCAATGGCGAGATGGGCAAGGCCGCGCTGGCCAGCTGTGCGGGTGGCGTGCTGGTGCGGCCGGGTGTGGGCGTCGCGGCCTCCGGGCGCTGCCCCAAGGAGGCGGCAGGCCCCGCGGAGCCCGGGCCGGCCTTCAGCGAGTGCCTGGAGCGGCGGCAGATGCTGCATCATGCTGTGGCCTATACGGTGCCATCCGGCCTGTCCGCCGGGCCCCCCCCGCCCCTCAGCACAGGCGCCGGCTCCTTCCCCTGCCTGCAGCTGCACGCGGGCCCGGACGGGCTCTGCCCGCTACAGGACAAAGTCCCCCGAGACCTGAAGGCCAGCGGGCCCACCTTCGTGCCTTCCCTGGGACACCTGGCTGAGAAGAGCCGCCCCTTCCAGGCCACCGAGGCCTGTGCCGTGGCAGGTGAGGGCAAAGACCGACACCTCGACGGCACCTTGGCCCCCGAGCATGCCGTGCCCTATGGGGTCTCCTATGCCCACCTGAAGGCCGAGGGCAAGGGCGAGCGGCGGCCTGGGGGCTTCGAGGCTGCACTCAACCCGCGGCTCAAGGGCCTGGAGTATCTCAACAGCACAGGCCCCGAGACCCCCTTCTCCGGGCTCCCCAAAGGCGGTCTGGACAAAAGTGGTTACTTCGAGCTGCCCACCCACTCGCAGGACTGTGCCCGGCCAGGCCACCAGGACCCGCTGGGTGGGAAGGTCACCCAGGCCTGCTGCACTTTAGATAAGACCGCCAGCAAGGAGACCCCCGCAGGCCCCCCTGGGGCCCAGAAGGTGGCCCGGATCCGGCATCAGCAGCACTTGGTGACCCCCGAGGCAGAGCCAGGGGGCGGCGGGGCTGAAGCCAAGCGCAAGTCCCTGGAGCTGGCCTCTCTGGGCTACGGCGGGCCCCACCTCCCCCCGTGGAGCGTCCAGTCGGGCCAGGGCACCGCCATGGCCATTGGCGAGGAGCGCAAGCCTGGCACCTACCTAGACCCCTTTAGCGGCAGCCTGCAGCAGGCCGCCCTCCTGCCCCAGGACCTGCCCGCACCGCCTGACGAGGTCTCAGCCATGAAGAACTTACTCAAGTACAGCAACCAAGCCCTGGTCGTTGGCCAGAAGGCGCCCTTCGTGGGTCTGGGCGGCCTCAAGGCCAGCTGTGCCCAGCAGGATATGAAGTTCCCAGCCTCCAAGGGCCCAGCCCAGGCCCCCAGCGAGGCAGAGAGGCCCGACTGCGCCCGAAGCCGGGAGCACGACACCCCGCACAGTGACGTGGAAGTGAGGCAGCCGCCCGTGGGCATCGCCGTGGCCCTGTCCCGGCAGAAGGACACGGTCAGCCGGCCAGAGACGGCCTACAGTGCCAATGCCGGGCGCCAGGGACGGGCAGCCCCAACCTTCAAAGGTAGGCCCCTTGGCAGGGAGGGAGGCGGGGAGTGTGGCTGACCTGCCCTCATGGGCCCGTCTGAAGCTTCCCCGGGATGGGCCCTGGGCGCTTCTGCCATCCCCTCCCCACGTCAGCAGTCCCGTCCCTCCAAGTGCTGACCAGCCCGCCCCATCCCTCGAAGCCGCCAGTTCCCCACACCTGCCTTCAGCAGAACCCCTGAGGCCAAGGCAGGAGACCCTCCCTCGGTTCGTTGGCCCCCACGGCTCGAAGCGGGGTCCCTGCTTGCTTCAGCCGCTGGCTCCCCTGCCACCCCGACCCTGCACCCTTCTACCATCTCCTCTCCGTGCAGCAGGCAGTGCGCCCCGCTCTGCGCACGCGCTGGACCTGGAGGCCGAGGAGGAAAGGGCGCGCCTGTCTGAGGACCGCCTGGGGCTGGCCGGCCGGGAGCTGCGGCTGCAGTAAGAGCGGGGGGCTTTGGCGAGCGGGGCGGGAGCCAGGCCACAGCCCCTGGTACAGTGGCCTGACGCCGCTGGGTAGCGCACTCCCCCCACCCCCGGGGCTTTGCTGGGGCTTCTGCCCGTGTCGTGTCGGGGGGAGCTCTGGGGACTTCCCTCCGCTGTCAGGGCCACAACTGGGACAGAGGCCCCTGGTACCCAGGCCCACCTGATCCTGGGGTGTCCCCGTGACCCTCCAAGGCTGATGTCGACAGGATGGGGTGGAAGAGCTTGGTGGGTGGCTGGCGGCTGACCTTAGCCACCCCCCCCACCCCACCCGCAGGGACAAGGACCGCCTGGAGTTCTCCCGGGTCCACCCAGCAGGCGGCTGCCCCGGAGACTTGGCTCCTCATCTCATGATCGCCAGCGGTTCCTCCCTGCAGAGCGGCCAGCTGGGCGGGGACCCAGCCTCCCACCCGCACCCTGCCCACCCCCCCTGGCTGCCCCGTACCCGCAGCCCCTCCCTGTGGATGGGGGGACATTCCTACGGTCAGTGCTCCGAGGGCAGTCAGGGGACAGCCAGCGGGCATGGGGCAGGGCATGTGTCCTGGCCGGGCTTGACGGGCAGGGCTGGCCTGGGGCTGACCGGCCCAAGAGCACGGGGCCTGGCCGGCCTGGGCTCCCCGCTCCACGCTGCCTTACTGCTGTGCTTGTGTCCCCAGGCCTTGGGCACCCCGCCCTGCACCAGAACCTGCCCCCAGGCTTCACCACCTCCGTGCCCGGCTCCATGCCCTCCGTCTTCCCCCTCTCCCAGGACAGCCCCGCACAGCTAGTCATTCTGCCCTCGGAGCCCACACCCCACACTGCCCCCCACGCGCTTGGTAAGAGGCTGTGGTACGTGGGGTGTGGGAAGTGGGCCTGAGGAAGGGGGCAGCCCGCGGGGGGTGGGGCAGCGAGGCAGGCCCCCGGCCACTGCCCAGGAAGCAGGGGAGAGGTAGACGGGTCACTCAAGTGTCTGGGGCGCAGGCCGCGTCCCGTCTTCGCTGGGTCTGATGGCTCCTCTGGCCCTCCCCGCAGCTGACGTCATGGACCAGGCCTCCCTGTGGCCCCCCATGTATGGGGGCCGGGGCCCCGCCTCCCACGTGCAGCACCCAGGCCAGCTCCCCGTGTACCCCCGGTCGCAGCTCCTGCGGCAGCAAGAGCTCTACGCCCTGCAGCAGCAGCAGCAGCAGCGGGCGGCCCCCGTCCAGGTACCTGCCCCAGGCGCCCCCCCCCTCCGTGGCACCCAGGGCACCGCTCCTCCCGACCCTTCATGCTCCAGCCGGGCCTGGCCCTGGAATCCCCGCCCGCGGGACGATGCCCTGAGCCTCTCCCTCACCCTGACAGCGGAAGCCCGAGGACCATCACCCGGAGCTGGAGGAGCCCGCCCAGGAGAAGACCCTGAAGTCCACCCACAAGCCAGTTGCCTTAACCCCCACAGCCAAGGGCACCCCTTCACCGGCCACCGTAGGCCCTGCCAAGCTGTCACCTTGCTGCCACTCGCCTACCCCGAAGCCCCCCACCGGCTGCCCCACAACGCCACCACGCCCCAGCGCCCCGTGCACTTTATCCGTCTGCCCCTCGGGCAGCCCCGGGCCAGGCTCCAAGCTGCCCACCTCCGAGGACAAGAGTGGGGAGGCCCAGCGGTCCGGCGCCAACCTTAGCATGTTGGAACCAGGTGAGAGTGGGCCGCGCTGGGCTGACCTTGGCCCGCCCCCTTCCACTCTGAGGCCTTTTCCCACTTCTGGGTGTGCAGAGCTGAAGTGAGCGGGCCGCCTCATGGGGCACCTACAGGGGTGCCCTCACCTACCCAGGCAGGGCCCAGGGCACTGTTGCTTGTCCTCTGTTCTTTCTCTCCTTCCCCGTCCACAGTCCTTCCATGGGGGAAGCACTCAGGGTCCCCACCACCTCCCCCCACTTCCTGGCAGACAGGGCAGGACGAGGGTTGGGCTCCACTGCCCAGCAGTGGCGGCCACCAGTGACAAAGTGCCTGGCCTGCCAGGGACGGTGGCAGGAGATGAGCCCAGCCCGGAGTTTGGGTCTCAGCCCCCCGTCGTGTAACGTGCTCCCCGTTCCTGTCTCACCTGCTCCGAAGGCAAAGGCAGAGGGCCGGGGACCCTCCCTCCCAGGTGTGAGTCTGGGATCTGAGGCCACCCTCCCCCATCTAGAAGAGGGTCACCCGTACTCACAGCTGCCCCCTCCTGACAACACCTGCTCTTTCGCAGACCTGCCTCCTGGATACACCCGCCCTATGGCCAGCTCGGGCTTCTCCCTGTCCCCCAGCGTGCACTGTCCTGACCTCTCGGACCCCAAAACTATGCAAACTGCAGCCCCCCGGGTCCAGCCTGAGCCAGCGAGGACATTCCCGCCCGGGGAGCTGCCCCCCCGAAGCCCCCAGAGCCCACAGGAGCCAGGGTTGCCCTCAGGGGCCAGGGAGGCCACCCAGGACCTTGCCACCACCCCCCACCCTGCCGAGCGGGGACCCCTGGGGAAGGCAGCAGACCCCACCCCACTGGAGGGGCTACGAGAACTGCGATGTGGGGCCATCCTCGAGGGAGGGGGCCCCGAGGCCATTGGCCAGGCTCATTCTACTCAGGGAGGGGCTGCAGAGGAGGGGGCCGCGGCGTCCAGGGGTGGGGAGGTGGGGCCAGGGCCCTCATCAGGGGCCAGCCCCCAGGCCCCGCAGCAGCAGAGGAGTCCAGGCGTCCTCGATGAGGCCGGGCCAGGCAAGCAGCAGGCCCCCAGGGAAGCAGAGTCGGAGGAGGGGGCTGAGGCTCAGGACAAGCCGGAGGAGGAAGAGGGCCAGGGGCCTACTTCCGTGAACAGCCGCCTGCCTGGGGCGCTCCTGGGCCTGGACGCCCTGGTGGCAGCCACCATCGACCTGGGGGACCTGCCAGGCATCAGCCCGCCGGACCCGCAGCTGGCCGCTGCCCCGGGACCCCCACGCACAGGCCCTTCGCCCTGCAGCTCAGGGACTCACGGCATTGCCCTGCTCAGTGAGCTGGCTGACCTGGAGATCCAGCAGCAGAGGAGGGGGCCCGCTTTGCCAGGTGAGTACCGCCCCACCCTCTGGGAGCCCTCTGGGGCCCAGGATCAGCTGGCCAGACCGTGGGCTTCAGCACCGCTGTCCCACAGTGTGGCCCCCACAGCTGCCCTTCCACCCCCGGCCCTGGTGGCTGGGGGCAGGGCCCTTGGCTTCAGAGGAGTGGCCTCTAGGGTCGTCGCTAGCGGCTAACTGGGAAAGCAGGAAGGGCTGTGCTCCCCTCTGTAGGCGTGCAGCCCTGACCTCCTCCTCCCACCCAGGCCCAGGGGAGGTAGCTTGAGGCTGAGACAGTCCCCAGGCCTCAGACCCACCTGTCCCCCGCAGTTTCACCAGGCTGGGGGCTGGGGTGCTGGTGCTTCCTGCCCCAGGGCTGACCTGCCGGTTGAGATGCTCCTGGGCTCCCCGCACCCGGAAGAGTCCCGGGGTGCAGGCATGGACCTAGGGCCACCCCACGGTGAGTGCTGGCCCGGAGCCCATGGGGAACCCAGGCAGGCTGGAAACCCCCCTCCCGGCCCGAACAGTAACCCCAGGGGGAGCACCCCAGCCAGGCGCTATGCTCGTAATATTTATAGAAAGCGCCCAACAAAGTCTCTCGGCTCGCTCGCTCGCTTGGTTCCCTGATGCGTAAAGCTCGCTGCCTTTTACGCTGTTCCGAGGTAATGTCCTCGCTGAGTTATTCCCCGGAGGCCTCCGTGTCACTCTCCTATCCGCCTAGACGGGCCCGGCACTGTGCCGAGGGCAGTGTGCTGGGGAGCCCCTGCACGTGGGCGCCCAGCTGGACCCTGAGGAGGGCCTCGCTTAGGGCTGGGGGCTGTAGGGTGAGGCGGGGGCCCCCGGGTAGGGCCGGTGCTGCCCGGAGACACCCTGTGAGTGTGGCTGGTTCAGAGCGTGCCGAGCGGATGCCGGGCGCTGCGTGTGGCCGCCCAGTCTGTGCATGTGAATGCCTGTTGGACCGGCGCCCATTCATTGAATGAACGCTCACGTGTAGACCACATGTGTCCCAGTGTGGGCGCTGCAGCTGCGGCCCAGGCCAGGCACCCCAGTCACCAGGGTGTGTTACCAAGCGAGATGCCATGGCCAGGTCTCCACTCTGCCCTCCCCTCCTGGAGCCCCCAACCCCCACTTTCCCCTCCTGGAGCCCAAAAAAAAAAAAAAAAAAAAAAAAAAAAAAAAAAAAAAAAAAAAAAAACCCCCCACCCC
>NC_048230.1:44268022-44276346 GCF_002007445.2 Ailuropoda melanoleuca
CACCTTCCTCTCCTGGAGCCCCCAAACCCCACCCTCCCCTCCTGGAGCCCCAGGTCCCCGCCTTCCCCTCCTGCTGCTCCCAGGCCCCAACCACCCCTCTGTCCCAGTTAATCAGCTGGTCTGCACACTCTCTTGGATCCAGAAATGTCCCCTATAAACTCAGGACCACCTTGCTTGAAATGAATTAGGAGATCAGCCGTGTTCTCAGATGAGCAGGAAGATTCACAGGTGGAGAAAGTGGGCAAGTCTGTCCCAGGAAGCAGGGCCCAGAGGGACAGCAGAGCCTCCCACCCCCTTCTCCCCAGAAGGGACCCCAAGAACTCCCCCTAGGCCAGGCATGGCGTTTGGTGAAAGACCCCAGGGGGCCCCTGGGCAGCGGGGGTGAGGAGGTAGCCAGGTTGGCAGCTGGGCTGTGGTGGGGCAGGGACTCAAACCCTAAGCCATTGGCTCATGGGCACCTCACTAGTGGGGTGTTCAGAACCCCTCCAGCCCCACCCAGCAGGCCTCAGCAGCAGGACCCTTGGCCTGACCCCCAGACCTCCATACCAGATGCAGGGACTTGAGCCCCAGGCCGAGCCCAGGGGCAGAAAATGGGGTTGGTAGTCAGACCCTGTGTCTGTCTGGCCGTGGATGATGAGGCTTGCACACAGGGGCCCCGCCCTGAGGCACCCAGAACATCCCACTCTTGGAGGAGCCACCCAAGCCTCCCATGCACCCTGGAGTTTGGGAAGTCCAGGCCCTGTCCCCCCCGGAGTGTGGATGCCCCTTTCTTCCCGAGTGAGCCTGAAACCAGCTGACGGGCTGAGCCGAGATCCCACCCTGCCCCTAGACCCCACTTTAGCTGGTCTGCTGACCTCCATGCCCTCCCCCGCTGGCTGACCCTCACCCCTGCCCTGCCGGCCCCGCCTGTCTGACGGGACTGTGGCGGGAAGCCTGAGCCCCCAACCTCGCATGTGTCTGCAGAGCCACAGCTGGTCTGGGTAGCCCGGCCCAGGCCTTCCCAGGGACAGGAGCTGGAGACACCCCCCAGGCACCAGGTGGGGCTGTCACCATCTCTCCACAGCCCCCAGACCAGAGAACCACACAGTGTGTCTTTTGAAGCCACAAAGAACCCCCCAGCCCGTCTCCGCATGCCCACCGCCCCCGCCCCCGGGCTCACCCGTGGGACTGTGGTCTCCGAAGGCCTAGTCTGAGGAGGGGGTCGGGGCTGGTGGGGCAGAGACGCTTCTTGGCCACCACAGTGATCCCACTAGATAGGACACTGTGTGGAACTTCTAGCTGGAATAGGGCTTCGGAATAACCCTGCCCTGGCTGCTGGGGGGAGGGGAGCGCCCTCAGGCCCCCTCCAGCTCCCACGCCCAGGGCGTCTCTGACACTGCAGCTCAGACCTGGCATCCAGAGGTTTGCGCTCACGGCACCCGCCTTGCTTCTCTGTTCCATTGCTGAGGCTTACCCTCCCTGCAGCTCCGTGGCCGTGGCTGTGGCCGTGGCCGTGGCCAGACATTTCCTCCTGGGACGCAGCGAATCTCTCACAGGCCATGCTTAAAGCAGGGTGTTCTCCCCACCCTTCACGCGTCCTCACGTGCACTCCTCTGTTTACATGGGTGTGACTCATGGCGTCTTACTGTCTCTGATTGGCTGTAATCTGCCCCTCGTCACTGTTTAATTTGATGGTGGCCCTCAGCTGGCCCATGTGGGCGTCGACGTGTCCCCGTCACTGTCTGACACGTCCTGTGTTCCTGGCTCACCCCCTCCCCCAGAACCAGCCGTCTCTCCGAGGAGCCCGGTTCCTTTCCTGGGAGGGTGGTATTAGGAGCCAAGTTCAGCATGTTAGGGGTGCTCGTTGCAACTGGGGTGTTGCTGCTCGCCGGCCCTCTCAGAGGCCAGCGCTGTATGTTCTGAAAGCCACAGCTGCCCCCTGACAGCTTCCGTCCAGGCTGGCCGGCTGACTGCCCTTCCCTGGCCGTGGCTCCTTGTGGGACCAGCGTGTCCCTGTGTGTCTGACTCCCCGTCTCTGCCACCACCCGGCCCTGTCCTGAGTCTCCTCCAGGCCTCTCCCTGATGGAGGCTGCCCTCCACTGGCTCAGCTCTGACCCTACGTGGGCACTTGGTTTGGGGGCTTCCCAGAGGTCTGTGCCGTCCCAACTGGCCTGGCCCCCCGTAGCCAGGAGGGATGTCCCCCCACCTCCCCGGAGCTGAGGCAGGGTGCTGGGTGCCTGCCCCATGCCCATCTCGCGGTTCCCAGCCACCTCACCCTGGTCCTCGGTCCTCGGTCCTCATGTTTTGGGGAGCTGGGCAGCCTGGAGGGTCTGGGCCATACTGAGATGCGGGCCGACATCAAGAGCCTCTCTGAGGGGCAGCGTGTGCCCGACACCTGCAACACACCGACCCTCGTGTCCCCTGCAGAGGAAGAGGACATGCTGGCGTTCGACCTGCGGCGCCTGGCCACACTGGCCTCAGCCTGGTCCCTGGTGGAGGCTGCTGGCCTGGACGGCCCCTCCTCCTCCGCCCAGCCCCCAGCTGCCGACCCCTGCAGGGCTCCCACGCTCACCCCCCGCATGCAGATTCTACAACGCAAGGACACCTGGACCCCCAAGACCAAGCCTGTGAGTGGGGGGCCCCGGTCGCCCCAGCGCTCTAACCCCTGGGGACCTCGAAGCCCGCATGCTGGCCGCCCCCGTCGTGGAGCCCTGGCTGGGCTCACGGGCTCCTGTGCCCCCGCCCACCAGGTTTGCCCACTGAAGGCCGCCATCGACCGGCTGGACACGCAGGAGGTGGAGATGCGCGTGCGGCTGGCGGAGCTGCAGCGGCGCTACAAGGAGAAGCAGCGGGAGCTGGCGCGCCTGCAGCGCAGGCATGACCACGAGTACGGCCGGGCCGGCGGTAGGGTGGGCGGTGCTCCCGCCAGGACCGGGGAAGGCGCCCGTGGTTCAGGCGCCGGGGCAGGCGGTACAGCCTCTGCCTCCAGGTCAGGGAGCCCCCTGTGGGTGCCAAGCTGGGCTGGAGGCTGGGGTCCGGGGTCTGGGGTCTGGGGTGGCCCCGGACGCAGGGGGAGGAAGGATGAGGTGTTCGCTCAAGCAGAGAAACCAGCCCGCACATGAGGGCCGAGCTCCCCGGGCGCAGCCCTCCGAGAGCCCAGTGCCCTCTGCCGGACCCCGTCGGGGGGTCAGGGTGGGCGCCGGCCTCTGACCGCACCCCTGCGGCCTCCAGGAGAGAGGAGAGCTCGCGCAGCCCCGCACGGCGAGGGCCCGGCCGGCCGAGGAAGCGCAAGTACTCCAGCCTGCTGCCCCCTCTGCGTCCTGGGGGCCAGCTTCCCAGGGGCGACAGCAAGAAAGTCAAGTAAGTCCTGGGTGCGTGGCCGCCACGATGGGCCTGGGGCTGGTGTGGGCCCAGGGTGCCCTCGAGGCCCCTCTCTGCGCCCCCACCCCCGGCACCCCCCTCACCGCTCTCTCGAAGACCCCGCACGTCCCTCCCAGAGCTCTAGTCGCGGCGAGCGTCCAGGGGACACAGCCCACTGCAGGCGTCCTGTCCCGATGCTCGAGGTTCACTGTTTCCTCAGAAGCCACCGCGGGCCGGGGGCGTGGCTACACCAGGTCCACACACCTGGCCGTGGAATCGGCCCTCGCAACAGCCGCTTTATCCGCACCATGTGATGCCGTCGGTCACGCTGTGGCGCGGCCCACGCTCCCGGCGCCGTGTGATTATCCATTACCGCCCGGCGCCCTCGCTGGCGCGCTCCCGGCCGGGGTAATTGTCCTTCTCGGCTACAAATTGCCTCTCCCGGCAGAGCCATTTGCATAAATCCAAGGAGCTCCTGCAAACGCGATTGGCGAGCGCGTGTGCTCACTGCATCAATCCTGATGATTTGGTAATAATAGTTAAATCGGCACTAAACGGTTTCTTCAATTAAGACAGAGGCAAAAAATTAATCTCAGGGCTTTATGTCACAAAACATTAGCAAATGCAGAAAAGGTTACAGGGAGGGGGAGTTCGCCCCGCCTGTGGGTGGTGACTGGGAGAGGCTTCCCCCCCAGCCGTCCCTTTCCCCCTGCCCAGGTGCCACCCACCGGGGGACCCCCAGGGTTTCCCTTTGTAAACCGGCCAAAGCCATTGGGGCTGCTGGCCAAGGCGGAGCCCACTGAGGCCAGGGTCTGGCTGGTGGCCCATCAGGGAGCCTGGCGACGCCGCCCCACACTTCCCCGGGTCCATGTGGCACAGAGCCCCCAGCCCTGGAAGCCTCATCCTGGTCCTTCCACTGCAGCCACTTTCTCTGCTGACCCACGAAGCCGGACCCTGGCTAGCAGGTAGCCGCCTCAGGACAAGGAAGGGCACGGAGTCCAGGACCTCCCTTCCCAAGGATCGGGGATCCCGCCTGAATCTTGGGCTTCCACCTTCTCTCCATCCCCTTGCGAGGCCTTGCCCTGCAGTGTTTGCCGGCAGTGGGAATCCGGCAGGAAGTGGAAGTTTGGGGGATGGGGGCAGCATCACTGCATAGCCAGCTTCCTGCCTGGCCCCCTCTCTGGGCCCCCCAAAGCCAGGACCCTCAGCCTCCAACTGTGACTCGTGTTCATTAACCCTGTGTGAGTGGGGTACAGGGCAGGTGACAGGCCCAGCCCCCAGCCCCACAAGCAGCCAAGCTCTCGGCCCCATAATTGTGGGGCACGGGGACACTGAGACTTGGTGTCGGCAGCGTCCCAGACCCCATCTGGGACATGGGCCGTGGAGTGCGGGTTCCCCTCCCTCCAGACCTGGAATTAAGGACAGGGGTGTGAGACCAGCAGTTGGGGGTCCCTGGAGGCTGGGAGGCAGAGCCTGGACATGATTTTCTCTGGCCACTGTGCCCCGTCCTCTTCCTGGCAGCGGCAGAGCTGGAGGGAGGGGACCCCACTCTAAGGAGCCTCTCTAACACCCTCTCTGTTCCTAACTCTGGGGCAGCTGGCCTTGCACTCACTGAGGGCCAGCCTGGGACCCGCATGGCCCCACCCTAGCCTTGCAGAGAGCCACAGTAGTTACTGTCCCCATTCTCCAGGTGTGAAGACTGAGGCCACAGCTCAGTCACGTGGTGGTCCAGCTGGCCACATAGCCCTAGCTCCTGAGCTTTGGGCTGCCCCTCCCTGGTCAGCGAGCAGAGGCCCTGGCAGGGAAGCAGGTGCCGAGCGCAGGGTAGGGGTGCTCAGCACAGGCTCGACCCCCTGGGCCACCCAGCAGCCATATGTACGCTCTGAGGAGCCTGGCATAGGAAAACAGCCTTGTCCAGGAAAGCAGCAGAGCCCACATGAGGGGGGCAGGGTCCCTTGGCTGCCGCCACAGGGGCCCTCGGGGGGGACAGGGCCCAGGTGCTGAGGTCTGTTTGCATCTGGCCCGTGCCCATCTGCACCCCCATGCCCCTAGGGCGGTGCGGTCCAGCCTGAGCCTGCTGTGTGCTGAGCTGCGGGGTGGCGACGAGCCCGCGAAGAAGCGGAACCGACTGGAGACCGGCGTCTATGTGGGCCTGCAGTCAGCCTCCACGGTGAGCACCACGGCAGCCTCGCCCTGGGCTCGGGGGCTCAGGGTGTCAGGCAGGCAGCAGCAAGCCACACACCTGCCCCGGGCCAGCCCCCAGCTGGGATCCCCCTGCCCAGATGAGGAAACCGAGGCCCGGTGAGCTCGAGGTAGCTCACGGCAGAGGGCGGCCCCCAAGCCCGCAGGTGTGGCTGGGGCTGGGACGCACCCCCACCCCAGCATGCTCCAGCAGGGAGAAAAAGAACGCGTGGTATTCTGGGTTCCAGAAAGACTCTTCAGTAGTGGGGGCCCGTGCTGTGGGTGGTGCCGGCTGCACCCCCTTGCATAGTGGCAGCCACCCTCGGGGCAGGCTTTCTCACCGCCAGTGGACCCTGCCTCCAAGCGTGGGGCCCATCCTGCCCCAGCCCCCCCACTGCAGCATCCTGGGAGGGACAGGTGAGAGGCGGGGCTAGGCGTGTTGTCACTTTGCCGGTCCCTCCCAGAACAGACCCCTGGGCCCGTGCTCTCCCTCCCCCAAGCCTCAGTCGGGTGGGCAGTCTGGGGGTGCTGTGGAGTGAGGGAGGGGACAGGCACAAGGGTAGGTGCCAGTGGGCAAGCCCCATGTCGCAGGGCCAGGAGCCCCCTTGGCCCCTTCAGAGGACAGGACCCGAGGAAGTGCCACTGTGAGCCAACATTGGCAGAGGGCAGGCTGACGGTGGCAGGGCCGTGGCTGGGGGTGGGGGGCCTGACGAGGGCAGCTCCTTCCTGCCCGTTCACAGGACAAGGTTCGGTGCAAGAAGAGCAGTGGGCAGGGCGAGCTGGCATCCGCCGTGGCCCACCAGGTGGCCCAGCTGAAGCCAAAGGTCAAGAGCAAGGGGCTGCCTGCTGGCCTCAGCCCCTTCAGGCGCAAGGAGGCCGCCCCAGGGGGGCGCATCCGGAAGAAGCTGTCCCGAGCCAAGAGTACCAAGGTGCCTGGGGCAGCCCGGCACGCACAGCCCGAGGACGGCTGCGGCGGCAGGGAGACCCCCAAGTTCCCGGCCCAGGCAGCGGCATCCACAGCACAGGAGGCAGGCAAGTCGTTGGTGTGACCGCCACAGCCCGGACCTCAGCCGTGGTCCCTCGGGGAGAGGGCAATGGGCTGAGCCAGGTCAGGACTCCCGGAGGGTGCCAGCCCCACTGCAGCTGCTGGGGAAGGACCCCCTGCCCCGAGGCTGAACGCAGTGGCTCTCTGTGGGGCCACGGGGAAGGAGGAGGCCCCTGGACACATCCTGGAAAGGGGGCTAAAAATAGCCCTTCTGCCCGCTGGGGGCTGCTTTCCTGCAGCATCTGGCGGCCTGACCTGGAAGGTTATCTGGCCCCCAGCAAACCCACATGTCCAGAAACAGGCGCCTGGAAAATAGACGCTTCCTCCCCACCAGGCCTTGCCCATCCCCACCAAGTTTTCGCCTGAGAAAGAACAAAGGGAGGGGAAGAGGAAGCAGGAAGCAGGAGGGCAGTAAGGGGAAGGGGCTGCCCTGGGGAGGGGGATCCCCAGGCCTGCAAGGTGGGCACCCTGCTGCCCAGGGTGTAAGAAAGGAAAACAGAGGCAGGGAGAGGAAGGTGAGAGAGGGCTCCCTCCCCTCCCCATCCTGCAGCAAACCCCATCACCTGGATGCCTGGCCCCTAAAGTAGCCCCAAGGGCGACCGTGACAGGGCCCCCCTCACAGCCCCCCAACATCGCTACGTGCGCACGGACAATCGGCCCCCCGACCCCCCCCCCGATGTGGTGCTGCTCCAGCCCCCAGTCATCTGGGCCCTCCGCGTCCCCCAGGCAGTGGCTATGACAGTGAGAGCTGCGAGAGGTTCTTGGGGACAGAGGCACCCCCCAAGGAGCCTGGGCTGGCGCTGCACGCGGGGGCCAGCGTGGCCGTGCTGGGGCCCTCACCCTCTTCCGTGGTCAAGATGGAGGCCAACCAGAAGGCCAAGAAGAAGAAGGAGAGGCAGGGCTTGCTAGGTAACCAGAGGCAAGGGTGGGCCAGGGGTCAGCCTGGTGGTGAGGGTCCCGGCATTGGGGACCCCTGTGACAGCCGCCTTCCCCCCACAGGGGCCTGCCGCCTGTCCAGCCCAGAGAGCGAGGTCAAGGTCAAGAGGCGCACAGTGAAGGCCAAGGTGGGCACCAAGCTGGAGCGGGCCCCAGGGCGCAGGCCCCCGGGCGCACCAGGCAAAAAGAAAGCCAAGGGCAAGGCCAAAAGCAGCCTGCGAGCAGACCCGGGGGCCACCCCCAGCAGGGACGCCCTCTTCAGCTCCACCCCCCCCGGCCCTCCCCCTGCCGTGAGGAGGGCAGCAAGCTGGCCAGCGAGCGTCTCAAAAGAGCCACACGCAAGAGCACCGTCCTCCAGCCGGGACTGCGGGTGAGGCTCAGCGGGCGCCGAGGGCTCCTGGGCACCCAACGGTGCTGGGCTCGGCAGATGGGCACAGATGCCAAAGGAGCCCTCACTCCACCCTCCCTCCCTGCTCACTATGGCCTGCCGCGGGGCAGTGCACACCACACCCCTGCACTCACACTCGGGGTCGGCGTGCACCACACGCTGGGCTCACACTCGGGGTCGGCGTGCACCACACGCTGGGCTGGCTGTGAGCCGGGAGGCTGGTGCCACCCTCACCTCGGTTCCCTCCCCGCCCCCCCCAGGCGCCTGGCCAGGGCGCAGACCTCTCCCACCCCCACCTCCGGAGGGAGTTGACCCCTCTGGCCCCCCAGGGCAAGGGCCGGGCTGTGAGTCGGCTGCTGGAGAGCTTTGCTGTGGAGGACGATTTCGCATTTGACGACAACGGCAGCTTTGAGGAGGAAGAGGAGGAAGAGCCGG
>NC_048230.1:44276427-44281301 GCF_002007445.2 Ailuropoda melanoleuca
GGGGGGCGGGGCAGCGCTGACATCCTGTGCCCTCAGCACGCTCGTGCACCATCCACAAGGAGGACCTGCAGGACGGGCTGCCCGTGCTCATCCCCAAGGAGGACAGTCTGCTGTATGCGGGCAGCGTCAGGACCCTGCAGCCCCCCGACATGTGAGGCCGGGCGTGGGCAGGGCGGGCGGCGGCCGGGGGGACGACGGTAGGCGGCGGGCCCCTGACGCTCCGCCTTGCCCACAGCTACAGCATTGTCATCGAGGGCGAGAGAGGCAACCGGCCGAGGATATACTCGCTGGAGCAGCTGCTGCAGGAGGCGGTGAGGGGACCGCCCCGCACGACCCGCTCACCCGGGGAGGGGGGCCCGGCCGCCCGCTCACAGCCTGTCCCCTGCTGGCCCCCAGGTTCTGGATGTCCGGCCGCAGTCCAGCCGCTACCTCCCGCCAGGCACGAGGGTCTGCGCCTACTGGAGCCAGAAGTCCCGTTGTCTGTATCCGGGCAACGTGGTCCGAGGTGAGCCGCGCCGAAGACCCCCGTTAAGGCCGCCAGCAGATGGGAGGGCCTCGGCTAGCCCTGTTCCCAGGCCAGAGGGGAGCAGATAGAGCCGGCAATGGGACCAGCTCCCTGGGCACCGGGAGAAGACGAGGGGTTGCAGGGGGTGGGCACAGCGTGGGCGGCTCTGGCTGTCCACGTGGCCTGCCAGGGAAGAGGCCCAGAGCCCCTATTGTGAACTGGTAATGTGGGCACCAGCTCCCCGGGGTGAATCCTCCGGACCACCCCCCAGCAGGGCTGCGGAGCCCCCGGGTCTGTCAGGTGGGTGAGTGGGTGCGAGGCTGGGGGGAGGTCAGGGCCCTGAGTCCCTGAGTGTGGGCCCCAGGGTGGGGGAGACGGAGGGCGGTGTTGTTCCAGCCGAGCTGCAGGAGGCCAAGGGGGAGGCCGTCTGTTTCCTGGTGGCTGTGGCAGCTCCAAGGTCGAACGTGATCAGGGGACAGAATTGTCCCGGTGTCATTTGTGAGATGCCAGGAGCCCATCCTGTCGTCCTCCTGTCCCGGCCACCTGGCCGCCGGGGAGGGCCGCGTGGACCCTGAGAGGGGGCCATGGGCTCAGGTGGGCCTCATCTCCAGGCACCTGCAGTGACGAAGAGGAGGATCTGGACTCCGTGGTCGTGGAGTTTGATGACGGGGACACCGGCCACATCGCCGTCTCCAACATCAGGCTGCTGCCTCCGGACTTCAAAATCCAGTGTGAGCCCCGCGCCGGGTCGGGAGGGTGGGGAGGGTGGGGCCCCTCACTGCCCCGAAGGCTGGAGGCAGGCTGGGCCACCCCGGGCTGCAGTGCTGAGGCCAGGTGTCCACTCTGCAGGCACCGAGCCCTCGCCCGCCCTGCTGGTGTCCAGCAGCTGTCGGAGGACCAAGAAAGCTTCCTTCGAGGCCCCCCCACCCAGCGAGGCCGCCGCCCCCAGCCTGTCCCCCAAGGCGCACGAGGGCCCTGAAGCCTCGAAGACCCCCGGGAAGAAGCCCGCCAGCAAAGACAAAGCTGGTACCCACGGGCCTGCGGAGAAGCACCTTGGGGGGTGGGGGGCCCCGGGGCGGGCAGCACCTCTGACTCTAGCTGGCCTCCCCGCAGGCAAAGCCGAGCTCCTCGCGTCAGGTGCCAAGCCACCCCCGGGGGCCTCCGACCACTTCCTGGGCCGCCGGGGTAGCCCGCTGCTGAGCTGGTCGGCCGTGGCCCAGACGAAGCGGAAGGCAGCGGCAGGCGGCAAGGGGCCGGCCGCGCTGCACAACCTCTTCCAGCTCAACGGCAGCACCAAGAAGCTGCGGGCCCGCGAGGCGCTGTTCCCCGTGCACAGCGTGGCGCCGCCCGTGTTCGGCAACGGCTTCCGCGCGGACTCCTTCAGCAGCCTGGCCAGCGCCTACGCGCCCTTCGTCGGCGGGGCGGGGCCGGGGCTGCCCGGGGGCGCCCACAAGCTGCTGCGGGCCAAGAAGGCCGAGCGCGCGGAGGCCGAGAAGGGCGCGCGGCGGCGGGCGGGCGGCGAGTTCCTGGTCAAGCTGGACCACGAGGGCGTGACCTCCCCCAAGAACAAGAACTGCAAGGCGCTGCTCGTGGGCGACAAGGACCCCGGGCCCAAGCTGGGGCGGCCCCTGCCCAGCCCCAGCTACGCGCACCCGGCCCTGGTGGCCAAGGACAGGAAGGTCCGGGCGCCCGTGCACGCTCTGCCCATGGGGCTGGCGCTGCGCAAGTTCGCGGGCCAGGCCGAGTTCCCGCTGCCTTGCGACAGCGACTGTCACAGCTCCTACTCGGACGACGAGGAGGACGGGCCCGGGCTGGCCCCCGGCGTGGCCTCCCGCTTCCTCGCCCGCCTGTCCGTGTCCTCCTCGTCCTCGGGCTCGTCCACCTCCTCGTCCTCGGGCTCCCTGTCCACCTCCAGCCTCTGCTCCTCGGACGACGAGGGCTCGTCCTACAGTTCGGACGAGGAGGACCGGGCCTTGCTGCTGCAGACCTGCCTCGCGCACCCGGTGCCCGCCCTCCTGGCCCAGCCCGAGGCCCTGCGCTCCAAGGGGGGCGGGCCGCACGCGCACGCGCAGCGCTGCTTCCTGGCCAGGGCGGCGGGGGCCGGTGGGGGCGCGGGCTCGAGCCCCGGCGGCGCCAAGTCCAAACTCAAGCGCAAGGAGGCTCTGAGCTTCTCCAAAGCCAAAGAGCTTTCGCGGAGGCAGCGGCTGCCCTCCGTGGAAAACCGGCCAAAGATCTCCGCCTTCCTGCCCGCCCGGCAGCTCTGGAAGTGGTCGGGGAACCCCACGCAGGTAGGTGGGCCCGCGTCCTGGGGGGAGCCCTGCCGCCCAGGACGCCAGCGTGCGCCCTCTCTCTCTGCTTGGGGTTTTTCTGTTCGTTTCAACTAAGAAAAAAAAAAACAAAAGTAGACTTGGGGGAGAAGGAACCCTCCCGCCTGGAACCGCCAGACAGGACCGGGCAGACAGCCGCCGTGTCCCCTCCGAGTCCCCGCCTCCGCCGTGCGTGCCGCGGGGCGTGTACCCAGGTCCGGTTTCCCGTGCAGCGGTCCGTGCGCAACGCCCCGGCCTCGGGAGGGCTGCGGGGGCCTGCCCCGCTGCGCGCGCACGGCCGTCTATGCCCGCGCTCTGTGGGCGGACGCGCAGTTGTTCATGGCTTTCCGCCCCCGGGAAGCGCACGGCAGCGGACACCTCGTGGCTTCTTCCCTTCCAAACCTTCAGGTCCAGCGTTCCTTCTCAGTCAGTCCTGACGTTGAGGTCATGACCCAGGGTGCGGGGGGGGGGGGGGGGGGGGGGGGGGGGGGGGGGGGGCGTGTGTGTGGCAGGTGTGGCCCCCCTCCCCTACTGTAGCGCCATGAGCAGCCCTCGAAGGCGTCCGTGCACGCGCACTTGTGCACGAGAAGTGCCGTCCGTCCCTCCTGCGTCCCGCCGTCCGTCCCTCTCTATCATTCTGTCTCCTGCACCTCCCGGCTGCCGCCTGCCCCCAAGAGCCCAGGGCCCCCTCATTGTCCTCTGCTTCTGGCTGTCTCCCCTGCAGAGGCGGGGCATGAAGGGGAAAGCCAGGAAGCTGTTCTACAAGGCCATCGTCCGGGGCAAGGAGACGCTGCGCATCGGGGACTGCGCCGTCTTCCTGTCGGCTGGGCGGCCCAACCTGCCCTACATCGGCCGCATTGAGAGCATGTGGGAGTCCTGGGGCAGCAACATGGTGGTGAAGGTGAAGTGGTTCTACCACCCGGAGGAGACCAAGCTGGGGAAGCGGCAGAGCGACGGGAAGGTGAGACCTGCGGTAGCATGGGCGGTGGGGACCCACAACACGTGAGGGGCCTGGGGCAGGTGGGGGGCCTGGGGCAGGTGAACACCCCTCCCCATCCCCCACACCTTGAGGGCTCCCCGCTGAGGGCTGAGGCGCTGGAGACAGGTCATTGGGGTCCCTCCCTGGCTGTGCCTCTATGGCTCCCTGTGAAAGAGGGGGTGGTTTCACCTTGGGGGGGCACATAGCAACATAGCACCGAGCAGGCCCCATCCACAGCAGCCCCTCCCTGCCCCCCGGTGCAGACCCCACACAGAGAAGGCCTCCAGCACCCTGTCTGCTCTTCCCCGGGAGGAACCCCAGTTTGCAGAGGGCGCAGAAAGGAGCATTTCTCCGGCTCTGTCAGGACCCAGAGGGTCTGGGTCACAGCTCCAAGGCTGATGCGAGCCAACCTCCCAGAACCAGAGGCAGGTCCCAGACGGCTGGGGCTTCCCTGCCAAGGCCCCGCCCAGCTCCTGCCCCTCCCCCGACAGAACGCACTGTACCAGTCGTGCCACGAGGACGAGAACGACGTGCAGACCATCTCCCACAAGTGCCAGGTCGTGGGACGGGAGCAGTACGAGCAGATGACGCGGAGCCGGAAGTGCCGGGACCGGCGGGACCTCTACTACCTGGCGGGCACGTATGACCCCACCACGGGGCGCCTGGTGGCGGCCGACGGAGCGCCCATCCTGTGCTGAGCCTGGCCGAGCGGGGCGGGGTTCGAGGCCGCCCCCTGCCAGGGGAGCGAGCGGGGAGTCAGCAAATATGCAAACCCACCCGGGCAAGGCCCAGGCTTCGCATTCCTTTCCCCGGGGAGCGGGCGCTCGTGGCGCCCCTGGGTGCCGGCGCCCGGCCCCTTCCGAGAGTCATCCCGCCTCTGCCGGCCTGGCCCGCGCTGCACGTCCCCATCGGCAGTTCCCGAGAGATTAGAATCCAAGCCATATTTTCCCTATACCTCCGACTGTCTCCCACCAGGGAAAGCAGAAATCAGGTGTGTCGTCTATTTATTCCTCTATGTAAATATTGTGTTTCTGCGGGAAGTTTTATGGAAAAAATAGTGGAAAAGGATTTTTTTCCCCACACG
>NC_048230.1:44282070-44325228 GCF_002007445.2 Ailuropoda melanoleuca
AACACCCCTCCCCATCCCCCACACCTTGAGGGCTCCCCGCTGAGGGCTGAGGCGCTGGAGACAGGTCATTGGGGTCCCTCCCTGGCTGTGCCTCTATGGCTCCCTGTGAAAGAGGGGGTGGTTTCACCTTGGGGGGGCACATAGCAACATAGCACCGAGCAGGCCCCATCCACAGCAGCCCCTCCCTGCCCCCCGGTGCAGACCCCACACAGAGAAGGCCTCCAGCACCCTGTCTGCTCTTCCCCGGGAGGAACCCCAGTTTGCAGAGGGCGCAGAAAGGAGCATTTCTCCGGCTCTGTCAGGACCCAGAGGGTCTGGGTCACAGCTCCAAGGCTGATGCGAGCCAACCTCCCAGAACCAGAGGCAGGTCCCAGACGGCTGGGGCTTCCCTGCCAAGGCCCCGCCCAGCTCCTGCCCCTCCCCCGACAGAACGCACTGTACCAGTCGTGCCACGAGGACGAGAACGACGTGCAGACCATCTCCCACAAGTGCCAGGTCGTGGGACGGGAGCAGTACGAGCAGATGACGCGGAGCCGGAAGTGCCGGGACCGGCGGGACCTCTACTACCTGGCGGGCACGTATGACCCCACCACGGGGCGCCTGGTGGCGGCCGACGGAGCGCCCATCCTGTGCTGAGCCTGGCCGAGCGGGGCGGGGTTCGAGGCCGCCCCCTGCCAGGGGAGCGAGCGGGGAGTCAGCAAATATGCAAACCCACCCGGGCAAGGCCCAGGCTTCGCATTCCTTTCCCCGGGGAGCGGGCGCTCGTGGCGCCCCTGGGTGCCGGCGCCCGGCCCCTTCCGAGAGTCATCCCGCCTCTGCCGGCCTGGCCCGCGCTGCACGTCCCCATCGGCAGTTCCCGAGAGATTAGAATCCAAGCCATATTTTCCCTATACCTCCGACTGTCTCCCACCAGGGAAAGCAGAAATCAGGTGTGTCGTCTATTTATTCCTCTATGTAAATATTGTGTTTCTGCGGGAAGTTTTATGGAAAAAATAGTGGAAAAGGATTTTTTTCCCCACACGGGTGACGAGGGTGTATGTGCATGCGTGCGTGTGCGTGTGCGTGCGTGTGTGTGTGTGTATGTGTGTGTGGGTTCTGTTCTGGGGGTTTTCGTTGAAAATGCACTGTTTTGCTCAGCCTCGCTGAGTTCTGACAGGGGCGTCTGTGGCAACAGAAGCGGCTGGGGGTGGGGCGGTCACAGGAGGGTGGACGGGGACCCTCGGTCACAGTGCTGATTGTGGGACCGTGTGGGATGGAGTCACACTGGTGTTTATTCCCTTTTGATCCACCTACTAGGAGAAGCGTGGCGGGGAGTGGGGGGGGGGTCGACGGTGTCGACGTGAGGGTCCCTGGGGAGAGAAGGGGTTCCAGAGGCTAAAATAAAAACCAGGATCAGCTGGTCCCCCCAGCCCGGGATTGTGACAGCAGCCATATATGTATCTTACCTCTGTTTAAAACAAAACAAATATGAACAAATATTTTAAAGTATCGATACGAAAAAATGTTTTGATTTTATTTCCTGAATATCCCCAGTTATTTCTGGTTTCCGTTGTGATGGCCAGTTTGCCCAGCCTCCACTCAGAGCAGGGAAGGGACTAGCCCCCACCAACTCACGGGGGGGTTTTGGGACCTTTTCTGTGGCCACTTGGCAGGGCAGACGGCCTGGTTGGCAGGCTAGTGCCTGGGGTATGGGTCAGCACGGGTCCCTCCTGCCTGCCCGAACCCACACCCTCGGGGGGCTCTTCATCCCTGCACCCAGCTCAGGTGGGTGGCCCAGACCCTCGGCACCCCCCCAGGAGTCTCAGAGTACTTGTCACCCCCTCACTTCTCCTGTCGCAAGAGAAACAGGGCAAGCCAGACCCGTGGCCCAGCGGCCCTTGTCCCGGAAACATAGGGAGGGCCATGTGTCCCCGTGTGCCACCACACCCCCCGGGAGCTCCAGGAAAGCCCCCAAGTTAGTCACTGTTCCTTAGGACGAGTTTTTGTGTGACCACAGACCTGCAGCCCAGGTCCCTGGGAAGCGTGGGATGTCGGCGGGTGTCCGGCACCCCAACCCAGCCCCTCCCTGCCCCCTTCCTTTCCGGCTGGGAAACCACCCCGGCCCCACCTCCCACTCCTGGCTCCATGGGAAGTACAGGGGCAGGGAGGGGGTCCGCTGCACCCCAGCTTACTTCTCCCGCCCTGTTCTCCCCTTTGTCTCGGCACGAGTGCAATATTTCACTCCTGGCGGTCACCTGGGAGGCGGCGCCCGAGGGCCTGCTCGTGGCTGGACAAGCAGAGTGGAGAAGACGCGCCCGGTGCCAAGGCGCTGAGCGGGGACAGCCCGGCCGCAAAAGTTAGAGCCTAAGGCTCTTTTCAACCCCAGGCACTGAGCGAAGGACAAGCCCCTTCTCTTGGCCCTTGCGCTGACGCTCCCCTCCGTCCCTTTACCTGTGCGTGTGGGCGATGCGGCCCGCCCTCTAACCCGCCCTCTAGACCTGGCGGAGCTCGGCTCTTGTAAATGTGTAAACAGGATGGTTGGATTTTTTTTTCAATGTAAACACTAAAAACAAACAAAAAAACACAAAGGTTTTATGAACAGCAAACTCTATGTAAAGGCATTTTAGTATTAAATTTTTTATTGATAACTTGCTTAAGAATAAATATATGAACTACTGTACAGTTGTTCGGTGGTTCGGAATCCTGACTGCGCCTCAGTGTCCATGGGCACATCAGCGGTGACTCCCCGGAGGCCGTGACGTCTTGGGGGGTCTCAGCCGACATGCCCACGTCTGGGCCACGTCTGCCCCCCAAGTCAGCCCGAGGGGAGCCCCTCAGGGCACGGGGCCTCACACGGGTGAGAGGACTGTGGGACCAGAATGGGTTTGGGGTGGCTCTGGCCTTCAAGACCTCCCAAGGTGAGGGTCCCTTCCCATACACATCTCACCGGAGGTGAGTCAGACGTTCACGTGGCCAGGCAGGTGCTCCTGGAGGGGAAGAGGGGAGGGCCAGCCCCTACAGGGCACAGGCACAAGGGTCTGGGAGAGTGGTCCCCAAAGTACGTGACCAGCTAGGGGAGGGGTCTGGGCAGACCAGACCGCAGACACCCTCCTCAAAGGAGAGCAGCAATGTTATTCATTCGACACACATTTTCTCAGCTGACAGCTGTGTGTAGGGACGATAAATAAACAATGCTCCAGACTGTTAATGGAGAGCTGAACCCCCAAGGTTGGAGGGGGTCAGGAAGCAGGGTATATCGGGGACTGGGAAGCCACCCCAACAAGCAGCTAGCTGGAGAGAGCCATGCCCAGGGAAGCTGCAGACCTGAGGTCTTTCCGGAACCCTCGCACCTCGCCAGGGAGGAGGCACTCTGTTTTCTTCCACCTCCAGGATCCCTGGGGAGGGAGGTCCCAGCTGGGATTACAGACCCCAGTAAGGGGACTCAGATTAGGGCAGGTGTGCAGGGGCAAGGTAAGTGTGGAGAATGGGGCTGTGACATAGACACGTACCCCCACCTCCGCAGGTGTGTAGGGGGCTGTGGGCCGTTTGCACAGTGTGCATCCACACGTGCACCAACCCACCCTGGGGCAGCCCTCAGCCAGCCCTGCTGACACCTCACTCCCCTTTCTCGTTTCCTCCACTGGACCAGCTTGGCTGGAGAGAGCAGAGGGGACAGGGCCCTGAGTGTGGAGACAGGATGGAGGGGCAAAACGTCTTCCGTCAGCGGTTCTGAGTCCACAAGCGAGGATGATTAGAACGGGGGCCCTGAGCAGGAGGCCTGGGGCTGTGTAGAGTCGGGGCGCCCGGACTGAATAGTCTGAGCACCTGGATTCAGCTGTGCCTGAAGGCGGACAACCTTTGCCCTTGGACTCAGTCCGTGAATCAGCAACCCCCACGTTATACAGGTGAACTGGTGGGGTGCCAGCCTTGGTGGCCCACGGTCCCACCTATCCAAGGGCTGTGGCAGGGAGAGGCACAAAGTGGCCCAGAGGAGGCCTTGGGAGCCAGGCTGAGCACCAGCTCTGAGAGAAGGAGAGCCTGCTCTCCTAGGTTTCCGGCTTAAGGACCCTTGCGGGCAGGGGAGGAGGGACCAGGGCAAGGCCAGAGGCTCCAGAGACCCCAGCCTCGGTAGCTTCTGCACATTCAGTTGTGTGCAGGGGCAAAATGCAGAGGACCAGGGCGGGGACGAAGGCCTGGGGCCACTGTCTTGGGCTTCTGGGGTTCTTGAGCCGGGATTTGCAACCACGCCGCCTCGTGCCCACGCCAAGACCCTCCTGGCAGGGCAGGGCGCAGTGGGCACCAGCAGTCACAGCAGAAGTTCCGGAACGAGAGTGGGGTGGGACCAGGTGGGATGGGCGACGAGGCACAGAAAGGGCAGCAACGACAGCCCAGCCGCCAGGTGGGAAAGCTCCTGCTGGCAGGTCACGGGTGCGAAGCCTCCATTGCACTGACACTGATGCCAGCCACGGCGGGAACACCAGGCAGCACCCACGGCCTTCTAGACGCTGGGCATCCTGAGAGACGCAGACGGGAAAGGACGTCAGAACAGCCCGGCCGCCAAGACAGTGTCCCCCGTGGAACTCCGCTGGATGCTAGCTCCAGCCCTGGGCTCCCCGCTGCAGCCAGACTGACAGGGACATCAAGGACACCGCGAGGAACAGCCCACGAGGGCTTCCCAGAGGAGGCGACAGCTGGGCTGTCCTGCAGGAAGAACAGGGCCAGGCAGGCAGAAAGGAGGTGAGGAACACTGCTGGTGGCCAGGAGGCACAGGGGCCTGGAGCTAGAGTATGGCAGAGGCCCCACTGGGGTGGCGTCTGCACCGTGTGTAGGACAACAGGACACATCCAAGACTCCAGCCAGAGGGTCCACACGCCCACTGAGACCACTCCCACAGCAGCCCCTGGACCACGGTGAGAGGGGCCCAGCCGGCACCTGGGGAAGGGGAGGCACCCAGAGAGCGGCTCTAAGGGTGCAGGGTGGGGCCAGGAGCACAGGGCCAGGCCAGAGAGCCAGGGTGGCTGAGGGTGGGAAAGCCGGAGAGGAGGACGTGGGGGGAGGGGCGGACGGGCCCAGGAATGTGGGCAGGTGGGGTGAGCCGGGAGGCGGGTAACTACAGGGACACAGAAAGGGGGGGCCAAAGCAGGACTGGCTGAGCCCCCAGCAGCTGCACCTGCTCCCATCCCCTTCCCCTCCTGGTGCCCCCCTGCCCCCTCCCTCTTCCCACCTTCACTCAGACAGGGTGGCCCTGCCTTCTAGAACCTCCACCCCCAGAACAGGGCCCAGGCAAGGGAAGGGCGTGGACACGAGCGGAGCCCCAAGGGTTAAACATGCAGGACTACACTTTGATCCAGACAAACGAGCCATTATGTGAAAGGCGAAGCAAGATAAATGATGGCACTGGGTGAGCAGATCGATACAAGTGATGTTTTATCAGGTAGAAATGACAACCCGGCTGATCGCCATTTGTTTTTAATACCACAAACCAATCAGGGGACAGGGCGCTTTAATTGTTTATGCCCCGGCCTGGGGCTGGGTGGGAGCCCGTCTCAGACCCAGGCCAGGGACAGGTGAGAGGTCAGCTCCACAGCCTGGCCAGCGAAGGGGCATCTGGGCACTCAGCCAGCCAGAGGCCACCAGAAGGGCCCCTAACGGCCTCCTGGGTCTGCAGCTGCGAGGATACCTGCCTTGGGCCCTGGGTGCCAGCTAAGCAAGTAGACAGAGGTCACCAAGGAGAGTGACCTGAAAGGCTCCCTTGCCTCCTGCCAGGACCCCAGGGGTCCCGACCTCCATACTCCACAACCCCAGACCCCTTTGCCACCACCCCGTCCCATTCCCCAGGGGTCCCAGTGACAGCCAGCACCCCTCCAAAGCTGTTTCTCCTCTAAAAGTCAGGCCACCTGCTAAGCCCAGGACAGTGACAGAAACAGGGCTGCTCCTGGCTGACAGTCCCGGAGGTCACTGAAGGAATCCTCTCAGTGCCCCCTCGGAGCCTGAGTACCACTGGTGGGGGCACCGAGAGGCCCAAGTGACACAGGCCTCCAGAGGACTGGGGGAGGCAGGCAGGGCAAGGTGGCAGGTGGGGCACAGCCTGGCTCTTCCTTGCTGCACCCCAGGCCTCAGAGTCCACCACTGTAAAGCAGGGTCCCTGCCTCTTGCCGCCAAGAATGTGATGAGATTAACGTCAAGTTCACCAAAGGTGGCAGAAGGGATTTCTGGAGCCGCACGCACGCGCACATGCACACTCACGGGGCCTTCTCTGGGCCCCACACCACTGCCCCAGGTAGGAGTGTGGGGACACACGCCCGGCCCCAGGCTGGACACAGTGGTGCTGGATTCCCCCCTTGCCCAGTTCAGGGACCCCGCTCTCCCCGACCTGGCGATCCCTCGAGGCCCAGGGAGGTGCCCCAGCAACTCCACCAAGGGTCCTCACAGCCGCCCCAGGGGCTTGGTCCAGGGATTGACAGGGGCTTCGGGGAGAGGGGGCAGCACGTAGGGGCTACACCCCCTTCTCCGACAAAGGATCACAGACCCTCTTAAGTGTCAGGTGTGCAGCCACCTGACGCCCCTGTGTGAAGGGGGAGGCCAGAGGGGTCCCAAAGCCACGGGACATGCCTCCCCTCTCCACACCAGCCTGGGATGCCCTGTGCAGCTCCCTGACTGGCCCTGAAGATGACAGGAGCATGGGGGCTGTTGGGGCAAATGCTCTGAGACCAACAGGACCAGAGGAAGAGAGCTGAGAGCAAGGCAGACTTCCAGGCCAGGTGAGCAGAGACGCCTCCAGTGGGGAGGGTTCTGGGCAGAAGCTGGGGTGGGAGGTGTCAACGCCCCTCCTCCCCATACTGGCTGCCCCGTCCCTAGGCCCCAGCTCCTGGGATTTGCCCTGTCAGGAGCACTGACACACTGCTCCTGTGTCCAGCTGGATATGGGACCCCCAAGAGTAGACTGGGCCCCTAGGAAAGAGTCTCCCTCAGATCTACTAGGGACCAGACCCCCAGGTTTCGGATGAATGGGGTGATTGTAGGCCCTATGGACGTTCTGGGACCTCCCTCCTTACCTCCAGTCTGGCCAAGACAGCCAGAGGTCGCCGCAGGACACGGGCAATATCTAGGCTGTAACTGGGGTTGTGGGGGAGGGGCAGGCCCTCTGCGCTGGCTGGATCTCTGACCCACTGTTCTGCAGTCTTGACACCCGTCTCTGCAGAGCCTCCCATCCCCAGCCCACAGGCTTGGGAGTCCTAAGAGGGCATGGTTCAGGCCAGAAGGGGACAGGCTGGCCTGCAGACACCCCCCTCTGTGTTTGGTGCGGTCCTGAGGGATGGAGTCTGCGGCCCAAGCTCTCCAGCACCTAGAGCAGTTCGGAAGCTCAGACAACATCCAACTCCATTGAGCCCAATCAAGTCCTGGCAGCAGGGGAGAAGCCCTCCCAACCGAAGCGGGAAGCCGCAGCCATCTCTGAATAGCGCAAAGACTTGCCCGGTTACTGCCTTGGAGGTGAGCTGACCGAGCGCCCTACCTGGGGCCCAGGGAAGGGCTCGTAACCCGCACGTCACAAAGCCACCAGATGCCACCGCAAACTTGGAAATTTGTGTTTTCTCAGGTTCCGCATTCCCCTGACATCGTCCCCCTTCTGTGGCCTAGACTGAATTTTCAGGTGCTCTCCATCACATGCTGCCCCAACTTCAGTCGGGGTGGGGGGTCCCCGGCCCCCTCCCATGGGCATTTCCTGTCTGATTCTGCAGGGCTCCCAAGGCAGACTGCCCTGTCCACAGAGAGAAAAGGCCCAGGGCTGACCCAGCACCCTAGGCGTCCCAGGGGTTCAGAGAAAACCTTCACCAGTCCTGTCTCCCTCGATGGAGAGGGAAAGCAGCTGCTGCAGATAGCCAGGGCTGGGGGGGAAGCTGCCAACGCCTCCCATATACTGCAAACATCGTGGAAGCAGCCGACCCACCCATCAGAAAAGGGGTTTCTTAGTCCTTGCAGATGCGATCTGCTCCCAACAGGAACACAACTTGTTTGCATCTCAGCCATCCACTGTCTGTCTGTCATTTCCACAAGTACGTGCTGAAGACCTACTGTATGCTGGACCCTCTGCCAGACACTGGGATGCAGAGCTGAGGGGGAATTCAGGAAGTCCCCACCTTCCAGGAGCTCAGAGCCCAGCAGGAAGGCAGGCCAGCACAGAAGCTGAGCTGAAGGCCTCCAGACATTGCCCCTCATTAGTACAGAGCAGCTGCAGGCCAACAAGTCCGGGTCAAGGAGCCCAAGGAAGGGAGCAGTCTTGCTCCTCTCCCAGGAAACCCTACCCCTCGCAGAAAGCACTTCTAGGGGCATCTCAGCTGCTTCCTTTAACTGGTTTAATCCAAAAAACAAAATTCAAGCTGAAGCAGCTTTCAGAGGAAAACAGGAGTTGCCGGGTGGGCACCACCGTCCTCCGCGTCCTCCGCGTCACCTCAGAAAACTGGGCCGCAGAAAACCACCCCTAGGCCTGGGTCCTTGACCCTGGGGCAGGCCGGCCCCGAGGCCTGGAGGAGAGCCGCTCTGGCCCAGCCTGGGGGTGGGGGCTGGGGCTCCACTGAGAAGAAGCGCTCCAGATGGCGGTGGGGGTGGGCTAAACCCGAACCCTTCCCGCAGCGGTGGAATGGTTTAGGGGCCTCCTCACAATTTGGTTTGCTGAGAGGGGAAAGTTAAAACCACCCTTTTTATTTGGGAGCCTTTGAACAAGTTTAAGATCTTGCCCCTTGTCAGGAAATCTGTTTTCACTTATAAGAAACAGACTTGGGGGCCGGCAGCGAGCAGCCCGAGCGTCGGGAGACTGCACTGACATGGTAATTGTATTTTTCACCACCGAGCCCTTCGGCCACCCCCTCTGCTCCTGGGCGAGGACCCCGGGCGCTGGGGCTCCCCTCTTCGGGCGCCCGCCGGACAGGCCTGGAAGCGGGTGTGGAGGGCGCCCCAGGAACGACACGAGCCCCTCGCCAGGGAGCGGCGCGCACACGGACCACCTCTGCCCGAGGCCTCCGCACAAGCCCCTGGACGCGGAGGGAAACGACGCCACCCCAGCCCCGCTGCCTGCGCACAGCCGAAGCCCTCCGAGGCTGCCTGAGGCCACCATTCCGCAGGCCCGAAAGGCCCTCGGGCCGCGGGAAGAACCTCCCATGCAGCCCGGTAGCCGGCGCTAGGCACCCGGGGACTAGCCCTGCACGCACTGGGCCACGCGGGCTGCCATGCCGCCCGCCGGTCACATGACCCTGGCTGGTCCAATCAGGGAGTCTTATCACCTCTGGCAAGGTGATTGGCTTTGGGGTGGACACGTGACCCAAGCTGAGCCAATCAGGGCCTGCCCCTGGGCTCTCAGGCAATCCTGAGAGGGGCGAGCGACCGCCTGCGTAGGTGATCCGCCCGGACTCCGGAGCCTGCGCTGGAGGCCGCCCCCAGGGGACCCCCCAGTGAAACCTGGGTCTCCTGGCTTGGTTCTGTCCTCAGGCAGGACTGCAGACCCGACCCATGGGGGTCGCCGGATAAAATACAGGACACACAGTTTAATTCGACTTTAAGATAAACAACAAATAACTTTTGGTGTAAGTACGGTCCGTGCAGTATCAGGGATGTACTTACACGAAGAACTACTCAGTTCGTCTAAATCTTTTTTAAGTAAACTCTACCCCCGGTGAGGAGCTCAAACTCAGAGCTCGAGATCAAAAGTCGGAAGTTCTAGCAACCGAGCCAGCCAGGCACCCCTTCTCTAAAATTTTTGGTTACATGATATCCTGTATTTATTTGCTACTGTGGGACACTGGGTTGACCTTGAAACCCAACTGTTTGTCAAACTGGATGCTCCCTGGCCCACCTGACCAGCAGGTGTCCAGCATGGAGCAGGAGTGCACACAGAGGAGGCCAAGCAGGCCCCAAGGCACAGGAGGCCACTCCTGCCGCAAACTCATGGCCTCACGAGACCGCAGGATCTGCTGACCAAGGGAGAAGCAGTGGGGGTGTAGAGAGGTGCCGGCCCCAGCCCCAGGTGGACCACAGTGCCATCACAGCCCTGCCTTGCAGGACAATCCTGCCGGGGGTGGGGGCAGAAGGTTGAGCAGAGGCCTGGATGTCCAAGGCCAGGATCTACACAGAGTCCTGGGTAGGGTCCAGCCATCTGGCCAGGCATGAGTGACTTGGAAGGAGCAAATGACTCAGGAAGTTGGGAGAGAGTGGACAGACATCATGGCCTGTGCCCAGAGGCTGAACATCTGCCTGCCATGTGAACTGTCATTGGAGGTCCACTGCCGAAGAGCCCTTCCTGGTCTGGCAGGCACGTGACCCACCCCAGGGCTGCCCGTCAGCCCCCCTCCCCCCACTCAGCCTCAGGCTTGCTTCATGCGCTCACGCTGAGCACATAATGGGCAGGAAGGGTGCGCACAATGACCCCACCATGAACCTTTCCTCCCGGTGGCGGACCTGGATGCCAACCGACAAATACCCAAGTGTCAGCGACAACAACGGACCTCAAACCCCAACTGTGGTACCGCGTCTCAGGGGACCGGCAGCTGCACAGCAGCAGGTTGATTACTCCGGGCCCTTCCGTCGTGGCACGTCCTCATGGGCCTTGTGAACCCCTAGACCTGCCCAGGAGACCCCACCCAGCCCCTGCAAACAAGGAACCCATTTCTGAGCAAAGGGCTATGACTATCGCCATGCCATGCCTGCCCTGGCATCTGGGCTTGGGCTGAGGGGGTGCAGCCCACAGACCCACATAAGGACTGTCTCTTGCTCACCCCACACATGTCCAGGAGCTGGAGGAGCAGGTGAAGTGTTTTATGTTGTACCACCAAACTTGGGCTCTGCTTTCTGTCCTGACTCAGAGCTGGGATGGTCTGCAGTGAGTTACCCAGGGGAGGACAGAGGCAGCCCAGGAAATGGGAGCCGGGGTCACACCGAGTGAATGGGGAAACAGGGTGTGGGGTGACCAGGCTGGTCTGCAGTTGGCAGGAAGACATGGGTGGGACTAGAGACCTCAGGAACATTCCTCCGTGGCATGCTAATGTGTTAAGGGGGTACCTTTGCAATCCCAGGAAGGCAAAGGCACAAGGGCTCCGACTCCTTCAGCAATAAAGGTTGGGTGAGCCCACGAGGGGAGAACCCACCCATCCGAGGCCCCGGCTAAAGGCAGGGGCTTGTGACCCATGGGGAGAAGAAAGGAGGTCACCTTGACTTGTCTGGGGTTGGACGCATTGTATTCTCTCCTCCTTTCCTCTTCCTTTCTCCCGCTGTGGGGTCTCAGACATGCTGGCGGTGGACAGTTCTAGCATGTAGTCAAGGCTGCAGACACTGGGCAGAATCTCACCAGAACTCAGGGAGTGGACACGCCCCGGGGGACTATGGTCCCAGTCGCCTGCCACTGCCACGGTCACGTGCCGTAGGTCAACCTCTCTTGGGAAGGAAATGTTTTGGTCAACCCTCAGACAGCTGCACTCTGCCAAGCAGGGCCCCTGGGGTCGTGAGTGTGAGTGGAGGGAGAATGTGTGACTTTCCCGGGGCTGGAGTGTGCCTCCTGGTCACTTCCCGCAGCAGATGCCCCTGCTTCCTGCAGGAATTGCCCTCACCAGATGCACGCAGTTCTGTAGACCCGCCAACCGCCCCCAGCACAGGGGTGAGCTCAGGACCCAGGCCTGGGTGGTCACAGCACCCTGACCCCTGGCCCAGGGACGGGGCCCTTTCCTGGATGAGCAGGGAGAACCCTGTGTTCCTACTGGGTAACCACGGGGGGCAGGTGGCCTGGCCCACACGCAAAGAGAAGCAAAGGCAGGCGACAAGAGAAACTCCGCAATGGGTTCGGAGACCCAGAGGCCAGGGCTGGCCCTCACTGTTCTGGTGGCACCTTCAGCTGAGCACCTTGGCGTTGGGATTCCCTCGGGTCGTAACTGGAGGGACTTGGGTGTGCCAGCCCTGAGGGTCGCGTGTCTGGCCTGCCGCCCCTTTCTCCCAGAGCAGCCAGACGCCCGCAGTCGCCCCTCCTGCCAGTGCACACCCCTGCCCCAGGCTCTGGTCCCGCAAGCACGCGCTCAAGGCAGGAGGGGCCTGTGGAGGCCTGATGAGGGAGAAAGGGCGGTGAATTTCTGGGAACCCACCCCCCAGAGCCACTGCACAAGTACCGCAAGGCCAAGACTGCCAACAGAAAGCCCGAAGGCCCCCCTGCCCATCAGCAGCAATCCGACCGGACTGGCAGACCCCGCTCGGCGCCGTGCATCCGGCGGGGGAGGGGAGCAGGGGGCAGTGTACGCCTGACCGTGTCCATGGCCCATCCCGCATCTGTGTGTGTGCATGCGGCACTTAAACACGGGCGTAGACACGGTCTGGCAACTGCCACCCCAGATCGACTCTGGGCCCTGTGAGGGAGGCGTCAGCGCACCTGGGGAACAGGACCTGGCTTCGGACCTTACGCACCCCGGAAATGTCTGCTTTTATTTTACAAGCATGTGCCCCTCTGTAAACTTTCAGGTGAGTGTAAAGACAGAGAATACAGCAGGGAGTTCCATCGATGACTCAGATCTGAGAGCAGGATCTGGCCCGGGAGGATGCTGCCCTGGGGCCCAAGTGGAGAGCTGAGCGGGGTGGTCAGGGGAGCATGTCAGGACTGAGAGGGGCAGCTCCCAGGCCTTCTCCTCTCTGCCTGTGCTTCTGTCCACTGCTGAGGGCACCCTGGTCATCCAGGGTTGGCCATCCATCACTGTCCCTGCCTTGCCCCCCGTGCCCTGGGAAGACGGCGGGTGGTGGGGGTGGGGGGTTATGACCACTCCTGTGTCCTGCTTAAAGAGGAGGCAGTGACAGCCTCAGTCCACAAGGGATTGGGAGAGAGGGAGCATCTTGGTAAGGGAGTGACAGGGACCTCATGATCTTGATCTCACCCCAGATGGGTAGAAGTTCTGGAAAGTTCTCAGCAGGCCTGCCTGTCTTGGCTTCTCAGCTGGGGGCCCTTGCTCCCCTGAGACCTAGCTTCCTCATCTCTGAAAATGAGATGAAAGGTTCTGCCCGCAGGACGGGGCATGGGTGGGGGCTCCAGGATGCACTGTGACCCCGCAGCCCCCGCTGCTGGGCGCCGAGGGACACATTTTGTGCGGAGAAGGGTGGGGCTCCCATCCACTGGTCGTTTCTGGACTTCAGCAGTGTTTCCTGGTTTCCAGTTACTGGGAGGAGCAGAGACTGCACGGTCCTGGTATCTGCTTTCCCCTTTCCCTCTGTCACCAACGTGTAGCTGGTCCCCTGCCTGTCCAGGGTCAAGGTCACATTTCCTAGCTTCCCTTGCAGCTAGATGCCTCCCCGGGACCACACTCTAGCCAGTGAGGGTGCACAGCAGCAGCACGTGCAGTGGGACGTGTCCTTCAGGGTCGGGGCTGTGCCCCTCCTCGCCCCTCATCCCCCCTGCTGCTCACCGCGCACAGGAGGCCTGCAGCAGCCCTACTGCGCCACGAGGAGGAAGCCACACTTGAGGATAACAGAGCAACGGGCCAGAAGGAGCCCAGGTTCCTGATGACCCTGGAGCCTCCGAAGCTTTCCTGGAGGCTTTACGTGAAAGAGAAACTTCTCCCTTGTTGAAGTCACTGTATCTTGGAGTTCCTGTGGAGACGAATCCTGAGCCTGGGTGTGGTTTAGTGCCCCCCCAGGCTCTGAGGGCCCCTCCACCTCTGCACTTCCTCCCAGACTCTCATCCCCATTCTGCTGGGACACCTCCTTTAAGAGTCCCCGGGACATTGTGATCTCTGAGGCCAGTTCATTCTCGGTCCTAATGTCAGGCCAGGTCAGGCCTTTCACAGCCCAGAGCGCTCATTGCAGCCTGTAATTATGTATTTATTGTGGATTTCCTTGATTGCCCGCTGCCCTGGACTGCCATTAACGTGCGGGCAGGGCCCCTGCCTGTGTGTGTTCACCATTATGTTCCTGCACCCGGCTCAGGGTCTGGGCACAAACGTGCATCCAGCAAAGCCCCACCAGGTGGGCGCCGACCCTGCTGACACTGCAGCGCTCCCCACCGCCCCTCCTCAGATCCCACAGCCTCCCCCCGCCCCTGCCCTCCCCCAAACCCCAGAATCTCCTTCCCAGCTCACTTTGTTCTGCAACAGTCCTGACCTCCCGCTGGAGCTCCTTGCCCCAGGGCCGGCCAGCTATCCATACCAGCCACATTTCATTTTCTGGAAGAATTGAGGCTGGAATTACCGAAGCAGCTCCAGGGCTCATTGGCAGGTCGGCCAGAATTTCTGTCCTGTAAATGGGGATCATACCCCTCGCCTCCTATCCGCGGAGGCATTAAGAAGATCGAGAGGTGGTGTGTGTTGCCCCCACCCCCAAATGGCAGAGTAAGGGACACATAATCCCAAGGGCTGGCACAGGGACAGGGCCACCAGACCCACCCACGCTGCCGGTGGGAATGGAAGTCAGCACTGCCACTTGGAGGACGGGTCCATCTGTACCCAAGCCGAACATCTGTCCCCCAGCAACCCCACTGCAGGCACAAACCCAGATGACATGCATTAGAATGTGCATGGCAGCACTATTCCTCAACTCTGGGGAGAGCCCACGGGTCCATTAAGAGCAGACCAAGAGAATAAGCCGTGGTGGCCCCGACACAGAATACGGTGCGACAGAGCACGGGGCTTATGCTGAGCGAGGCCCCAGCCTCGGAGGGCGGTGGGTGGCTCCGTCAGTATGAATTAAAGATCAGGCTCCTCAGATGCCACACGGTTTCCCTCCTTGTCCCGTGCCTCCCCCTCTCCAGCACCCCACCTCCGCCTCCCCTTCAAAGCCATCTCAAGTGCCACCTCCTTCCCTTGTCCCCGTTCTGCCAGGGGTCCTCTCCCGCCTGAACCTCTCCAGGTCCTTGGCTCAGGCTGCCTTAGCCTGAACTATGTGTGGCTGTGCTAATGGACCATGAACTGCCCTACTCCTTGGGGTCCCCTGGGGCTGAGCCCTGGCTGGGCAGAGAAAGGCCCCCTTTCTCTGGGTGAATAAATGCCCCTACTTAAGACGGAAGACCTGTCTTTGGCCTCACCCAGGCAAAAAGCATGGTCCATTCATCCTCCGGTGTGTACTGAGCACCCAGCAGACACAGGCACCATGAAGAGGGCACAGTGAACAAGGCTAGTCCCTACTGGATTTATAGTCCCCCACGGCAACTGTTTAACGAACATGGAGTATCCAGAAGTCTCCTGGAGGAGGAGACGCCTGAACTTCATTGCTCACGGGCACTGACAGGAGCACTGTTCACCCACCACCTAGCCTTGCCTTGCACTCATCATTTGCAGGCTGTCTTGGCAGGAGAGGCTCCAAATGGTTCTGCAGGAGAGAAGGGCTCCGCTAAGCCCTGCCCCACCCATTTGGAGGCCAGCTCTGCATAGGACGCACATGGGTTTCACTTCATTGTATGCCACTGCCCGTGAAACAAAACAGCAACGTTTCTCGGATGAGTGTACTTGCGCCTCAGAACAGGCACTGGACACCTTACTGCCCCAGCGGCCCTGCATGGTAGCCAGAGGCTGTCCGGTAGGCACAGTATCAGTGGGGACTCCCTTGCCCCCTGCTCGGGCTGGATTTAGCCAATGAGGAGCCTGCAGACAAGAAAAGCAGGCAGGAGGAAAGCGAGGTCAGTATATCCATTCTCCTTCCTGCCAGGTCGCTGCGTCCCTCTCCCCAAGGTCACAGCTCCAGCGGGCTGTGCCTCTCCTGTGACTACTGTTGCCCTCTGGGTCTGGAGTGGTAACAGCTCCCCTTTGTTGCTGGCCCTGGGTACTGCACCGTCTGTCCTTTAATTCATTGGATTTCCATTTATTCAACTCTCCACTCAAATACCCTGTCTGAGGGTGCTATAAAAATGTAAGACCATGTCAATGACTCATATCAAAGAACATTCTTGTATGTTACTTTTGGACTAGCTTGGAGTAATTAATGGAAGCAGGGGGAGGCTACCCCCCTCGCCTCTGCTGGGGCCACTGCCGTTTGTACCCCCAGGACGTTGTAGTAGGACGCATCAATAGCTGACTCATCAGTGAAGGAACCGACCCCACCCGCCCCCTCCACCACCCACAGCATACCACGTCTTCCTTCCCTCCACCCCACCTGCTTCAGACTCCCGGGCCTAGCCCGGAGACAGGCTCCTTCCTTCCCGGGTCCCCTGGGGGTACAGCTTCGCCCCCCCCCCGCCCAGCCCCCCAGGGGAAGGAAGACCCCGCGGCCAAGCAGCGGCCTCCTCCCTGACAGGCTGGGTGGCTTTGAGGCTGTCACTTCACCCCCGCGTGTGCAGCGAGGGCAGCCGCCACCCCGGCCCCGCACAGCAAAGTGGCCAGAAGGTGGTACGGCGCTTTGCGTGCACCAGGCGCTCCACGGCCTCGGCGATGGCAGGAGGGGCGCGGGGAGCCTTGGGGCGGGGCCCCAGGGGCGAAGCGCGGGCGCGGTCGCCGTCTGATCCCGGAGACGCGGCCCCGATCCACACGCCCCGCCCACACCCCCGCGGCCCGCGAGGCACCGCGCGCACCACCCCACGTGGGGCCGCACGGGCTCGCGGATCCGGCTCCGGATTGGTCGCCGTTTAGCCAGTCAGAGGGCGCCGTCAGCAGGGGCCGCGACGATTGGCAGCCGCGGGCCGGCCGGGGGAGGGGGCGGGGCTCCCTTTTGTTCTTTCCTCCGCTGCGCGGCGCGCCCCACCTCCCGCTCCCCGCCTCCCGGCACCCCCACCCGGAGCCGGGCCTCAGGCCGCCGGGGAGCTGGTGGGGGGCCGCAGGTCACCACCCGACGTCCCTCCAAAACGGCCACTCGGGGGGCCCGGCTTTCCCCCAGCCCCCAACTTGTTCACACGCGGGAGAAGGAATCTACCGCCTGACACGCGGCCTGTGGAGGGCCTGACCTTGGACAAGCCCTTTCAGTTCTCTGTCGCTCGGTTCCCTTACCCTTGCTTTCTCCCTGTCTCCTAGGAATTGTGGAGAAGAGCCCATAAAGAATGAGCTTGGGATCCTTGTAAAATCTAACAAGTGAACGCTAGAAATTCTCCCGATTTTTCCTGAGAGGGTGCACGTAGGGGAGGGCCGAGGAGGGGAGCTGGGTGTCTGCACTTGGCTAACATATTCATGAGACCATATTCAGGGTGACAGCCCTTTCCCAATCTCGGTTGAGGAATCCTGTTCCAGCTGGGGCTGGGTGGGGGATGGGGCAGAGAAGCCTCTGCCTCAGCCTGGCCAGCTGTGCAAACTCTCCCTAAATCATCCCTGCTCTCTCACTCTTCCAGTGGTCCCCTTCTGGGGTGGGAAGTGGTGTCTCTAGGAGCCAGGGGCCCACACAGGAAAGAGGGGCTCTGGGCTGGGCTAGGGATTCAGGGGTTCAGGTCTGAGTCTCCCTCCTGGCTCCCACCTTACCCCCTAGAAACTGCCAGAAAGCGTTTCCCAGTGGGGCAGTGGCCCCCCCCCACACATCCCCACAGGCAGACAGGCTGCAGGACTGCCCAGGCTGTGGACCCAGGGCTCCTATACGGGGTGGGTGGGGGGGGGACCTGAGGTCCCCAACCAGCTGTGAGCTCAGAGGCTCAACTCCTTTTCTTCCACCAGGTGGCAACCAAGGAGACCACCAAGCAATGGGGGGGGGGTGGGGGCACCTAGGAAGGGGGCAGCCAGGCCCCAGGGAATCCTCAGCCCCGCCTCCCACCCCCCATTGACCTGGAAAAGCCCCCAACCCCTAGTTGATGGAGAAGATGGAACCCTAACACTGGCCCAGGAATAGCATCTCAACCAAAGCTGGAGTCATCTGCCTGGGACTGGGAGTCCATACAAACCATAATTCCTTGAGAAAGACAGACTCTGATCGGCGTCCAGAATGCCTCTGTGCCACTGTTGGAGCAGCCCCTCAGCCATAGATGTCTCTTTGGCTGCAGCTCCCTCCAAGCAGCATGGGAGCCAGGGGCCTCCCCCGCAGCCTGGCTGTAGTGGCCCCTGGAAGGACTCCCAGCCCCAGGGCCTTGGCAGGTGTCTGCTGCCTCCCTGGGGGTGGGGTGCTGAGAGGCTGACATCTGCAGAGTGTTTTTACTGTCGGACAAATTGAATCAATTAAACAGGCCCCATCCGGGTGGCTGGGATGGCGCACAGGAAGAAGGGGACAGCATGCGTGTCTCTTGGGGTGTCTCCCTGGTGAGAGTTCGGGCGGCAGATGGGAGTAGGACACACCGCTTTCCTGCTGTTTAGGGGGCAAGGGCCTGCTGCACTGACCACAGTGAGGGGAGAGAGGCGAGGGCTTCTGCGGAGGCTCAGCGGGTGGTGAGCAGGGCCGCACTGAGGGACACCCATTGGTCCCGCTAAGACTCAGCCACTCTGGGCTTCTCAGCTGCCTGCCCTACAAACTTTTGGGGCACCAGAGCTTCGCAACACCACGGGCTCCTTTCAGAGGCATTTTGTTGTTCTCCCACGGAGGCCTCCGGAAGCTGGGAGGCCCCACCTAGAGAGGAGACTGCCCCAGGAGGCCCGGCGAGCCAGCAGAGGAAAGAGGAAACAGACTGTGGAGGTGATAGCTAGGGCCCCCAGTCACCCACCTGGAGCGGAAGCCTCCCCCTCGGGCAGGCCCGGAATGATTTAGGGGCTGGCTGCTCTGTGACCTGGCTGACCCAGAGCTGGCCACTGCTTGGGAGCCCGTACAGCTGCTGGGGCGTGCCCCTGCCCGAGCCACACCCAGTCCCCTGACTCCAGCAAGGGCAGCGGGGCCACCTCCTCGACACCCTCCTTCTCCTGGTGCTGTTGGGGGTGGGGGCGCGAGGCTCCCACCCAGCTGCCGGAGGACACTTGCATTTCACGTGCCACTGCAGTGGTGCTCTCACTGTCACCCTGAGCAGTCAGACCACAGCTGTGTCTTGATGTCATGTGACTGTGACTGTGACTGGACCCCCCCCCAAAGCAGACAGGGTCTTAGCAGTAAACTGCCACAGAGGACAGAGTGGTCAGCGGGAGACCTTCATCTGCCCGCATGCAAGAGCCACAGAACAGGAGCTGAGAAAGGGCGCTGGGGTTAACGACCGTCAAGGCTAGGGGCTGGCTGAGGAGCCCGTGTCCAGGAATGAGCCTGGGCTCATTCACTGGACGATGAAGAGGCCCGTGGCAGGGGGCAGCAGTATGGATGCTGCCCCCTTCCCAGCCAGGCCACCGTGAGGAGGCAGCCTGGATTCCAGGCCCAGCTCTGCAGACAGAGCTCCTGCCCGGTGGAGGGGAGCCAGGGAGGGGCGGGGAGAGGGTCACTCTCTTGGCTCTTGCTCGCATGTCACCTGCTGAGGACCCCACGTGCCCCTAGCGTAGAGCTTTGAGGCACCGAGGTGTTGTGGATGGGCCGCTGGGACCCAAGAGGCATGACGGGTGAGAGGGATGACGGGTTTTGGCCGTCTAGTATCATGTCTTGAGGAAGTGACACAGCCGCCCCCTCCTAAGGCCGGGATCGTCCAGGTTTGCGTGTGAGGAGCTGGGTACCAAGCAGTTAGGCACACGGCCCTGGAAGGAACGAATGGCGGTGACTTCGCCCGCTAAGTCTTTGCTGCATTTTCGCCGCTAGCCGGCGAGCTGCGGTGCAGCCTCCGGGCGGGAAGTGGCCTGGCGGGTCTGGGGACCAGGTCTAAAGACGTCGCGCGGCCTCCCGCTCCCACCCTCCGCCTACCGCCTTGGCGAGAACCAGGAGATCAACCTCCGGCGCCGCCGAGGGCCCTCCCGGCGGGAGGCAGCTGGTCGGCAGGAGCGGTACGCGGGCGCCCTCCAGCGGCCGCGGCCCGGAAGGCGGCCGACCTGCAGGACCCCCGACCGGGAGGGGAGGCTGGCGGTTCTCCAGCATCTGGCCTCCGGACGCCTCCGCACCCAGTGGACAGCGCCCCCGCCCTCCCGGCGCCCGTATTCCTGATTGGGTGGGAGGTAATTTAGGAACCAAAAAGGAGGCTGCCCTATGAGAGTAAAAAGCAAGACACCTTTTGGGGTGACTCTGGTGGGTTCCCGCCTAGATGCCCGAGGCGGCGGGGCGGGGCTGGGGAGAGTCGAAGGAGCACGAGACCGGGAGCTGGGTCTAGTTTTATCCCCATCAGGTGCGGTTGTGTGGCTCCGGGCCTTGTCTCTAACGGACATGGCCTCTGCTGTATGCTCTCCGGGGAGGCCCTGTTCACTGCCCGCCAGGCGCGATGCAGGAGGCGGCGCGCACACCTGCTAAAGCAGCGTGTCCCAGCCCACCGGAAGTAATCTACACCCCCGTCCAAATCCGGCCTCACCCGGGTCAAGAGCACCCTTGTAGGGGGGATGGCAGACACAGTCTCCAATATTACAGCTTTAAATATTTCAACAGCTTTGCTGAGACACAATTCAGCCCTCTGAAGGGTACAACTCCATGGGTTCGGTATATTACATCATTAATTTTTTAAATCATGGTAAAATATATATGACATTAAACTCGCCACTTTAAAGTCGCTTCTAAGTGTACAGTTGAGTGGCATTAAAGTGTATCGGCGGTGCTGTGCGGCCATCTGCACCGTCCGTTCCCAGACCTGCTTCATCATCCCAAACAGAAACTTCCTACCTCCATATCCCACCCTCCCGCCGGCCCCGTAAGCGCCCAACTGCTTTCCCGGTCTACGGATGGTGCTAAGTGTGTCATGTAAGCGCAATCGTGTAATATTGTCTGTTCCTGTCTGTGTGCCACTTGGCATAACGTCCTCAAGCTTCGTCACGCGGCACCGTGTCGGAATGTCCTTCCTTCCTAAGGCGGAATAACGTTCCGCTGTGTGGGCACACTTCGCGCGTACCTCTTCCTCCGTGGATGGACACGTCCGCACTGTGGTAGTGGTACAACAAACACTGGCCTACCAGGGTCTGTTGGAGCTCCTGCTCTCAAGGGCTGGGGCGTACAGCTGGGAGTGGACGGTGATTCTTTTTTCAGCGCTGACGGGGCTCGGGTCTCTACATCCCCATCACCACCTGCTCCTTTTCTTCGTGTGTTTATCACGGTGTGGCGTTAACTTTTTTTAAGTAATATTTTCTTTTTTAAAAAATATTTTATTTATTTATTTATTATTTATTTATTTATCTGCGAGGGAGAGCGCGCGCACACAAGCAGGGGGAGGGGCAAATGGAAAGGGAGAGGCGGACTCCCTCCCCCCCCCCCCCCCCCAGGGCCCAGAGTGCGCTGTGGGGCTCCAACCCAGGACCCTGGGATCATGAGCTGACCTGAAGGCAGACGCCCAACCCACTGAGCCACCCAGGCGCCCCTAATAATGAATATTTTCATTACAAATTATCTATTCCTTGAAGATCATTTATAAACAACAGAGAAGAAAACATTTGTCTTTACCGCCAACCCCGCCACCGCTGATATTTGGTGATGCTGCTGGTTTTGACAAGTGCAGGCTTGTTTGCTTTCTAAAGCCTTGGTTTTGGGATCGGCAGGATGACGGCGAGGGGTAAGCAGAGGTGGCGGGGCGACTGGGACACCCTCCTGCGTGGGTCGCCCCGGGCCGCCCTGGCCAACGTGGGGCGGCGGCTTCCGGTTGGGCAGACTGCGGTTCTGTGCACAGGTCCGTTACGGGGTCGGGGGGGATCGCAGGCTCAGTCGCGGGCTCACCCCTACTGAAGGACCGCAGCCCGAGCGTTCGAGACGTCCCGCCGCCCCGCGGGTTTCGCGGGCGAAGATCCGCACGCCCAGCCCCCGCAGCCTGCCTTGCCCCGCCGCCCGGCCCGCCAGGAGCCGCGCGCCCATTGGCCGACAGCGCGGCAGCCCAGGCCAATCACGCGGGGCGGCGGCCCGGCGCCCAATAGGAGCGCGCGGTGGGCGGGGCGGCTGGCGCGTGCGCACTGGGCCCTACGTGCGGCCCTGGCCCTGGCCCCGCCCCCACCACTGGGGGGGCCGCCCCCGTCTGACCCCGGGTTCCCGGGGCGCCCGGGGTCCTCGCGCGGGGTGCGACCCTGGCCTGTGCTGCAAGTCTGGGCACGCTCCTGCCTCCTGGCGGGGCGCGAACCAGGGGTCCTGCAGGTGCGCCCCCCTCCCCCCGCCGGCCTCGCCGGGCTGCCCCGGGGTCGGTGCTCGCCCGCTCCTCCGCCGGGGCACCCGGACCCTCTAACCTGGACCGCGAGGAGGAAGCGCTGTGTTGCGGCGGAAATGTCATTATTGTAGGAGAATTGGCGCCGCAGTACAAAAAGGAGACCCAGAATTTCCGAGACGGCCCGCTCGAGCGCGGTGGGCGACATCTGGCCGCGCATTCTGCGAGACAAAGGCGCCCCTGGGCCCGCGAGGCCCCCGGCGGCGGGCGTCCCCGACAGAAAAAAAAAAAAAAAAAAAAAAAAAAAAAAAAAAAAACCGCCTCCCTTCGCCGCCCCCTGCCCCAGCCCCGAAGCCGAGCGGAGAGGTTTCGAGAAAAGGCTTTGGGAGAATTTCCATTAGGTCAGCTCTGCTTCAGGGAGTCACTGATGAAATCAACGGCGCCTGGGACCCCCGCCCCTTCCGGGGAGATTAACTTGTGCCGGGTTCCAAAGGCCCTCCAGGACAGGACCTTGCCCCTTGTCTGGGGAGCCGGGCCTCTCGGGGGTCCGGCATCCCCGCGGCCGTGCCTTCCGGCCCTCGCTCCCGCCTCGGGCCTGCCCAGATGGCCGGGGCGGGGCTCTGCACGAAGGCTGTAGGGACTCGCAGCCTCAGCGCAGAGAAGCCCCCCCCCCCCCCCCGTGTGATCCAACCCCAGCTGACGGAGAGTGAGAGCGAGGCCCCCGGGCAGCCCAGGCCTCCTGGAAGGGGAATGGGTTGAGTGACAGGGCCAAGCAGGTGCTGTCCCTACTCTCTTCCGGGGAGCCCAGCTTGGTGCAGAGAGCCCTTTGGGGAGGAACACGGGCGACAGAGCCGATGACACCTCGCCCCTGTGCACAATGGGGGCCACACTTCGGGGACACCCACCACCCCATCCCCTTTCCCCTCTCCTCTCTGTTGGGGGGGCGGCACAGTGCATGGCCTCTCCTCCCCTGGATGGGCCTCAGGAATCCCAGGTCCTGGCAGGGAGGAAGGGCAGGCAGGCAGGCGGGGAGGTCCTCAGAGGGACTGGTGGCCCCAGGGCTGGGGAGGTGAACCTCTGTAAGTCACCCAGCTCCCAGCCTCAGGGCTCTCTACCCAAACTGGGAATCCTGGTCTGCTGTCCACACTGCATTGCTAGAAAATTGACGACTGCCCACACACCACCCCCCCCCAGAGGAGAAGCCAAAGTCCTCCCAGGAACCCACAGCCCTGTTTTGTCTGACAACTTCCCTGCTCTGCCCCCACCATCTCATGGACCCAAACGCTCAAGCTCCAGGTTCAAGCTCCAGGTTCGCTGGCCTTTCTGCATTTCCTGGAATATACCCAGACCTGCACTCACCCCAGGGCCTTTGCACTGTCCGTGCCTCGGGGGATGTCTCTTTTCCCTTCCATCTAGGTGCCCCATCTCCTCCTTCAAATCTTTGCTCAAATGTTGTCTTCTCAGAGAGGCTACCTCCAGTCCCTATTTAAACTTTCAACCCCCTCCCAGCTTTTTCTCCATAGCTCACATCCCCCACCCCTGACACTGCAGTTTCCTTGTTTTTAAGTCTGTTTCCCTCTCCTAGGACGTGAGTTCTTTCTGCCCATTGTGTTTCCAGCTGTATCCGGCACAGTTCCCATGAGGCCCTCCCTAAGTATTGGTTGACAGTAAAGTAGTGATATAAATCCACGATAAATCTGTCGACCACCTTTCAGAGCAAGGCCAACCCTCCTCCCAGCCCCACCCCAGAACCAGTATGCAGCAACAAACTGGGCTGCTATGTGTAACACACAGGACAAAATGTTAACATTCTCCACACATCAGAAGGTCTTTATTAGGAAAATCAGCAGCATTCAATAAAAAATAGGCCATGGCCATGAACAGACCTTCCACTGTGACCCCAGGCATAACGAAACAGTGCTCCAGCCCCCCAAACTCAGACAGGAACCCTCAAACAGCCACAAGGTGTCATTTCTCACCTAGCAGACTGGCACACGTTATAGGGCAGGTGCAGGGGAAAGGCGCCTGGTGGCAAGGAGGACAGTGGCCCCACTGAGGGCCTGAGGGAGTCCAGCCCGCGGGCAACCTCTAGGCTCCTGAGCTGCTGAAACCCCGGTGTGGCCCTGAGGGCTCAGCCGAACCCTTGGCTGCACAGATCTGGCCCCAGGGTAGCTAGCAAGACCTTTCCCGCAGCACAGCCCCTTCCTGCCCGCCCCTCACTCCTTCCCCATCTGGTTCCCAATGCAGTTTGAATTTGATGTTCCCCGAGACTGCAGCTGGCAGGAGGCCCGCCGCTTGCGAGCAGGTGGCAAGTCGGAGTGGCAGCTCCACTCGCGACCTCGGTGGAGAGGCTCGCGGGCGCTGTGTGATGGGCGGGAGGCAGCCAGGGCAGCCCCAGAAACCCTTATTAGAGAGCTGATAAATCACAGCTCCATCCACCTCTCCTCCCTCTCCCCTCTGCATCGCTGCTTGACTTTTTTATATGGATGCATTTAATTTATCTCTAAAAATGGGCAAGACTGCTTGTTTGATTTCCACAGGGGCCACGTGGGCCAGAGAGCTGACAAATTATCTCCTGACCCTGGACGGCTGATGTAATGGGGCCGCAGCGCTGAAGGCCCGTTCCTATCTCCCCGATGCTCCGTAGTTTGCCTCTGGGCCATTCCCCATGCGGTGTCATCAGAGCTGTGCTGTCCCTGGCAGCTGGCTCATTTCCCATAATGGTGGACACCCGTCAGTCCAGGAGGCCCCCGTCAGGCAGCAGGGCCTGTCCTCTGGCCTCTCTTGTCCATGCCTCCCAGGGTGGGGGGCGGGACAGGCGGCCTCGGGACTGGGGTGGGGATGGGGCACTGACCTTCCCTTGGGCCTGACAAGGCTACAGGGACAGTTTGGATTGTGCTTTTGCCTAAATCACCAAGACAGGCAAGATTGCGGGAGTCACAAAAAGGGATTCGTTTTCAGCAAATTAGTATTTTCAGCAAAAACAAATCTGGAAAGCACCTAAGGGAATTATCTGTCTACACCAGACAAGCTGAGGCCATCTGAGTCTGAAGGAGATGTCCCAGGACGGTTTCCAGAAGACTGCCCGCAGAAGAGCCACACTCTGCTCTCTAAATGTGGCCCTCAGCCTCCTCCAGTGGACTTCAGGAAGGACTCGTGGCATCTCACCAATGACAGCGGCCGGGGCGCCGGCTGGCTCAGGCCGACGACGCTTGATCTCGGGGTCGTGAGTTCGAGCCCCGTGTTAGGGGTAAAGATTACTTTAAAAAAAAAATAGGGGCGCCTGGGTGGCACAGCGGTTAAGCGTCTGCCTTCGGCTCAGGGCGTGATCCTGGCGTTATTGGGATCGAGCCCCACATCAGGCTCTTCCGCTATGAGCCTGCTTCTTCCTCTCCCACTCCCCCTCCTTCTGTTCCCTCTCTCTCTGGCTGTCTCTATCTCTGTCGAATAAATAAATAAAATCTTTAAAAAAAAATCTTAAAAAAAAAAGAATTAATAAAACTGCTAATTTGCTTCTAAAGCAGATACTTGGATGGCAGGCACAGTGCAGCAGCCGTCCGTGGTGGGCCACCCCCGAGATGGCCCCACCCCTGGTGCTGGGGTCCCTGTGGTCCCCGCGCACACCGTACCAACCTAGGTCTGTGTGGCCAAGAGAACAGGGCAGAAGCGATGCCACTGCACTTCTGAGACTAGGTGGCGAGTCCTCGGCCCACGGTGCCCCAGAGGCCGCCTGCGCCTGGGCACTGTGCAGGGGCGAGGACGAGGAGCTGCACTAAGAGGGCAGAGCTGCCGAGTGGCAAAGCCTGGACTCGAAGCCCAAGGTCTAGCTCTGAAGCTCCGCTCCACACCACAGAGCTGGGGGCTTCCCACGGCCCTCCCTCCCATCACCCGGGCCCCGCACCCCTCCTCAGCCCCAGGTTGAGCAACCCATGCCACCTCCCGTCCCCGTGATGGGCCAGACAATCCAGGCCTCAGGCCGTCAGAACACGGTTCGGTTCGCTCTGACGTGGGGTCTCATCCCTCTGGCTCCTCTCCAGCCGCATGGGGCCAGAGGTGTTGCGGTTACTCTGCCACCTGTCGAGAAGCCAGCGCGACCACGAGGTGGGCGGCCGGGGTGCGCAGACCTGGGAGATCGGAAGAGAAGCCCCTGTGCAGTGCGGCTCACACTGCCTGAAGCCTACGGTTTCCCGAAGCGCGTTGCGAGATGTGCCCTCCTACCCCCAGCCCTGCCCAGCCTCTGCAAGCACAGCAGACGGTTCTGGAAGGGTATAGATGTATCTGGAAGCAGTGATAGAAAAGACTCTGATTTGTTGGATCAGACGCAGCAGCACCGAGAGTTCAGGACCCACATCTGAGGGTTCAATGCCAGGAGACCCCACCCCCCCGGACCACTCTGGGCGCACATGCACTGGGCGCCTGCTTCCTTGGGTTCCTGTCCACCGTCTGGGAAAGGCCCTCGGTCTTCCTGTGACTTCGGTGGGCTGCCTGATCTCATCCCCCAAACTCTTTTGTCTCATTTTGTGACCCAGCGCTGGGTGTCTGCCGCTTACAACCAGGGCTCCCCGCTGAGGACGTAGCCTGACGTGGCTGCTGGGCACCGACGGCTGAAAGCCTCCACAAGCCAGCGAGCACAGTGGACACACGCCCATTCGTCTACAGGGGAAGCCCGAGGCGTGTGCAGGTAGGAATGGCATGTTCGTTTGGAATAAATGCAGCTGCAGGCAGCATAGTACCCGGCAAATGGGGGATGACACGCAGAGGGGCTGATTCTTCTCATAGAACCAGCAGTCTGGAGGTGGGGCCGTCCGCGTCCAGGACCGCACTCGTTCTGTCTTTCTGCTCCAGCACCGCTAGCGGGCCCGGGCTTTTGTCTTCACGGTTCACAAGGCAGATGCTGGAACTTGAACCACAGTTCACAGCCCACTCCGCGGTCAAGGCCTGGGGGGAAAAGAAGAAGAAAACAAAGGAGGAGGAGGCGGGGCCAGTCACATCTGTCCCCTTTTTGTTTTTAAGATTTTACTTATACATTTGAGAGAGAGCGAGCACGCATGTGCAGGGGAAGGGGCAGAGGGAGAAGCAGGCTCCCCGCTGAGCAGGGAGCCGGATGTGGGACTCGATTCCAGGACCCTGGGCTCCAGACTGAGCTGAGGGCAGAGGCTTCACCGACTGAACCCCCCAGCGTCCTGCATCTGTCCCCTTTTCTAGAAAGAGAGAAACCTCTTCCGGAAACCTCTGCGGCAGATTGTCCCCAAGGCCTTGTTGGCCAGGACAGGCCACAGGCCTCCCACCACACGAGGGACTCCGAGACAGCCAGGGGCCAGGCTGCCATGGTTGGAGTCAGCCAAGCACACCACCTCCCTGGGGCTTAGCAGCCCCAACGAAAGAATGGTTCCACAGGCCAGGCAGAAGTGGGAGTGAATGCTGGGCGGGCAGCAGGCACGCAGCCACAGGTGGGAAGACTCTAGCACATTCAAGCAGAAGACAAATCTCTCTTTTTGTTTTTAAATTAAGATTTTATTTTTGTCGGGGCGCCTGGGTGGCACAGCGGTTAAGCCTCTGCCTTCGGCTCAGGGCGTGATCCCGGCGTTCTGGGATCGAGCCCCACATCAGGCTCCTCTGCTGTGGGCCTGCTGCTTCCTCTCCCACTCCCCCTGCTTGTGTTCCCTCTCTCGCTGGCTGTCTCTATCTCTGTTGAATAAATAAAATAAAATCTTTAAAAAAAAAAAAAGGATTTTATTTTTGTCATCTCTACACCCAGCACGGAGCTTGAACTCACAGCCCCGAGATCAAGAGTCTTCATGCTCCACCCCCTGCGCCAGCAGGTGCCCCGGAAGAGGGATTTTTTAAAGATTTATATATTTATTTGAGAGACAGAGACAGAGAGAGCACGTGCGTGCATGAGCAGGGGGAGGGGCGGAGGGGAGAGAATCTCCAGCAGACTCCCCGCTGAGCACAGAACCTGATTTGGGGCTCGATCCCATGACCCCGAGCTCCTGACCTGAGCCGAAACCAAGAGTCAGCCGCTCAAACCCCTGAGCCAGCCAGGCGCTCCCAGAAGAGGAATTTTTTCATAAGATTTTGGGAGGCTCACAGATTATTAGTGTGGGGGGGCTCAGGATCAAGAATTATGTAGCTGGCTTGAAGCCTAACGTCCTGCGGCTGCCTCCGGCCACCTCAGTACAGCAAAATACACCGAGTGCCACATGCCAGGCGTCCACTGGGCCCACGGCCACCCCTGCCATGGGCAGGTCCTATGCTGCCTCCGCTCAGGCTGTGGATCAAGGCTGGAGGAGGACACAGCAGCGTGGTGGGGCCTGGGCCATGGACCTTGGGTGAGAAGGAGGAACCTATCGGACGTCAACTGGCCAAAGGTTTTGGGAGGCAGTGGCGATGTGTGCAGATAGCCCACAGACGGCCAGCCCCTGTGGCTCCGGAGCCTCCCCTCCAGCCATCTCTCTGGAGGATGGCGGGGGGCGTGGTGGGAGCCTCGGAGCCTCTAGCACTCACGGGGTCACAGAAGGCCGATTTTAGCCGTAGCACGTGGCAGCGGGGGGCTTGTCCGGTGAGGCAGGCACATGAATCTTGGCCCAGCCGTCTCACAGAGAATATATCGTAATCTGGGGAGAGGCTTCCACCGTCGGGCAAGGGAGACGGACAGGACGCCCCCGCAGGTGTCTCGGCAAAGTCTGATCAAGGGGTCTTTCCTGAAAGCAAGAAACCAGTTACCCAGGCCTGTCTGCCTTTAGCTTAGTTGGCAGAAAGGCTTGGAAGCATCTCCACATTTAAATAGAAATTTCTCCCATGAAAATTAGGAGAAGTCTTAGAATGTAAATGCCCTTGGAGGGTTGGCCGAGAGCTTTGAGCAAGTGGGCACCCCCAGACAAGTTCACAAAGTTGCATGCATAAGAATTCCCATCACTATGTTATGGGTAATAGTGAGAAACCTAGAGCCACGTCGGGAGCCGTCAGCAAGAAGTTCTGACAGCGCATTTCCACAGCAGAACACAACACAGCCATGAAGAGGGTACATTTAAATGCACTGACATGGAAAGGCGTCACTCGCATGTTGGTAGAAAAAAGTCAGATCGTGGGAGAATGAATCTTCTATGTGTAAAAATAGGTTAATACACTCCTTACAAAGTATAGAAGGGACTTCTGTTTCTGGTAATCATGGGATAACTGGCATGGGATTTGTCATCCTGCCATCAACAACTAGAAAACTAGAAAGAAAAGAAAACAGGTAGCAACTCTTTTAAGTCATTGGACAATAGACAGGCCAGGACCGTGGGATCCCTAAGAGAAGAAAAACAAAGATGTGAGCCCTACAATTACCTTGCCTTTCTGCCAGGAGGTACTCTCTGCACTGAGACACAGAAAACAGAAGTCTTGAGACACAGAGGCTGGAGTTTGGAGAGGCTGAAGTGGTTGGAATGAGCAGGGCAAAGTGCCGCCCAGAAGGAGCTATGCAGAGAGCAGGCTCCAGAAAGCTACACAGAGGTTCCCTTAAAGTTTTTGATAAATTTTAAACTGTGCCTGTGTTCAGGGAAACCCCATGAGACTCAGCAAAGAAGAGCTCCTGGAGAACTGCAGAGCTGGACAAGTCCCAGAGCTCGTGGGGGACAGAGCGATGTCTGGGCCCCCGACACACCTCACTAAGCTCCCAGGGCATTTCATGGACAGTCAGAAGAGTCACATCTTAGTAGTAGGGCTAACCCACCCCAGAGTAAAAGGCTAACCCAGACTCACTCTAACGAGGCTTTAAAATAGCCCCAAGAAGGGGCACCTGGCTGGCTCAGTCAGCTAAGTGTCTGCCTTGGCTCCAGTCATGATCCCAGGGTCATGGGGTCGAGTCCCACATCAGGCGCCCCGCTCAGCTGGGAGCCTGCTTCTCCTTCTGCCCCTTCCCCTAGTCATGCTCTCTCTTTCTCTCTCTGAAATAAATAAATAAAATCTTTAAAAAGAGATAGATAAAATCATACCAGGACACCCCTGAATCAAAATTCTGAAAACTAGTAGTAAAAAGAGAGAAAGCTTAAAAGCATCCAGAGGGGAAAAAAGATATCTTTCATTTAGGGAAACAAAGATAAGAATGACTACTGACTTATTGTAAGAAACAATGCAAACCAAAAGACAATGGATGACATACCTAAATTGCTAAAAGGAAAAAAAAAACCAAACTACCAACTTAGAATTCTGTACCCAGAGATAATGCTCCTCAAAAAGGAAGGCGGTGCGCCTGGGGGGCTCAGTCGTTAGCGTCTGCCTTCGGCTCAGGGCGTGATCCCGGCGTTCTGGGATCGAGCCCCACATCAGGCTCCTCTGCTGTGGGCCTGCTGCTTCCTCTCCCACTCCCCCTGCTTGTGTTCCCTCTCTCGCTGGCTGTCTCTATCTCTGTCGAATAAATAAATAAATAAAATCTTTAAAAAAAAAAAAGGAAGGCAAAACATAACGTTTTCAGACAAACAAGGCTGAGATCATTTATTGCCAGCTGACCTGCACTACAAGAAATATTAAAGGAAAAAGCTACATGGGGCACCTGTGTGGCTCAGTGGGTGGAGTGTGCAACTCTAGATCTCAGGGCTGTGGGTTCGAGCCCCACATTGGGCATAGAGATTAGTTTAAGAAATAAAATCTTGGAGTGCCTGGGTGGCACAGCGGTTAAGCGTCTGCCTTCGGCTCAGGGCGTGATCCCGGCGTTATGGGATCGAGCCCCACATCAGGCTCCTCCGCTAGGAGCCTGCTTCTTCCTCTCCCACTCCCCTGCTTGTGTTCCCTCTCTCGCTGGCTGTCTCTATCTCTGTCAAATAAATAAATAAAATCTTAAAAAAAAAAAAGAAATAAAATCTTAAAAAAAAAAGGAAAGGCTACAAACTGAAGGGAATTGATATAAAATGGACATAAAGAATGCCAAAAATGGGAAATGTAAGACTTTTTATGTTTTTAATTCGTTTAAAGTATAGTTGAGGGATGCCTGGGTGGCTCAGTCAGTTAAGCGTCTGCCTTTGGCTCAGGTCATGATCCCAGAGCCCTGGGATCAAGTTCCTCCTTGGGCTCCCTGCTCTGCGGGAAGCTGCTTCTCCCTCTCCCACTCCCTGCTTGTGTTCCCCCTCTCACTGCCTCTCTCTCTCTCTGTGTCAAATAAATAAATAAATAAATCTTTTAAAAAAATAAAAATAAATTCGAAAGGATTGAAATTACATAGATTATGTTTTCTGACCTCTACAAAATTAAAGTAGAAATCAACAACAAAAAGATTCTGGAAAAATTAAAAATACTTGGAAGTGAACAACATATTCCTAAGTAATCCATGGATTATAAAATAAAACAGAAAGGAAATTAGGACATATTTTTAACCAAATGATATGGAAAACAATAGATCAAAAATTTGGAGATACAACCAGAACAGTTGCTTAGAGGGTATATATAGTTTTAAATGTGGATATTAAAAAATAATAAGGGTCCAAAATCAAGTATATATGCTTCTATCTTAAGACTTAGAAAAAAAGAAGAGAAAATTAAACCCAAAATAGAAGGACCAAGAAAATAGCAAAAATCAACGATATAGAAATAAGTAATAGAGAAAAATCAATGAAGCCAAAAGCTAGCTCTTTGAAAACCTCAATAACTTTGGTAAAGCTCCAGCCACACTGGTTTTATGGGATGAACTGCGTCTCCACAAAATTCATGTGTTGAAGCCCTAACCCCAAGGTTTAAACGTCAAATGCAAAACCATCAGACTTCTAGAAGAGACAGAGAAGGACATCTACACAACCTCGGACGTGAGTTCCTGGATATAATACCAAAATCATGATCCACAAAAGAAAAAATTGAGTTGGACTTCATTAAAATTTAAAATTTTTACTCTGTGAAGGACACCATTGAGAAAATGAAAAGATAAGTGACGGACTTGGAGAAAATATTTGTAAATCACACATCTGATAAAGGTCTTGCATCCAGAAAATATAAAGATCTCTTAAAACTAATAATAAGGATACAACAACTCAGGGCACCTGGGTGGCTCAGTTGGTTGGGCATCTTACTCTCGGTTTTGGCTCAGGTTGTGATCTCAGGGTTGTGAGATTGAGCCCTGTGTCAAGATCCGCACTCAGCACAGAGTCAGCCTGAGATTCTCTCTTCCTCCCCCTCTGCCCCTCCCCCCAGCTTGTGCACCTGCTCTCTCCCTCTCAAATAAATAAATAAGTTAAATCTTTTAAAATTAAAAATTAAATTAAAAACCTGACGTGTCAGTTCCTCAAATATATTAAAAACAGAATTATCATATACATAACCCTGAAATTCCACTTCTGGGTTTTTACCCAAAAGAACTGAAAGCAGGGTCTTAAAGAGATATTTGCACACTGACATTCACAACAGCCAGCAGTGAAGCAACCCGAGTGTCCACCGACAGATGAATGGGCAAACAAAATAGGGTCCTTCCATATGATGGATTATTATTTATCCTTAAAAAGGAAGGAAATTCTAACACATGCTACAATATCGATGAAACTTGAAGACGGTATACCAAGTGAAATCAGCCATCACAAAAGGATTCTGTACGAGGAATGTCTAGAGGTCTCTGGAGTCGTCATTCAGAGAAACAGAAATGGATGGTGGGTGCCGGAGGGGGTGTGGGGTTATTGTTTAATGGGGACAGAGTTTGAGCTTTTACAAAATGAAAGGAATTCCGAAGATCGGTTGTACCACCATGTGCTTAACACCACTGAACACTTAAGAGTGGTTATGATGGAAAATTCTATGTTACGTGTATTTTATCACATTTTAAAAAATGAGAATACCAGATTGCTGGCAAGGAGTAGAGCCGCAGAAATGGTCTTTCATTGCTGGTAGGGATGCAAAATGGTGCAGCCACTCTGGAAGATAATTTGGCAGTTTCTTACAGAGATAAAGAAAACGTCACCATTCAGTCCAGTGACTATGCCACTGAAATTTTACCCACCTGACTCGGAAGCTTCTGTCCACACAAAAACCTCCCCAGAAATGTTTGTATTCACTTCACTGGTAATCGCCAGAAACTAGAAGCAAAACGAATGTCCTTAGTAGACGGACAGATAAACCAGGTGTGGTGTGTCCATGCACTGAGCACCGGGCAGCGATGAGAACGAGGGGCTGTTGAGCCGGCAGGACAGGTGACAGACCCGAGGCACGTGTCCCTAAGCAGAACAGGCCCGTGTGCAAAGCCTGCTGTGTGGTGTTGCTCCCACGGCTGTGGCTTCTGGAAGAGGCAAACAGCGGAGAGTGAATGCAGGGTGGTCGCCAGGTTTACAGGGTTGGGGTTCAGACGGCGGAGCGCGGAGCACTGTCATCACACCGCCCGTGCTGATGCGTGCGGGGCACTAGGCGTTTGCGCAGACCCCCAGGCTTACAGCAGACAGCGGGAGCCATGCCCGAAGCCCCCAGACGGAGGGGGTGGGGAGAGGGCACTGAGCTGGGTCGCTTGGGAAACGAGCGGGGTCTGTAAGATGAAGGGCAGAAGGAGCGTCCCAGGACCTGCACGGCAGTTGGTAAAGTCGTTTCCCACGCGGTCCTCGTCAGCAATTCTGAAACCACAGCCCACGCGCTGGGATGCAGTGATTGAGGGGGTGGGTGCTGGGTGCTGGGGGTCAGGTTTCCCGCAGTTGGAGTGGGAGCGGACAGGAGCGAGGGGCAGGGTAGACGGGCCCGTGCGGCGTGGGTAGGGGACGTCCGTGGAGCTCACGGCCAGCTTCACAGGAGCACAGGGGGTCACATAGAGACATGTGTGCGCGTACCATCTCCTTGCCCCGTCACCAGAGAGGGCTGGCCGGCAAGGACCCCCCAGGGCCGTGAGCCCATCCAGCCCCCAACTGTGCTAAGGCGGCTCTCCAAGGAAAGAAAGAGGCGGAGGAAAAGGGGACCGGCCTGAGGCGGGGAAGGCACCAGGCGTCCTGCCTGGAAGAACCGGCCACATCCCGCATTGCTGGGCCTGCTTCAGAGAGACGCGGGAGTGCTCCCAGCCGCCAAGGATGGGGCCGTTAACACGACGAAGGAGGTCAAGTAGGAGTGGATTACAATCCGTGTCCGTGGACACCGAGACGTCCACTGATGCAAGTACTTGACGGAACGAGTGGATGGAGGGGAAGACTCGAGTCTCCCACACAGAGCGGGACATTGTTTCCGTCCAGCTCCCCGCTCAAGACGATGAATCGTAAGTAGAGCATGACCCCCCCCCACTCCCGACCCCCGGAGCGTGGGCTCCACATAGTGACGTCCCCCCAGAGAGAACAGTATGCACGCTGGGGAGAATGACCACACCCCAGCCAGGGGTCAAGTTCCCATCCTTGGTGACAAGTCACATTGAGAGGAGGGACCTGACCTTCTGTGACAAGAAGGACCTTCAGCTCTGTGGTCTTCCTCCCCAGACCCATCACCCAACATGAGACACATCCCGACAGAGGGACGACCCCAGAACCTCCCTCCCCCGTCCCCCCAAGAATTGCCCGGCCCCCGAAACCAGAGATGGGAGAGACGGCTCAGCCCAGAGGCAGCCTGAGGAGACGTGAGGACTGGGGCAGAAAGAGGGTGTGACAGGAAAACCAAGGAAACCTGAACCAAGTGTGGACTTAGGTTCACAGCAGCGAGGCCACATGGGCTCCTGATTGGTGACCCGCGCAGAGCGCTGGCGGGACGCACGACAGGGTGGGGTGGGGAGGGCTCTGTGCTATCTTTGCAACCTTTCCGTAAACCTGAAACTCTTCCAAAATTAAAAGCTAATTAAAGAGAAAACAAAGGAAGGAAGGCAGAGAGAAGAAGAAACAGGGAAGGATGGGCTTTGCTCAGGGGTAGCATCGAACATTCCACGTAAATTTGTCTTTTCCTTTTCAAAGCACAGGGGAGAAAATAAAGGGTCTTCCTACGGTGCCCACAAGCTTTCCTTGGCGCCGACAGTGATCATTTTCCTTTATATTTTCCAAATGTTTTACCTTTGCACTCAGACACGATGTGCTCTTTTTTAAATACGGAAATTGATGCCTGTTTCCCAGAGGCAGAGTTCCCTCGTGATTCAGGCCGCACAGGCCTCTAACATCGCGGGGTCTTTTCCTTATGAGGATGAGGACGGGGCTCTGACGAGGCCAGTGCAAGGTGAGCAGGGCTGGGCTCCCAGTGAGCGGCCAGGAATTACGGGCTCTCGGTATCAGCACGGGGCCTCCTGCGTTGCTTCACCGGAGCCAGTGAGGCAGGCCGGCAGCGGAAAGCTGGCCCACCTCCAGGGCCCGTCCGGCCCCTCGTGTCCTGCTGGAGAGATGCCACCCCTGGGCGGGGGTGGACATGACATCCGAATCCCGAATTCTGCTGTCCTGGGCTCTACCCTCCTCTTCAGGGGCCGGCTGGGGTGCAAGGACCAGACCCCTTGTTCTCACCGGCCAGCAGCTCTATTCCCACCAAGGATAGGGAGCGGGGTAAGGGGGGGTGTGATGCTGGGGCCGGTGGGTGGCTGAAGGAGGGCGACCGGGCAGGAGCTGGACTAGTCCTGGGGCGCTCACCTCCAACAGGTCCAGCCCACCAGGTGGCTCCCACAGCCCTCAGGAGCCCCCTGCTCGTGGGACAGCTGAGTGTGCCCCCACACACCAGATCACAGCTTACCATCAGCCTCTGCTTTGGGGAAACTGATACTGGGGAGGAGGAGGGAACTGGCTGCTGGGAGGGTCATGGGGCAGGGTGCCGACCTCGGGCCAGGGGGAGCCAGAGGGGCACAGCCATGGCGGGCGTCCCAGGAAGGCCAGGCCCAGCACAGGAGCTGAGCTGGGACGGACCCCAGATGACGCCAGGTCGGGGGCAGTCAGCGGGCTGTGAGGAGTCCACAGCAAGAGGACAGAGAGGGCCTTTCTGTTCTGTCCCTCAGACGAGACCCCACTCCGGGGGCGGATGGCACAGCATGGCTTTCCTTTGGGGTGTCGTCTATGGCTCTGGGGGCCAAGGCTTTGGCTGGCTCGGGACGGAGGGAGCAAAGGCCTCTGGGAGTGTGGAGCCCAGCTTGGGGTCAGGGGAGACAGAAGCCTCCGTGGCAACTGGCCAGTAGGTTCTGGAGATCATGCCCTTCTAGGTTTAAGTCCTTTAAGCGAGCTAAGCTCGGGTGGCGTCAGTTTGTCCTGAATACCTCCATGCCCTTGAAGCCCCCAGCCCCCCAACCCACCCCGTCCCACCCAAGGCCACGTTTCGGCTCTGCTCCCTGAATCCGGAGCTTACGTGTCTTCTGAATGCTTTGTTTTACTGCCCTGGAGGCAGGACCGAGTCCGCTGGCTCCGATAAACCGGACCGGTCCCGAGCACTTACTGCCTAGCCGGCGTGCGTGAGGGGGCGGGAGACCCTGGCGAGCCTACGGCAGTTGCCCTCAAAGGGCCTGTGGCACACTGGCTGGGGCAGCCCCTAGCAACGGCACCGTAAAGGGAAAGTACTATGAGGGTGTGGAGGGACTGGTGGCACGGGAGCCCCGCGCAGGCTGGTGAGAACCTGACGCGGGCCGCTGCCATGAAGACGGGATGGGGTTCCCCAGAAAGTTAGCATTGCCATGTGACCCGGGATTCCACCTCTTGGCAGGTGCCCACATGAATGAGAAGCGGACCCAAGGAGATATTTACCCACCCACGCTCCAGCAGCACGATCCACGGGAGACAAGAGGTGGCAACCACGCAGTGTCTCTCTGCGGATGGGCAGACAGACAAACTGCAGTCTACACCGAGACGAGACGGAGTTTCATTCGCGGGAAGACATCCTGACGCCTGCTACAGCATGACGAACGTGGAGGATGCTGTGTGCAGTGGCAAAAGCAGACACAAGACAAGTGCTGTGTGGGTCCACCTCCACGAGATTCCAGAGTCATCAAATCCACAGACACATGGAATTTCTGGGTGTGCAAAACTGTAAAATTTTCGTGAGGTCCTTTTCGTCTATTTTTTTCTTTTGTCACCTCGTGACTTTGGTGTCACACCCAGGGGACCCCTGCCAAAGCCAATGCCATGAGGCTCTCCTTCCCTGGTTTTCTAGGTCTTACATTTTGGCCCCCGGTCAGTATTGAGCTAATGCTTGTATATGGCGTGAGGTAAGGATCCAGCGTCATTCTTTTGCATGTAGACATCCAGGTTCCAGCACCATTTGTTAAAAAGACTGTCCTTTCACTGCTCAGAGGTCCTGGCCCCCTTGTTGCAAATCACTTGACCATACATATGAGGGTTTATTTCTGTTCATTCTATTCCTGCGGTCTGTCTTTACGCCGGTACACACTGCTTTGATTACTATAGTTCTACAGACTTTGAAATCAGGAAGTGGGAATCCTCCAGTTTTGTTCTTCTTTTTCAAGGTTGTTTGGGGGCTGTGAGATTCCATATGAATTTTAGGGTGGATTTTCTACTTCTGTAAAAAAACCTTAGTAAGACTTCTACAGGAATTGCACTGAATCTGTAGATCACTTTAGATAATATTGACACTTTAACAATATTGTTTAACAATTCGTGAATATGGGGTATTTCCACTTATATCTTTTAAAATTTCTTTTAGGAATGTTTAATATTCTTCATTGTACAAGTCTTTCATCTCCTTGGTAAAGTTAATCCCATGTATTTTATTCTTTTTGATGCTATTATAAAAAGGATAAATTTTGTGTTACATATTTTATCACAGTTTTTATTTTATTAAGTATTTATTTATTTGTCAGAGAGAGAGAGAAAGAGCGAGCACAAGCAGGGGGAGTGGCAGAGGGAGAAGCAGGCTCCCCACTGAGCAAGAACCCCGATGCAAGACTCGATCCCAGGACCCTGGGATCATGACCTGAGCCAAAGGCAGATGCTTAACCATCTGAGCCGCCCAGGCGCCCCTTATCAGTTTTTTTAAAAAAGACGGATGGATGGATGGATCCTGGATAGATAGGTGATAGATAGACCCTATAGACCAGGAGGGGGACGAAAAACACAGGCACCTACATGGTGCGGTAGGTGCACAGGAAGCAGATGGGCTATGCAGGGACACCAGGGAGGGCCACACGGGTGTACACGGCACAACTCACATATACTATGATGCGGTGTCAGGCAGGAGAGGCTCAGTTACACTGCATAGCAAGTGACCCCACAATCTCATTGACTTCCAGCAATAAAGATTTCTTTCTTGCTCACCCTGTATGTCCATCCAGGTTGGCTCTGATGGCATCTCTCCAGCCTCCAGACTGATGGAGAAGCCTCTCTCTGGAATACTGTGGTCCCAGAGCGAGGGGAAAGAGAGCAGGGCCACTCCACACTGGTTGCTAAAGTTCCTCAAGCTATTCCGTTATCTGAAACATGTCCCATGGCAGACCCCACAATCAATGGGGTGGGAGGTGAGCCTCTCCAGAGGGGCAGCCTCCCGCAAATGTGGAAGGACCCTTGGGAATCCTGCACCATGACAGGCCTCCCTGGAGGGCACCCCTAGGAGAGGCCCCCACTGGGAGCTGAAAGGGAGGGGAAGCTTCCTGCGGCAGAGAAAAGCTGGCTGGCCACCAGTCGGTGGGGGTGAGGCTGCAGGCCGGCACCGCTGTGGGAGGCCGTGGGGGCTCCACTGCAGCAGCAGCAGCTCGCGCGACTCAGACGGAAGCTCTCGGAGTTGGATGCTTGCGGCCTCTGACCAGAAAAGGTCCTGGAAGCCAGTCTCTCACTCACGAGACCAGACTTTCCAGTGGGAATCCTTGAAATGGTCTCTGTCTTCGACTAAAACACTGGCCATATGAAACGAAAGGACCTTGGACTTGGAACTGCATCCAATAAACGCAATGTCCACTTCTTGCCTGGGGACACCGACTCCAGGTTGGAGCAGTTACTGACCACCTGCCGGGCGTGTGGACGCTCCTCACACCTCAAAGCCTGGGCACCCGCGAGCCTCCCGCTCCACTCAGGGCACATCCTTCACCCCTGCCTCACCGTCAGGACACCAGGGTAGCCCTGGCGAAGGGGAGCCTTGCAGGGGTGCACTGAGTCTCCAGGGGTATAAGACACTTCTCCAAGGAGGCATCTCCTCCAGAAGCTTCCATTCATCAAACTGAGTGGTATTGAAGACATTAGCCTCTGACGTTTCATCTTCTGTCAGTTGTCCACTCAGATGCTCTTTCTCACTCCTCTGCAGATTTCCCTGTCTTGATGGTTCACAGCTCCTTGCATAGCATGGAGATAAATCCCTGGTTCTCCACTTAGAAGATGCCGTGTCCCAAGTACGTCCGCTGACGTTGTCGATGACGGCGTTCCCTTGAAGAGAGCTCCCTTTTCTTTTGTAGAAGCAGGTAGGAGCTATCCTTGTCTGGCTTTGGTTTGAGCAGGTGGTTTCAAGTCATCCCAAGCCCCATCTGCTTTCTCAAGGCTTAGCATCTGGGTGGAATCGGGGGTCCTGAGAGAAATGCTGACAGAGGTGGTTTGCTGGCTCAGGTGTCGGGGGCCTGTGTCCTCACACCCATGGGGAGAAGCCATGACTCTCCTGTGTGGGGACAGTAGAGGAACTGGCCCACCGGCCCAACACCAGAAGGGCGGGGCCAGGATAAGGCTGACAGTGTGGCCACCTTTCTTCTCCTGGTTCTTTAATGGAGGTGTTCTCCCCTGCTTTCCTACCCAACACACATGGAGCCCTCTCTCCTCTGCTGTTGGGATCAGTGCACTCTGCAAACCAGACCATCCCAACTGAAGGTGGGAAGCGGCCCAGGGTAAGAAAGTAGTATGATCACTCTGTAGTTCCCATGGGTGGTCCCAGGAGGGAAGGGCAGGAGGAAGGCCAGGGCTTGGGAGGGCTCACTCTCCACAGCCTTCAGTCATGTGCTCTTGGGTCCCCTTGCTTCAAGCCTAACAGAGCCCCCTCCCCAACCAACCGAGATGGGATGTAGGAAACAGCAACGTCCTCCCCGGTGATGAAATAGGCTTCCCAGCAGCAAAGCAAAAAATGGTCCGTCAGCTAGTGGAATCTAACCATTTCAAAAGTACTTCCAAGTCCCTAAGCTTTTTCAATCGAGTTAAGAAATCTTACTTCCTGGAAGCGCCTGGGTGGCTTGGCATCTCGTGATTTCTGCTTCCAGCTCAGGTCTCAGGGTTGTGAGATCAAGCCTCTGCTTAACATTCTCTCGCCCTCTGCCCCCCACCCACAACAGTCACCCTCTCAAAAACTTCGACCCAACCTGTAAATAAGTCATTTTGGGTATTTGACAAAGCTGCATAACTCAGGGCCACCACTAGGAGCACTGAACCTGAGGCCCAGGGGCCCAAACAGGGATGTTTTGAAGGGCAAGTTGGTCACGTTCATACCACTGGTGACCAGTCCCTTGGTTCAGAAACCCAGTGATTTCATCAACTTCATGGCCGCTCCATTGCGCTTGTGGAAGAAAAGCAACCCCGAAGTCCCAGCACAACTCACACGTGGAGAGCACCCACCCTGTGCGGCTCCAGGAGCTTCCCTGCACCATAGCCCTCCACCTGCCCAAGACGGCTCCCCCTTCCTGGCTTCTAGTCTCAGCCCAGGCGAGCAGCCGCACAGAATCCTTTACGCAAGCCCCCCTACATGGGAGAGGGGCCCCCCAGTTCTGACTGCGCTGTCAGGCTGCTCACTAGACCTGATGCGGACACCGAGCCTCCCACCCCCCCCCAAACACAAGCCACCGTGTTAGTGCAGCACTTTATTTTCCTCACACAATGACGCGTTGCTGGGGCCTAATGTTCTCACATGACAGTAGAAAACCAAAATTTGTTGTCATCTCTTAAAGAATTGAGAATTGTGTACAAAAACCTTACATAAATTAAAAGAATGAATAAATTTACAGTTGTAAATGCAAACTGTTTTCCAACTCAAGGCAATTAACAACCCACGGTGTTCTGGCAGGAAAACATCGGGTAAGAAAGGAAAGTGGGTCCTAAGGCTCGGACCTTCCCAACCCTGTCAGACCGGCAAGACAGAAATGACAACTGGTTCAGGACTCTTGCCAACCTCTAGAGAAATCCGGGAATAGGCAGCTCTTACACATTAATACCCTGCACAGATCAGAACCTCACGGTCTTGCAGATTCTCAAGTCAACGGACCTCTCTTCCATAAACGTGTTCACCTCAGCCACGAACTGACCGAGCCGCGTGTGCTAAGGGCTTAAATCAAAGATACGTACAGGGTATTAAACACACACCGAGGGGACGGCTAACTTGGATACAAGGTCAAGATCAGCAACAAGTTTACAATCCAGTGCTGATATCAGATACAAGCTTCAAGGACAGATTTCTTTTCAAAGGCTTATTCCAGTTTCACGAGGCGAGCACGAGGCGTCTCCATCTGCCAGGGCAAACTTCGACTCCGGAACTCACTCACGCAGCCAAGGCTACGCATCTGCCCGCAGTCCGTTTAGAAGCATTTGCGGTGGACGATGGAGGGGCCCGACTCGTCATACTCCTGCTTGCTGATCCACATCTGCTGGAAGGTGGACAGCGAGGCCAGGATGGAGCCCCCGATCCACACCGAGTACTTGCGCTCAGGGGGGGCGATGATCTGTGAAAACAACGACGCGGCGTTCGGCTCGTGGCTCAGGCCTCACAGCGAGGCCTCCGCCCCGGCCCGCAGCGCCCCGGACTCACCTTGATCTTCATCGTGCTGGGCGCCAGAGCCGTGATCTCCTTCTGCATCCTGTCGGCGATGCCGGGGTACATGGTGGTCCCCCCAGACAGCACCGTGTTAGCGTAGAGGTCCTTCCGGATGTCCACGTCACACTTCATGATGGAGTTGAAGGTGGTCTCGTGGATGCCACAGGACTCCATACCTGAGACAAAGCTCTCCGTTAGAGGGCACACGCCCCTTTGAGGCCACAAGCAGCACCGCCCTCCCCAGCCTCAGTGGGACCCCCGCCCAACACCTACCCAAGAAGGAGGGCTGGAAGAGCGCCTCTGGGCAGCGGAACCGCTCGTTGCCGATGGTGATCACCTGCCCGTCGGGCAGCTCGTAGCTCTTCTCCAGGGAGGAGGACGACGCCGCCGTGGCCATCTCCTGCTCGAAGTCCAGGGCGACGTAGCACAGCTTCTCCTTGATGTCGCGCACGATTTCCCGCTCAGCCGTGGTGGTGAAACTGTAACCGCGCTCCGTGAGGATCTTCATGAGGTAGTCCGTCAGGTCCCGGCCAGCCAGGTCCAGACGCAGGATGGCGTGGGGCAGGGCGTACCCCTCGTAGATGGGCACAGTGTGGGTGACCCCGTCCCCAGAGTCCATGACAATACCAGTGGTGCGGCCAGAGGCGTACAGGGACAGCACGGCCTGGATGGCCACGTACATGGCTGGGGTGTTGAAGGTCTCGAACATGATCTGGAGAAAAGGCAACAGGCTCCTTAGTCAGAGGCAGGGACGCAGAGCCACCCCATGCTCACACACTGCATGCTGGCATGCCACAAATGTGATGTGTAGAGAAAAGAAAAGGTTGCAGGCAGAAACACAAATAAGAAACCTTGAGACTTCAGGGAGGAAATGCCAGGAGAGGAACAGAACCCTGAAAATATCGAAAGAAATACTTGAATTTCAGAAAATAAAGCTGAGCACAACATGGCTTAACGAAAACAGATGGGCGGCCAACCCATGGAGCAGAACTTACCTGAGTCATCTTCTCACGGTTGGCCTTGGGGTTCAGGGGGGCCTCGGTCAGCAGCACAGGGTGCTCCTCGGGGGCTACGCGCAGCTCGTTGTAGAAGGTGTGGTGCCAGATCTTCTCCATGTCGTCCCAGTTGGTGACAATGCCGTGCTCGATGGGGTACTTGAGGGTCAGGATGCCCCGCTTGCTCTGGGCCTCGTCGCCCACGTAGGAGTCCTTCTGGCCCATGCCCACCATCACGCCCTGGTGTCGGGGTCGCCCGACGATGGACGGGAACACGGCTCGGGGGGCGTCATCCCCAGCAAAGCCCGCCTTGCACATGCCGGAGCCATTGTCGATAACGAGCGCGGCGATCTCCTCTTCCATTGCGGTCTGCGTGAACACCCGTCCGGTCAGACGAGCCCCGGTACGGAGGGTCCGCCAACCCCCAGCCGCCCCAGAGTCCGACAGGGGAGTAACCGCCCGGAACCAGGCCTGGGTCTTCCTCAGGACGCCCCCCAACTCGCGGGCGGCAGCGCCGCCACCGGGACTCTCCGCACTGCGGCCCGGCCCCGCCCCGGGCCCCCCCCACCCAGATTCC
>NC_048230.1:44325328-44343783 GCF_002007445.2 Ailuropoda melanoleuca
GCGCGGGGAGGGGTGGCGGGTGCCCCCCGGGGGTCGCGGGCAGGGCTGCGGGTCCGAATGGCCAGCCCCGCCTCGGGACTGCTGCGCTGTGGGGGAGGGCCCGGCTGCACCCCGAAACTGCCTGGCCCAGGGCTCGGCCGCGCCCCAAGCCGGGGTGTGTCCCCGCGGCCCGGCCCCACGGATGAGGGGCTTTGCCTCCGCGCGCCCCCTGCGAGCTGCACCCCGAGACTCAGCTGGGAGCGTGGGCTGCCACGGTCTACGCTGGGCTGGGGGAGGGGAGGGCCGGGGAGGGGGGGTCCCTGCCGGTCGCCCTTGCGGCGGTCTGGGTCCCGTGGCCCTGAGGAGCCCCGAGGAGTCGTGACCTCGTCTCCGTGACGAGTGCTAGGAGCAGCCTGTTCCCCATCGCGGCCCGCCACCGCGCAGGTCCCTCCGCCGGAGGAGGGGGGCGCCCTGCCTGGGGTCCCTGGCGGTACGGAGACAGAGGCTTCATTCTAGCCACCGCCGCGACGCTTCCTGCCTCTCAAACGGCAGGCCTGATTGTCCCCAGGGTCGGGCTCCACTCGGGGTTTGGGGCCACCCCCATCCACTGGGGAGGGGCTTTGTTTCGTTTTGAGCTCCTGTGCTCATTATAAGGAAACTGAGGCAGACAAGGGAAGTTTTGACTGCCCGGACGGTCGACGCTCCCCCCGAGTTGGTGGGCACCGTCTTCTCTGCTTAGGGTACTAGAAAGAGCCAGGGTGGGAGTGGGTTTACTGATCCCTAGGACCAAGCCGCCCCACTGCTCCCGGACCCCGGGTCGTCAACCCGCCGGCCCCGCCCCGACTGTCCTAGGGTTGTGTTGTGTCCTCCCGGGTCCAGGGCATGCCCTGTTCCCCAAGAGCCTGAGCTGGAAGACCTGTCATCGCCAGCAGGGTCCTAGCCGCACCTGCTGGCGCCAATGTTTTGGTTATGCCCAGAGGGGAACCAAAGGCTATGATTTCTTTGGGCTGATTTGTAAGCTTTTGGAAGTGCTCAGAATGAAATGTCAGAGGCGGTGTGGAGAAGAGCGCAGGCCAAAAGTGGTGGCGGTGGGGCCAGGCCGAGTGAGGCAAGGGACTCAAACAAGGTCCCCTCGGTGCTCGGCTTGACCCAGGCAGGTGTCTGATGGTGGGGGGCGGGGCCAGCCTCCCCTAGAGCCCTGCAAGGTGAGCTGGTGGCCCATCTATGGATGAGGACGCTGGGCCCAGCAGGTAAAGCAGCTGTCCAGCTCACCTGAGGACTGCAGTCCCCCAGACGCCAAGGTCTTGTCTATGGCCACCTATGCCCCCAGCCTAGCTGGGTCCCTGTCTCCCCAGGCTTTTCAGGGGCGCAGGGCAAGGGTGCTGTCCGTCAGGTGTGTGCCCCACCTATGGGAGAATCCGGGGCTGGGCCTCTGTAAAACCCATCTGTACTCCAGCCACTAGCACCCGTGGCACAGTCATGGCCTGCCTGCTCAATCCCCAGGTGGGGGTGTCCTTGATGCGAGGATGACTTCCACTTGGGGGTCCCAAAATGTCACACACAGGACATAGGGAAGGTGGGAAGTACTAAGATTTCCACGTCCTGTGTCCACCCGCTCCACGATTCCACTCAAGCCTCTGCCTCCGGCTGGGGGGCCCCTGCGTCTCCTCCAACCCCAGCTACCCCAGCACTCCTTTGTCTGCTGTGCTTGGAGGGGTGGCCACTTCTGGGAACAGATGGGGAGGGAGCAGACACCCACAGACCTGTGTCCCCGCCCCCCTTCCTCCGTCCGCACCTTGCAGTCCGCGGGACGCCGGTGCTCAGCCCCAGGGTCGCGGAGGTTAGTGGGGCGGGGCCCGGGAGCCCCGACCTCCCCCCCACCCGCGGCGCCGGCCTGGGGGAGGGGCGGGCGCTACTTCCTCTTCCGCGGTGTGTCACCGGCGGGCGGGGTCGGGGGGCACGGCAAGGTGCGGCCGCAGGTGTGCGGCGGGGGGCGGCGGCACGCGCGGCGAGGTGCGGCCATATTTGGCGATTTCGGCGCCGCTGAGCCCCGCCCGCCGCTCGGGAAGCCGCGGCCCGGGCAGCCCCGTCCCCGCCCGCCGCCGGCCCTGAGTCACCGACCGGGCGGGGGTGGAAGTAACGGACTGGGGGCGCTGGGCGCGCTCCTCGCCTTATTTAGTCAAGGAGGCAGCCGATAGGCCGGCGGCAAAGGGGCGGTGGCGGGCGGCCGGGGCGGGAGCGGAGGGGGTAGCCGCGGTCCCCCACCTCCACCCCCGCTTCCCGCGACCCCGCAGCTCCGCGGCAGGCCCGGCCGCGACGGTGGGGGTGGGGCTCCGTGTGCCGCCCCCCCCCGTCCGGTGGCCGCAGGGGGTAGGGGGGATGCGGGGCCAGATGCCTGGCTGGGGAGGAGGGGAGTGGCCGCCCTTCTGGAAGCACCGCCGGAAGCCAGGGATACGTGGACGCGGTGGGGCCCAGCTCCAGGTAGAACCGGGTCCCCTGGCCCCGCGCAGGGGGAGGGGGAGCACCGCCTTCTGCGCTGTGATTTTTCTGTTTTGCAACTGGGCAGTACTTGGCCTCGCCCAAGGTCACTTCGGGGCCGCCCCCACCCCGCCGGCGTCCGTGGGTAGGGGACCACGAGGACGCGGCAGCCCCTGGCTCGGGCGAGCAGGGAAGCTCTGGGCAGGAGGGAGAGAGTCTGCATTTGCAGCCCTGCCCAGAAGCGTCCTTTCCATCTTGAGGACAGAAACTTGGGCCTCAGAGAAATGATGTGATTTTTTTTCTAGCTCATTGGTGGCTTTGGGGGATTTATGGTGACTTTGCTCCATCTCATTTCCTTTCCCATGCATTTACTGGCTGAGAAAATAGAGGAGCAGGGAGGTGGCCTCACCTTGCAAGTAACTGTGGTGGGGCTGAGACAGCGCTCCGGTTCTGGGCGCTGCCTGGCAACCCCACACCAGCCTGTCACCTCCCTGCACACAGGACCTCTGCACCTGGGAGCATGGCCTCCAGCCCCCCCACACTCCCCCCCACACTCATTCTCCCTCACCCCTGGTTGCCTCCCACCTCTAACCACCTTCCCAACTAGTCATTATTTGTCAGGGTAGGTAGTGGGCCACTGCTCCTGGCCTTTGCCGCTGCCATTCCACCTGCCTGGAATGCCTTTCCTTCTCCATCCAAATGCAACGTGGGATCCTGGATTGGATCCTGGAACAGAGGAACCGGAGAGGTCCGAGGAAAGTATGGAGTTTAATACCAAGTGCCAAAATTGGTCTTGGTGATAGGTGAACCACGCCGGCTAAGTTGTTACATTTGGGAAACTGAGTAGGGAGACTACAGCAAAGCTCAGACGGTCTTTGCCACTTTTCTGTAAATCTAAAATTGTCTCATAATAAAAACTTCATTTTAGAAAACCCAAGGAAAACCAGCTTCTCTGTCCTTAGGTCACTGTCTCACTCTTCCAGACCTGTGGACAGGGAAATACACGATGATGCTTCTGCCATCTAAAGCCTGCAGGGTGCTGGGCAGGCTCTCGCGGGGAGGGCAGGGGGCAGGCCTGAGCCGTGCTGTTTGGAACAGTGGTCCCAAGGGCTGTCCTGGTAGGCAAGGCCAGGTTCCTGCTGGCTTGGCCTGCTTGCCTCTGAGTTTCAAGTCAAAGGGCAAGGTCAGAGCCACAGACTTCTGTGTCTGGACTCGTGCCCAGCAGGGGCTTGCTCACCTGCCAGCTCTGTGCACACAGGCACACCTGGAAGCGAAGCCTCCTGAGGGCTGGTGAGTTGGTCTCATGCAGGGCTGTGCGTGGGGCCAGGTGCTGCAGGCTCATCATCGCGGCTTTGTCCGGGGCCAGGAAGCCCTGGGCCGGGCCTCCGTGCGCTGTTCACTTCTTGCTCCCCGCTGCTGTTCCAGCAGAGGAGGGTTCCAGGCTTTTCAAAGACAGGCCCCAGTGGAGTTTATCTCCCCACCCTGGTGTAACAAGCACCAAGCCGGGTCCTGGAAGAGCAGGTGTCTAAGAGTCCGGACCTGGCTTCTGGGCCAGGCTCAGCCCTGTGCCAGCTGTGACCTGCCCATGCCTCCGTTTCTCTAAAGAAGTGGTCCAGTGACGTGAAGTTACTGCGGCCCATCAGAGGCTCTGAGGCTGGTGGTCCTCCGGCACTGGACGACAGGTCTAAGGACAGGAGGCCATGGGACAGCCTCGTGAATCTCCCTGCCACCCTCAGCCCCCAGGCGCTCACTGCCGTTTTCCTTGCCTCTGCCTTTGACATCCGGGCGTGTGCAATTTTTGGTTGAGGCACTCGCTCAGTGCCTGTGTGTGTCAGACCCAAGATTCCTGGGAGCGGTGGCCTTTGATGGCCAGCTGGCTCCTCGCTTTGCTTCTGAAGGCACATTTCCAGGCCTCGCTTCCCTGGGCCTCAGTAGACAGAGTGACACGCTCCCTGTATCACGGGGTGGGGGTGCGGACCCCGACACGGGGGTCTATCCAGTAGTGCTCAGTCTGTGGGCTTCTCACCTTTGCCACACACAGTGCCGAGAACAATTATGTCGGAGGTGCGGCATGGGCCCCCCTCACCGCCGCTTCCCCCAGAGGTCACCTCTGGTCCGGGCAGAGCTCTTACTGCACCCACAATCTGCAACAGGGAACTAAGGGTTAAACCCAGGAGTCCAGGCCTCCAGCTGCTTCACATGGTCCCACTTCTGCACATGGCTGAAGCCGGAAACCAGGGTGCCAGGCAGCCTGGCAACAGCACACCTGCCCTGGAGCCTGTCTGGCCCGGCTGCCTGCCTCCTACTTCCCCACAATGAATGTTGCAGATCAGGTCCCCCTGCTCCTGGTGCCGGAAGCTCTGGTGGTGGGCTCTGCCTGACCTCACCCTTCACCTACTGTGTCCCTTGCTCACTGCCCTCCAACCCCAAACTAGTGCCCGGCTGTTCCTCTGCCAGGAACATTCTTCCAGTTGGCTGCCTCTTCCCTGCAGGCCTCTGGGCCATGCACTGGCCTCAGGTCCAGTGCCCCCACCTGAATATTGGTTATTCACTGTGTGTCCCCACCCTCTGCCCCACAGGGTGGGTTCCCAGGGCACAATGGTGAAGCCGGTGTGTCCCCCGTGACTGGAATAGTGCCTGGCACCTACAGGACTGCAGGAAGCATGAGGAAGGGAGGAAGGAGGAATGAAAAGGGAGGGGCTCCCAGCCCTAGAGGGACCTTCCCTGAGGGGCTGGCCCAGCTGTCCCCCTACCCTGACTCCAGTGTGCAAAAAGGGGGATATATCTCTTGGGCCGAGAAGGAAGGGAGCCCCAAGGTCTGACTGCCCCCTGAGACCCTCTCCCCCCAACCCCCTCCCCCGGCGCTGGTTGGCCCTCGCGGCTGCAGGGGATAGTGCTGAGGGGGTGGGGCAAGGAATAGAGAAGGTCCAGGCTAACCCTGTACCTCCCGCTCTGGCCCCGGACTTTGGGGAGCGCGCCCGGCCGGCCGAGCTCTCCTGACTTAGACTAGGTCAGGGCCCCGCGCGGCAGGTGTCCCCACCCCCAGGACGCCTGGCGCCACGCCGACGAGTAGGAGGCGGATCGGGGCGGGAACACGGGCAGGAGGACGCTGCTCTGGGCGCTCCGTCCTCCCCGCCACTGTCCCGAGGGCTGGCAGAGTGGGAGGAGGCAGGGCCGGGCTGGGGTTGAGCCGGGGCTCCGGACGGGTCACCGGACCCTTTGCAGCGCTCTCCTTCCTCGGCCCAGGCTTCCCAGTAGAGGTTCGCGGCGCGCGGGGGCCTGGCCTGGAGAGGAGTGGGCGTGATTACTCTAGGCCCCGCCCACCCACCTGGTTCTGGGTGCGGGTCGGCTGTTGGGGGCGCGGAGGAACCCCGGTGGGTGGGCCCCCAGGCCCTCGCTCACAGACTGCGCCCGAGGCCACGTGTCCCTATTTGGTCAGGGGGCGGTGCCCGGGCCACCAGTCCTTGCGCCCCCCTACCCCCCTCGCGGAGCCCCGCCTCCGGGAGCTGGATCCCGGCTCTAGCTTTCCCCGCGCCCTTTGAGGTCAGCGCTAGTGACCCCGGACCGAAAACCAGTGGGCGGCCGAGCTCGGAAGAGGCTACCCCAGAGGCGGTGCAAACTGGGGCCGGAGACTTGGGGCCCCCTGACCTGTCCGGACATGCCCCATCTCTGGGGATGCAAGCAGGGGCTGGCCACATGGGGGCTCTGCCATCCGCAGTCCTTCTGCGCTCCCCCTGTTAGCAGCTTTCAGACCTGGCACCAGAGCCCCTTCCCGCTCACCGCACCCCCTATCCCGTCCGCCTCGGCGCTGTGCGGGCAGGCGCGGCACCCTGGCCCCTAGGGACGGAGGAGGCGGAAGCAGGGCCCGCACTCAGCACACACCTCTCTGGGTTGGGCACGGGCTGGGAACGGGGATACTCCCGGGGGCAGCGAGCTTGAAGGCCTGGGCCAGGAGATGGCGCCCAGCTGCGAGGCGGGCCCGGTGCTATTCCCAGGTGGGCCGCCAGGTGGGTCCCGCTAGCGGGGCCGGGCGAGGAGTCCGGGCTGCACCTGTCTGTGCCGCCCTCCCCCCAGGGCGATGGCCTCAGCCCTCCCCAGCGCCGGGAGGGACCCCACAGCCACTGACGGGGTTGGGGAGGCACCCGGCTCTGCTGGCCAGCCCCTGAGTCACTGCCGCCAGAGAGTGATGGGAGTGGCCGGTGACCTCAGCCAGTGCTGACGCAGGGAGAGAAGGTGGGATTGGGGTCAGCCGGCACCCGGGCAACGGAAGAGGGGAGGGCCGGGGCCTTGACTCAGCCAGACGGGGACAGCCCACCCTGATGCCCAGGCACCTTTGGTCCACCCCAAAGCCCGGGCGGACCTGGACCTGACATATATCTGTTGAATACACAGTGCTGGCCCCCAGGGGCTGGGGATGTGGTCATCCCAGCTGCCCTGCCCGGTCTGCGTCCTGGGAATGCTCAGTTATTTCCGCAGCTAGCCCCCCGCCCCAGACAGATGGCCATTGATAAGCAATTCAGAGAGAGAAAAGGGGGCTCCGAGGCTGAGGCAGGTTCCAGGTCGCACAGCAGGAAAGGCGGAGCCAGGATAGCACAGGAGGGACTCTAGAGGCCGCTACTCACCAGGCCAGCTATGGGAGGCTGGTGCGGGGGACAGGGGGGTTGAGTTTATTGCACTCCTCCAGGGCCTGTCCCAGGGCTGGGAGCTGCAGGGCTAGCCCCAGGCGGGTGGGAGGGGGCGCTGGAATGCCACACCGGGCAGTGGGGAGCCACAGAATGCCGTGGGGGGTAGTTTGGGTCCATGCTGAAAATGGGCCCCTGGACTCTGAAGGCCTGACTCCCTGTCTCTTGCCTAGACTGTTGTTCGGGGAAATGGGCATCGTTTGAGTCCTGATCCAATATCCAGGATTGTTTCGTGTTTCTCTGCGAGGTTTTAGGCCCTTCTCTTCATTTCTGCTGCTGTGACATTTCTGGCTGTGCTTCTGGTGAAGTCCCCTTCTTGTCCCGACCACTTTCAGCCCCTGGGCACACGGTGGCCCTCAGCTCTTGGGACAGTTCTTGCATTTTCTTTCAATTTCATTCCTGGTGTTTTGTTTTGTTTTGTTGTGGGGTTTTTTTTTTTTTCTGTTTTTTGCTTTGGGATTTCTGATAATGGGGTGTCATATCTCTTCCACGAGGCCTTTAATACCGCTACTGTTTCTTTGACCTGTTTTTCCCCCAGCTTTCTGGGATATTTCTTTGACTTCTTCTGACCCTGCAATGGAATTTTTTATCCCAGTTATTATAGTTTCTAACCCTTTCGTTTTGAGATAATTTCAAACTTACTAACTTTCTAACATTTACCACACTTGCCTTATTGTTCTTTTTATCTGTCTCTTCACTTGGGAGCCATTTGGGAGCTGGTCCCAGACGCTCTGCCCTCCAGGCCTTCATATCTCAGCGGTTTTTCCTGAGAACGGGGCATTGTCCTGCGGGACAACAGCGCGTCGGCCCACATGCCGATTCAACAGGAAGCTGCTCGGCTAGTCTGCAGTCTGTGTGTTAATGACTAATGACGGCAGTTGTCCTTAGTCGGGGGCCACCTGTGTCACCCAGGTGTCACACACCGTCCCATGCAACACCCGAGGCTTCTCTCCCACTCGCGCACCACGCGGAGCAGCACTTAGCGGTGCGCGGATGCTCCGGGGAAGTAGACTGGCACCGAGGCCTCGGGCGGTGCTCGGCGCTGGCCCCCGGGGAGCCGTCCAACACAGGAAGGTGAGCATGGTCACAGCCTCTGCTGCCCTAGGACGAGGGAGCGCTCCATTCCTGTTTTGTCCCAGAGTCCCTTTTGGATCTCTAGCAAGGTTTCAGGCACGCAGTCGGTACTTAGTACGTGCCTGTGAGGGTCAGTGTGAAGGGTCTAGTTCTGTCATGACAGCACAGTGCTGGGGTGTGCGGGGGGCGGCCCTGGTCACCTGCAGAGCTGGGGGCTCCGGACTCTCCGTGCCTGGTGTGTCTCGAAGCCCGGGTCGATGGTAAATAGCCATCTAGTTTCTTGGAGTTGATCTGGTCCTGCTTCTGAGCCCCATGCAGCCGGGGACTTACTCTCAGATATTCTTGTGAATGCTCCCCTCTTGCTCCAGAAATATGCAAAGGTCCTGGGGCTTGGGTGTTGGATGACCACAACAGTCACAGAGCGTCTGGACATGCTGGGTGCCCCCTCCTGCCCTCATGGGCCCTTCAGGGACTTTCAGCCTTGCTGGGGCCCCGGGACTCCTGCCCAAAGGCCTTGGTCCCTTTCTCTCTGTCCCCTCCCCTCTAGAAATAACCACCCCTTCCCCAGGACTTTATGATTTTACAAGAGACAAGACCCAGAAGACTATACCAGCTTTCTACCCAGACAGCACCAAGGGTGGGGGGGTTCCCCTCCCAGCCAGCAGCTCACCCCTGCAGGTGGGAGGGGGAGGGCCACGCAGCAGAGGAGCCCATGAAAACCAGTATTTCGGTGAGCTGCCCTGCCTTCAGGAGTGGTGGGGGATGGGAGTGGGGCTGTGGACAGTGAGGGAAGGGAGCAATCTGGGGGGAGACGGATGGTGGGGAAGGGGAGAGGCAGGGGGTGGGTTTTCACGTGGAGGGACCAGGCCCAGGCAGGGCACCGCCCAGCAGCATGAGATGCGGAGCCCCCTCCCCACACTCTTCATTCCAACACTGCCCTCTCCTTCCTGCCGTGCAGAAGGGAGCCTGTCACCCTAAACCGCTTGCAAGCCTCCAGTAAACCAACCCAGGCCCCGCCTGCCCATGTAAGTGGAACTTCAGAGTGGCCGAGCTCCACCATGAAAAAATCATGAGGCAGCCAAGCCCCGGGCCTGCTTTCAGGAACAATGCGGGAGGCTGGACCCTGGGTGCTGGCCACGCTGGACCCCGGGAACAGATGCTGGGCCTGGGAGCAGACAAATCAGGGCCTTGGGCGGGGCCCAGCAGTGTCTGGGCCAGCAGGAAAGCCCTTGCCTCGCCCTGGGTTGGGGCCGAGGAGCCCCGGGGGCAGAGGCCCAGAAGGGGGCCGGTCAGAGTGGCCCGGCCTCGGGAGGGCACAGTGCCTGGGGCAGAGTGGGACGGGAATGCCGACTGGAGCTGCAGCTGGCCCGGGGCTGAGGCGGGGGCACAGGAAAGTGGGGCGGGGCATTGGGGATTTCCTCCGTGTGAAGTAATTCCAAGACTCGCTGGCCTGTGGGGAAGGAAGGGCCCAGCGGGCATTGCTCCAGCAGGGGGCCAAGACCTGGCCTGGAACAGGTGTGGCCTGGGGAGGTCCCTCCATCCTGGGCCATTTCCCAGTTTCCAGGGCTCCAGGCCAGCGGAAGTGGGGAGCCACCCCCTCCCCCAGCTGGCACACACATGGGGCCCGTGCCAGCTCACGCCACCAGCAGCAGCGTTCCCTGGGCATCCAGCCGGGTACACGCGCCAGTCGCCATGGCAGCACGCAGCGTGCTGGGCAGGAGCCCGGGCTGGGCTGTAGCATCCAAGGCCAGCGGTGTAGATATGCGCGACTGGGAGTCCTTTCCCTGGTAGCGCCCCCAGGGGTCTGACCGGGGTGTGGGGGAGACAGGCGAGTGGCCAGGCCTGCCCATCCCCCGGCATCCCAGGAAAAGAAGAGTTTACTGAGAGCTCCAGGGTTGATGCCAGGGGGCTTCAAGGCCCTCTCCGCTCCTGGCCTCAGCTGGACCTCACTAAGAGGGACAGGAGGCCAAGGATCTCCCCCACCCTGCCTGCTGGGAGCTTCAGAGAGCTGGAGCGACCCCTGCCTTGTAGGCCCAGCTTCAGCCAGGAGCGTCCGGGGAGCTGAGTGGGTCAGGTGACTTTGGGTACCCCCGAGGGCATCCTGGACAGGCCACGGGCCTTGCGTGCCTCATGTGGCTGGCTGTGTGGACCCCCTCTGGCAGAGGCACGTGCGACCCTGAGAGGAGTGCTCCCTGTTGGCCGAGGACACAGCCCACCACAGGCTCTCAGGAGCAGTCCCTGACACGGAGTCCCTGTGCGGTTCACAAGCTAATTGCCCTGCTGGGCAGCCACGAGTGGGCTCTGAGGCTGGGATCCCACGAAGCATCTCCAGGGCCAGGGCCGGCCCAGCCCCTGACCATGCTCCCTCTGTGCCACCCCGTCCGTGTGCACCTTTACACACGCACCCACGCTGGCGTGCACATGCCTCACCTCCCTGCAGAGGCTCAGTGCGTCAAACGTTCCCAGGACCTACTGTGCGCCAGAGCCTTACAGGGGATCCAGAAAGGAACCGTGACCCCTAGCAGGCATCTGGGCTTGGATTTTGGGTCCTGGGGGGCGCGTGGGGAGCAATCCATGCAGACTCCCTCCAAGGAAGCCTGGGCTGGGAGACCCAGCTTTCAGAGTCCCACTTGGGGCCGAAGCGGTCCCCTCTTAGGTCACCCTGTGAGTCAGCGCCAGGCAGTCCCACCCTATGCCCACCTGGGGCTGCAGGGCCCCGGGACGGAGAGGCCACAGCCAGCTCTGGCTCTGCCACCGAGAGGCTGCCTGGAGCCAGGCCCACTTAGCACCTGGCAGCTGGGCTTCCTCCCACTGGGCACGTGAAGCCCGTGAGCGCCCTGCCAGCGCCTGTCAGCGCGGATGAAGCCTTCATGCTAATCGGGCATCACGGACTCCTTCGGAGCGTAGCTGGGAGTTGGGGGGACCTGTGCACAGCTGCCCACAGGCCCCCCTGCACAGACGAACTGAGCAGTGCATTGAGCACCTGCTCTGTGGGCGTCCCTGCAACCCTGGGAGGTGCGGAGAGTGAGACCCAGCGAGAAACAGGTGTGGACGGCATCACGGCTCATACCCCCGAGCCAGGGACGTTTCCCTGGCATCGAGGCTAAGCCTACGCCCCTGGGACTTAGAGGATTCTCTATGGGCACTCTCCGTGGGGTGGGGGTGCTACCCTCGACCGCATCTCCCTGCCAGTGGGCGCCTGTCATGCAGCCCAGCCAGGCACACAGTTGATGCCCCATCGACATGTGGGGGTCGCAGAGATGGACCATGCTAGCGGTCAGGGAGTGCTAGACCAGCCCCCCTTGACCAACCTGCAGCGTACACTGTGCTGTTGGGGGGATCGGTGCCCAGGTGTGTCCCAGAATCCCACTCTGGCCCCAGTGAAGGGATAGGTCTCTGTCTCCTCAGTGTCTGCCTCGCTTGGTAGGGCTGCTGCCGGGGGTTTGGAGAAGGAGGAAGGACTCCTGATCTCGTCTGCCCTGCCTGCCCCCTGGGGCCTGCACATCCAGCCCAAGGCCTTTGCACGCGGCTGGACACCCACAGCGTGGGGCCCTGTCACTGCCTCGAGATGGTGGGAGCGGTGCTGCCTGCGGCATCAAGGGCCCACAACGCTGTGGCTGGAAATGCCCGTGGCCACGGGCCCATTCCCCCAGGGAGGCCTGAGGGTCACACACTGCTATGCGGAAGAGGACACCCAGGCTGGCCCAGGCCCAGGCCAAGCAGGTCTGGTTTCACTACTTGGCTCCCAGCCCCTGAGGCAGGTGCAGGAGACAGGCAGGCAGGGTGCAGCCAAGCAGGACCCGGGCAGGTCCCCAGATATGGCCCCCTTGGGCCCAGGGAGGTGGGAGTCTAGCCAGGTGGGCTCAGTGGCTGGGGCTGGGAGGCGCTGGGGTCAGGGCTGGTCACCTTCCGGCTTCTCCTAGCCTGCTGGCCACACCCCTCTGCTGAGGGGGCTTTGCCCCTACCCCCGGGACCAGACCCTGTGAAGACACTGCAAGTCAGGCCACTCCCCCAGCACCGTGAACAGCGGTTAGGGGTCCCCAGGCCCACGCAGCAAGGCTGGGTTCATCATAGCTCACCCAGGGAAAGGGAAGCAGCCTCGTGGGCTCCTTGAGATGCTTACGGCACAGGGGTCAGCCCGAGGCCTGGTCCTCTGACCCCGGGTCTGCCGGCCTGCCAGCTTCAGGACGTTACCTGCTCCGTGCTCACACTCTCGGGTCACCTCCCCGCTGCCTGGTCCTCCAGGCCCACCGGGGGCCCTCTCCTGGCCCCGCACAGCCAGGCCGCCTGGCCCGACAGGACTGCGACCCTGCCTTGGGCCTGGATGCCACGGGTGCCAGGATGGGGGTGCCTGGGCACACCTGGCCGCTCCCTGGCACCACGAGCCTGGCTGCCACTCTCCCAGCCCAGGCCACCCTGGGGGAGATGTCGGGCCCAGGGCTGCAGGCTTCGGCCGAGGAGTGGCCGAGGGGGACGGTATGGGAGTCCGGCTCCAGGCTGCCGGAGTTGGGGGGCCTTGCCGGGCTCCTGGCAGCAGGAATCAGAGAGGCAGTAACTGGATCTGGCCAGGGATCTGGCGGCTGCTGAGGGTGGAGGGCTGCGATCGGGTTGCGGCCCCACAGAGTTTTCCACCAGGCAGTTCTCTCCACACTGGGAAGGAGCTGGGCTGGGCTGGTGAGTCTCTGCGGTGGGTTTGGGGGCTCTGACATGGGGGGCAAGTAGGAGAGAGCCCAAGAGGCGCAGGGGCCAGGAGGCAGGGCGCGGGGCCCGGCAGGCAGCCGCCAGCAAGGACAGGGAGGTGGTCAGCCCTCAGCGGGCGGAACTCTCCGTCCCTGCAGGCCTTGGGGCTCCGGCCGCTGGTGCAGCCCGTGAGTGGCTGAAATCCAAGCTGGGGTAACCAAAGGCAGTCGCTGTCCCTAAGCCGGCACAGCTCTGATCCGCCCTCCCACCCGCCCTCTGCTGCCCGCGGGCCCGCAGCCACTGGTCAGAGGGCAGCGGGTCCATGACGCCGGCCGGGCCTCTGGGGGACCTCGGGGGCTGTGAGCACACAGAGAGCGCTCCCCAGGCCCCTCGCGGGGCGCCGGGCCAGCCCCGAAGATGCCCACCAACGGCCTGCACCAGGTGCTGAAGATCCAGTTCGGCCTCGTCAACGACACGGACCGCTACCTGACGGCCGAGAGCTTCGGCTTCAAGGTCAACGCCTCGGCCCCCAGCCTCAAGAGGAAGCAGATGTGGGTGCTGGAGCCTGACCCGGGGCAGGGCACCGCCGTGCTGCTCCGCAGCAGCCACCTGGGCCGCTACCTGTCCGCCGGGGAGGACGGGCGCGTGGCCTGCGAGGCGGAGCGGCCGGGCCGGGACTGCCGCTTCCTGGTCCTGCCGCAGCCCGACGGGCGCTGGGTGCTGCGGTCAGAGCCGCACGGCCGCTTCTTCGGCGGCACCGAGGACCGGCTGTCCTGCTTCGCCACGGCCGTCTCCCCGGCCGAGCTGTGGACCGTGCACCTGGCCATCCACCCGCAGGCGCACCTGCTGAGCGTGAGCCGCCGGCGCTACGTGCACCTGTGCCCGCGGGACGACGAGATGGCGGCCGACAGCGACACCCCCTGGGGCGTGGACGCGCTCGTCACCCTCGTCTTCCAGAACCGTCAGTACTGCCTCAGGGCCTGCGACAGCCGCTACCTGCGCAGCGACGGCCACCTGGTGTGGGAGCCCGAGCCCTGTGCCCGCTACACGCTCGAGTTCAAGGCGGGCAAGCTGGCCTTCAAGGACCGTGACGGCCGCTACCTGGCGCCCACGGGGCCCGCCGGCACACTCAGGGCGGGCCGCAACACCCGGCCGGGCAAGGACGAGCTCTTCGACCTGGAGGAGAGTCACCCGCAGGTGGTGCTGGTGGCCGCCAACCACCGCTACGTGTCCGTGCGGCAAGGTAACGTGGGCGCGGCTGGCCGGCCACGCTGACCTCGCTGTTGGGGGCTCACTCGGGGGAGGGGCATCGCGTCCTCGTGGGTGGCAGCACACCGTGCAAGTGACCTTGGGCCACGCGTGGGGGTCCTGGCAGAGGGCTGCTGGCTTCAGAGTCGGGAGGAGGGGCTCCTTCTCAGGACCACTGAGCCCTGGGCGTGCTGGATGGCTGCCGAGTGCAGGACCTCGGTGCCCAGGCCCACTGCTGTGAGGGGCAGGAGGGCAGGTCCCGCCACGCTGGCGCCCCACCCCCTGCTCCCCCTTTCTCTTCTCAATTTTCTGAACTTTACAGGAAATTGGGGAGGGGGCCAAGGACAGGGCAAGGAGCCAGCAGGAGTGCAGTGGGCAGGGCCCTTGTGCCCACATCGCTCATGCCTGACCAGTGAGGGTCCTCATCTAACCCAGGAGTGGGGTCCCTCCGGTCTGGCGGCCTCCCCTGGGGCCCGGGCTTCTTGGTGGAAGGCATGGTCTCTGCCAGGCGGGTGCAGCCTGGCTCCCCGTCAATCCTGGAGCATTGGCCACCTGCCTCGTGTGACCAGTGGGCCTTTCCACACGTGTTCACATGCCTGTGAGGTGAACACAGGCAATTCCTACTTCCCTGAGATGAAGCTGAGGTCCCAGAGTGGCCCCTAACTGGGCCCAGGCCAGCAGTCGCAGCTGCCCCCCACCTGGGTCCCTGGGTCTGTGCCCCCAGGAGTGGCCAGACACCTCCTGACCTGGCCCACTGCCACCTGCCAGTCCTGCTGGCCAAGGCCTGGCCATGAGCACTCAGGAGGGATCCCCCCCACCAGCCTGCAGTCAGGGATCCCAAGGCCAGTCCTGCACTGCGATAGGCTCCACGAACACCTAACGCCTGTCTGGAACATGGCCAGGTCCTGGGGCATGATGGACAATCAGTCCTTGTCCTTCCCGGTGCAGGCCCTGCGATCTGGCTACACCCCTCTCTGGGCCGTGGGAGGGCCCTGTGGTTGGTCTGCCAACCATGTGGACCGTGTCCTCTGTGAAGCAGGGGGGCAGGGCAGGTGTTGGACACGAGAGCACTGAGACGGGTCCAGGTGGCGAGCAAGGCCGTGGTGCCGCTGGCGGGGGGGGGTTGCTGACAGAGACAGTGCTGGTAGTGACGGTCAGGGACGGTGCCGTCCTTCCCTGGACCCGCTGCATCTGACTGTCTCTGCCACGGGGGCACCCCTACTAAGGACGGCATCTGCCTGCCACTGAAGAGGCCACAGGGCCCCCGCATCTGTGGGCTCGCTTCCTTTGCAGTAACCCCAGGACACAGAGCCGTCCCCGAGCCGCTCAGATGCTGACTTGGCCGGGAGCGGTGGAGGAAGCAGGATGTGGCGAGTCAGTCCTGGGGGAGGAGGCCGCGGGAGCTGCGGGTGCTGCCAAGTGGTGCTGCCTTGATCCCAGTAATTTTGCTGGCCCGGCAGCCCCCAAACCTGTCTTCTTCCCCGGGGGTGTCTGGGGGTGCCCTGGCTGGCCTGTTTGCTCCACCCACCATCTTTCTTTGCTGCCCCGCCAACCAGAGTCTGCTCCTTTCTGCGGCGCCCACTGCTGGCCTTCAGGGACACAGTGGAGCCCGCAGAACAGTCCCAAGTGGCCCAAGCCCTGAGGACATCACCTCATACAAATGGAAGTCTGGAGGCACGGGGGGGGGGGGTCCCAGGCAGAACACCATCGCTGGCTCAGTGGCGTCCTCAAAGCCTTTCAGTCTCCCCACCTCGTGGAGCTGCCTGCAGGGAACAGCTCTGACTCGGGCTGGCGGCCTCGTGGTCTGCTGCCAGTCCAGCAGACAGCGGTGTGAGTCGGAAACCCCTCGGCTGCAGTCTGTGTGGAGCGGGTGTGTGGGGCGATGCTGGGATGCCAGTGGGGTTGGCCTCAGAGTGGCCGTGGTGCAGGGGTGCACCCCAGACTCAGGAGCCCTGGCCTCCTGCGCCCTCAGCACCTGCACACACGGCTCTCCCACCTCCTTGGTCTGTTTCAGCGTCACCTTCTCCATAAGCCATCCCAGCCAGGGCCCCAGCGCCTGTGGGCACTGGACCAGCCGTCATTGTCATCTGGGTTATTACTGCGGATCACGTGCCAGGGGCATCAGGCGCTCACTTAGTTCAGTGCTGCTGATGGGGGGAATGGCGGTGATCCATGCAAAAAGGGGACAGATCCCTATCTGGGCAGCTTTGGAGGGAGCATCCCTGGGAGCTGGTGAAGGACGGCAGGTCTCCTACCTTCCTGGGACAGGGCTGGCAGGATCTGGCCCTGACCCTCAGGCCCCCATTTCCTCCTGCTCCACCAGCTGGATTCGCTGGAGCCCGGCCTCGTCGGGAGCTCTGTGACCTGCCACACTACTGGAAACAGGGTGTGGTTAATGCGAACATACTAGGGAGACTCCAGTGCCTGCCCTCTGCCCCCCACCCTGGGCATGGATACCCCCAGTTCCCCCCTTCCAAGAACCCCAGGCAGAGCCCCAGATAGCCTTGCCCTCCCTCAGGGCTCCTGGGAGACCACACAGGTGAAAAGGGGGCTGGAGAGAGGACAGTGGGCCAGGCTCTACTTGGTGCCCAGGAGTGGACCCCAGGCCCCAGCTGTGGCCTGGACCATGGCTTAGGGAAGAAGAGGGACCCCACTGTGCCCACGCAGTGGCTTAGGAGTGAGTTATAAATAGAGGCTGGTGTAAGTCCTGGGTCGAGAGGGCGGCAGCAAGCAGATTACCTGATGATCAGCAGAGGCAGGGGATTTGCTGGCGCGGAAGGGTCTGGCTCCCGGGGCTGTGGTAGGAGCTAGGCCAAGGACCTTTAGGAAACTGGTTGGAGGACTGCAGTGTGCCCACTTGGCCATGGGGGCACCACCTCCTACCCTCCGAGAAGTGCCTTCCAAATCTTAACTCCAAAGCGTTCTAGATGAGATGCCCTCTGCCTTGAGGGTTGCCCCAAGAGCATGCTTTTCCCCAGTTTCTGCTCCCCTCCCCCACCCAGGGAGAGGCACGAGGGGCTTCCCATATCCTCCCTCCAGGGGTCAACATCTCAGCCAACCAAGATGAAGAACTGCATCATGAGACCTTCCTGATGCAAATTGACCAGGAGACAAAGAAGTGCACCTTCTATTCCAGCACCGGGGGCTACTGGACCCTTGTCACCCACGGGGGCATCCACGCCACAGCCACACAGGTGTGAGTGCACCATCCCCATCTCCACCACCACCAGGCCTCCTCCCCCACCATCTCCATCATCACCACCACCACACCTCCCCTCCCCCCCCACCATGCCTCTTCCCCCACCTCCTCGTCACTTCCATCTGCACCAGCACCTCCACCTTCACCATAAGAAATACTGTAGCAGCCTCGCCAAGAAAGAATGCCCACTGGGACGAGGGGCAGCTCTTAATGGTGGTGGGTGTGTCAGTGGAAGGCAAGTGCCTGTCTCTCCCCGGGGGGTTGGTACTGGACCTGAGGGGGATGGGAGAGCCTGACCCTGAGCTCCCAAGGTCTTGCTGCTCTGAGGGGACTTTACCCTGACCTTCCCAGTTCTGCCAACACCATGTTCGAGGTGGAGTGGCGTGGCCGGCGGGTGGCCCTCAAGGCCAGTAATGGGCGCTATGTGTGCATGAAGAAGAATGGACAGCTGGCGGCCATCAGTGATTTTGTGGGTGAGCACTCCTCACCAGTCCCAGGGAACTGGGGCTGGGCCCTCCGCCCAGAGACCCCCCTCTACTAAGAATCGCTCCCTCCTCCCTGTACAACTGGCCAGGCGGCCCTCGGCAGTAGTCACACTTGCTGGTCAAGGCAACCACTCTGGACATCAAGGAGCAGTTAGGGTCCAGAGCCCCCATCTCCACTGTATATTTGGGGAAGCTGGGGCTCAGTGGTGACAGGCCTCTTGCCAAGGTCACAAGAGGTCATAGCAATGGCAGATGTGGGCCCATGAGTGGCAGGCCCAAGAATCAGGGCCCCTTCTGCCCCCAGGCCCCACCGACCCTACCCAACCCAGGAAGGCAGGGGACGGGCAGTGGCCCCTCAACCCCGGACTCCCCGCCAGGTGAGGACGAGGAGTTCATTCTCAAGCTCATCAACCGGCCCATCCTCGTGCTGCGGGGCCTGGACGGCTTCGTCTGCCACCGCCGCGCCTCCAACCAGCTGGATACCAACCGCTCCGTCTACGACGTCTTCCACCTGAGCTTCAGCGATGGCGCCTACCAGATCCGAGGTGCGGACGGGGCAGGGGGCGCGGCGGGACGCGCGGCGCAGGGGGCTTCTGCGGGGCAGGGGCCGGGCCGACCCCCACCGACCGC
>NC_048230.1:44343883-44355540 GCF_002007445.2 Ailuropoda melanoleuca
GCGGGCTCCGTGGCGCGGCTCGCGCGGAGGGCGGGGCTCGGGCCGTGGCCGCTCCGCCTCCCCACCCGTCAGCGCAGGGAACCCGGGCAGGGGTGCGTGCCCAGCAGGTGGAACACCCCCGCCCCTCCCCGCCCGGGGCGCCGCACAGCCGCTCCCGGAGACCGAGCGGAGCTGGGGTGGGGTAGGCCGTTCACAGGGTCTTCGGGTGAGGTATCCCCCCACCACGGTTCTCCTCCCCAGCGGCAGGGTCTAAGGGAATCCCCCACGCAACTGAGGCAAAAGCGACCCCACCCCTCCCAAACAGGGCTTGAGTGGCCAATCCTGGGGAGAGGGCCCCTCTCAGCACAGACGGGAGGGGGGCTCCAGGCCTCCCACTGCCAGCCCACGTGTGGCTTCCGCCTCCACCCACCTTGCCACCTTGCCCCAAGCAGGCTAGGTGCCAAGACAAAGTCTGTGGTCCGCCAGCTGGCAGCCAGGCACTCTGCAGCCCCCAGGGACCCCACCCAGGCCAATGCCTCTTGGATGGGCTGGGTGACCTAGGCCATCAGAGGACAGCCGAGTGCGAAATGTGGAACATGGGGGCTGGGGAAGGGGGTAGGACACGGCCACGTGGCCTAGGGCCTGGAGGGAGGATGAGACCGGATGCCGGGTCCCTAAACCCAAGCCCCTCCCCATGCCTGAGGCCTGAAAACCTCCTCCAGTGAGTCCAGCCAGTGTGGGTCGGCCAGGACTGGGGCTCTTTGGGAAAGCCTGGGAGGCAGGGGTGCAGAAGGGATGTGCCTGACCAGAACGGGACAAAGGGACCTCCAGCCTCTCCCCATTGCCCTCTTAGCCTGGCCTGTTCCTGACCTCACTGCCCTCCCCCTGCCTTAAAGATAGATGGGCTGGACCCAAGGGGTCCAAAGCAGGCTGAGTAAACCCTTCGAGGACCAGACACCAGAGCCCAGAGGAGGGAAAGGGAACAGGTGGCTGACAGAGCCACAGCCTGTGCTGCCCCCTGGTGGCATCCAGGGTAGGAGGGTTGGGGGCTCACCCGCCCGGGCTCACCACTGGTCATCACTGTGTGAGGGCTCCCCTCTGGCGTCCCGACTCCCCTTTGCTGACCTCTGCCAGATGGCACACTTGGCCTCAGCCCTTTGCAGGGTGAAGCCCACAGGGCCCACGGAAGGGAGGCAGGGAAGAGGGCCTGGGGGTCCCCCAAGGAGCCAGCTGGGGTAGTAGTAAGGATGCCCCTGCCTGGGACAAGGCTGGGTCTGCATGGAGAAGGGTCACCTTCTGGTACCCGCCAGTACACTTCTGGCAGGTCAGAGGTCTGTGTGGGGGATGGCGAGCCACATGCAGCAGAGCTGGCGAGGGACACCTGGTGCTCAGTGTGGCGTTCCATCCCTGATGAGGCACTGACAGGGCACCCCAGCACAAGGCTCCCTGAGAAGCTCCGGCCAGGCTGAACTCCGTGCTGTGGCCTGTGTCCCATGTGTCCTCACCCCCTGCCCGTCTCCCCTAATTTATACAGGTTTCACAGGATTCCACTTTCTCTTCTCAGCTTGTTGAGTCTCCGTTTTTGGAGTCTAGGTGGCAGGCCTTGTGCAGTAACTGCCTCCGCACCCACCCCGCCCCACCAGGGGCCCCCCCTCCAGCAGGCAGGGGGAGCGCCCCGTCCCACGGCTGGGTCTCCGTCCCTGGGAGGGCAAGCGCTCACGCCTCTCCAGGGTTACCCTTGTCAGCAGCCCAGCGGAGCCACAGGCGGGTCCGGGACGTGGCTGCCTGTGTGGGGAGCAGGATGGTGGGGTCCAGGGGCGGCCCAACGAAGCCCTGGTGCTGGGGGACGTGCTTCCAGCGCCACCCTGCCCACACCCCACCCCCGTGCCCACCACTGCCCGTCCTCCAGCATGCAGTCTGTGCCGCAGTCCCTCACCCTCCCGACTCGGACTCCCCACCGGCCCCTCTCCCTCCTTGGAAACGGCCTCCATCCTCGCTGGGAGGGACTTGCAGGCCCCACAGGCCGGGTGGGCACTTCGCCCCCGTGCTGGGGGACTCCCTGCTGGCCCCGACCATGGCGAACCAAGGCAGGGTGGATCTAAGCATACCCCAGGGGAGGCCCAGAAATGCAGCCCAGAGCTCTCCCCAAACACACACACTAGACAGCAGAAGCCGAGGCAGCTCAACACGGAGAGTAGACTTGTCCGGCAGCAGAGGCGCTCGCGCTCCCGCACACACAGGAGAGCACCACGGCCAGTCCAAATGGGGGGCACCCCCCAAACCCACCAGCACCAGAGTGGAGATGAGCCACAGCCCCCCTGCGCAGCCCTGAAAAGAATGCACAGTGCTGGACGCCGGGCGCAGCCCCAGCCAGAAGCACCTGCTTGGGGAGTGTTGGAGCCACAGGGAGCGCCGTCCCAGCTGGTGACCTCAGGAGCTGCACAGAAGCAGGGCTCAGGCGCCCCAAGGGGGCCAGAAGGGTCTCTGCATGCATGAGTGGGCAGTGGGGCAGTGAGAATGGCAACAGCCACAGCCACAAACCCACAAGTCCCAACCCCAGAAATTCTCTCTGTGGCCTCTGCAGGCCACTCTGGGGCCCGGAGCCCGCGTCCGGGGCCTGACTTCCGGGTGGAGGGATGTCGCTGCTCCAGCTCCAGTGCTGCAGGCCAGAGACTGCCCGGCACGACCAGGTTCGGCGGGGAGCCGTGGGCAGCTGTCGGGAAAGGAATGACGTGGAGCGGCTTGAGCCAGGGCGGGCGGGGGAGCAAGGGCAGAGCCCGGTGCCCCCCCCCCCCACCTCCCCGGATGCGTGAGAACAATGCGCTTTACATACACCCCAGCGCAGTCNCCAGGTTCGGCGGGGAGCCGTGGGCAGCTGTCGGGAAAGGAATGACGTGGAGCGGCTTGAGCCAGGGCGGGCAGGGGAGCAAGGGCAGAGCCCGGTGCCCCCCCCCACCTCCCCGGATGCGTGAGAACAATGCGCTTTACATACACCCCAGCGCAGTTGCGGGCCCGTGTGCCGTGCAGCGGCCCAGCTCGCCTGCCTCCCCCCACCCCACAGCCACAGTCCGGAGCTGGGAAGTAGCCTCTCGTGTCCTGGGCTTCTCTCCAGAACACCACAAGGGCACCTGGCTTGTGGGAGGGGGCTGAGGCCCTCAGAGCGCCCAGAGAGGGCGGGGCCCACCTGGCGTCACACCAGGAGCAGGCTGGGGCTCCGGAGCTGCCGGTACACCTGCAGGAGCCTCTCGGCGGTGGCGCAGGAGCTGGCGTCGTCCTCTGTGCACAGCCGATCTCTAAGGGTCTGCACCTCCCGCAGCAGCGTCTGCCGGTGGGGGCAGGCAGCAAGAGGTCAGCCCCCCGCCTCCCTGCTTGGCACGGCCCCTCTGGGGGACACCCATTATGCACAGATCCTACTTGGGATGTGGCAGGTGACCTAGCAGTGCTAGGGACATGCAGCCAGGCCCCCTCCCCAGGTGACAGGAGGGTCCTAGTGAAGGCCAGAGACGGAGGCGCACCCACCCGCCCTGGCCCCGACTCTCAGCTGCGGACTGGGCAGGCCCCACTGTGCTGGGCTCCTTGAGAATCCCAGCCAGGCACAGTCCTCACTGACCAGGCTGGTGGGAGGCCCCAGGGACAGGAGCCAGAGGGACCTCACCTCGTGGTTGACGTGCATTTGGCGGAGATATTGCACACGGAGGTCGGGTGGGCTGGAGCTCTGGGCGGCCTGCTCCACAACCATCCTCTGGGGGCGGGGGCGCGGGGGACAAAGGACAGGTGGCTGGAAACGATGATCCCCCCACGCCATCTGGAGCTGGTGCTCAGGGCTCCCGGCACCTGTCCTCCAACACAGCGCCCCCATCTCCGAGGGCCCCTCTGTCCTCCACTCCAGCCCTAGCTCGACCACGGAGGACTTGGAAGTCACTTTCTCCTAAGTTCTTGCCCCCCTGCTGCCCACCTCCTCGCTCACCCCCACGGAGCCACCTCCCACCACCCCATCTCCCATCCTTCGTCCCAGGCCTGGTGCCTACTGCCCCCGTGGCACATCTTGGCGTGGCCCACCATGGGGCCGCTTCTTGTCCCGCATTCTGGGGGAGACCCAGGCAGCTCCTGGGGGCTCAGATCCAAGCTCCCAGACAGGATTAGGCAGTGAGGCCCCCGCCGGCCTCTGTGGCTGACACTGCACATCTGGCAGGGTCCCCCAAACTCTGAGTGGCCAGGAGAACACACACTGATTCGCAGGTACTCCCGTCAAAGGGAGCAGGGTGTCAGCTGACAGAGGACAGACCGGGTTCTGCAGCCCACGTGAGGATGCCTGTCAAAGGCACATCTGCAGCCCTCCCTGTTAGGACCCAAATTCACATGGGAGTACAGCCCCCAGCAGCTGACTCTACCCGGAGGCGGGGTCTTTGCAAACGAACAAGGTAGGATGAGCTGATGTGGGTGGGCCCCAAGTCTAACAACAAGCAATCAGGACACAGACAGTTACATGCGGACACGGGGAGAAGGCGGCCGTGGAGAGGTCTCGGCCTCCAGCACCGAATTCCTGCTGCTTGTGCCCCATCTATGGATGTCATGGCAGCATCAGGACACTGACTTCCCCCTCCCTGTTGGGGGTTCGGCCAACACGCTCCTTCCCCCAGCATCATGCTAACCACGTGCCTCCTGGCTGCCACGCTAGGCAGGGTCTGGAGACAGCCTGACGGGAAAGACCTCAGTCTAAGAGGCTCCCCTCTCCGGGAGCTGGGTGTCCCTGCTGGGGAGAGCTTCCTCTAACAGCTCGAGGCACTCAGAGCTACATTCCTGAGTGTGCGCTGCACTGGGGCCCGTCACGGCACCAGGTAAGGCAGCCGCGGGGGCCACGGCTCCTGAGTGGCACCCACCTGCCGGGGCGCACTGGTGGGTCTAGGACAGCAGCACCCAGGCCCTCATCAAAGCCTAAAAGCCTAGACTGCAGCCTCCCCGGTTCTCAGGGTCTGGGGTGGGGCCCGGGAATGGGCATTGTAAGCTCCCAGGTAGGGCTGACAGCAGCCACCGCAGAGGACGAACACATGGGAGCAGAGGAGAGGAGGAGGGACTGTCCTGCGACCCCCACGCAGGCGGCCCCGGTACTCACAGTCCCATGTTCCTTGCACCCCCCACCCCCGACTCCTCATGCAGGCCCACGTACCTGCAGACGCCCGATGACGGCGTGGTGCGTGCTGCACAGGTTATGCAGGGAGGAGCTTTCCACTTGGATCTCCACGGTCTGTATGGGCCCTGCTGCACACAGCGGGCTCACAGCCACCTGCAACCCAGGACGAGCCTCACTGCCCACGCACAGCGCCCAACCCCAAAGGCAGCTCCACCTGCCCTCAAGAGGCCCTGGGGGCCCCTGCTCCCAGGCCTGGGTCTCCCCATCCCACATTAATTTGTATGAGAAGGACCCGCCAGCCAATCGAGAGTGGCTCGTTGGGAACGTGGGTCTGGGAAAAATCCTATTCCCTTGGAGTCTAGACCCACAGCACCCACTCTCCAGCCACGTGACTTTGTGCCCGCCCCACTGTGGCCAGCCCACACCTGGACCACCCCTACAGCCCACACTGGGCATGCCGGGTCACCCAACAGCAGGGTCAGGGTTTCAGATGTGAAACAGGGAGTGGGCTGGGGGATCAGTTAGCTAAGTGCCCCCTCCGCCCCCCGCCCCAGGAAGTTCCAGCCGCAGCAAGCTGAAGATAAAAGCCTGGCGGACTGGCCGCAGGCCAGGGTGTGCCGGTTCCTTCTCCACACAGAGAATGCAAGGACCAGCCCCAGGGGCCCGGAAATTTTGGGAGGGCCTCTGTTACTGGTGGTTCTTCTTTCCAGAACCCTGGGGTGCGTTAGGGCTGTGAGTGCTCATGAGGCCAAAAGCACCTGTGGAGCCATCACCAAGACCCAGAATCAGGACCCAGGGACACCCTAACCTAGACATGCAGGCCTGGCCTGAAAGGCTGTGCGGCAGGCAGTGGCCAGCCCACCACCTCAGGGACACGTGTCCTGGCAGCCTGGGCAGCTCTGCAAGTCCCCAGTGTTGGGTTGTAAGAGTTGCTGGACATGGCCCCGGGCCTGCCACGAGCAGCACCTCGGGAAGGGAGGGGTGTGCGAGAGCAAGGGGCTAGAGCACCGGCAGTCTGCCATGGCATCTTGGCACCCCCCCCCCAGCGGCTTCTGCAACAGGGCAGGGGTTTGGGTGCTCGGGGACTGGTGTCGGTGTGCGCTGCCCCTGGGGTACAAACCACGGCCAGGCCATGCTGGGGCAGCTGGGCACGGACGCCAGCAGTGCACGGGGTGGGGGCCCACGCGTGAAGGGCAGGCCGGTCTCCACAGGGACCCCACAGCCCTGCAAAGGCTGTTCCAGCACAGCCGGGCCTCAGACAGTGCACGTCAGAAACCTCTGCAAGGTGGTGACCAACAATCCGATTCCTCTCAAGCAGCCCAGAGACACAGCGGGCTCGGGGATGCCACTCGGAGAAGCCTCTCCCTGGACGGCTGACCCCTGGCTTGCCTCTCGGATGGTGAGATGCACGTCAGTGCCATCTGGGGCCACTCCCTGGACCGAGGAGAGTCGCTGGGCCTGCACATCTAGGGCAGTGTTCTCGGCGAGGAGCCACTGTAGGGTGGCGCAGCCCAGGGACGTGCCTGCTGGACAGGGGTGCCACGGTGAGCTTGGGTGGGGCCTGGAAGAGGGAGGAGCCCCGTGTCCACAGGCCCTGAGGCCACAGTGAAGCCAGCCCACAGCACCAACCTGAGTGACTGTCCCACAAGGCGGCCCTCAGAAGCTCTGCGGACACCTTGATCGTGGCCACCGACGGGGGCAGGAACTTGGCCCGCAGGGACGCGGGTCCCCCCAGCTCGCTGTGTGGTCCGAGGAGAGCTCCCAGGAAGGTGTCCACAGGGTCACACACGGGGCTGAGCAGCCCAGGGGCCTGCGTGTGGGGTGTGGCCAGGCCAGGAAAGCGCAGGCACTGGAGCATGTCCACGGTGTGCTCGCTCAGGGGCAGGCAGATGCCGTCCTGCCCAGGCAAGACGGCGGGGGGGCACACATCCAGAGAGAGATCCTCAGAAGACTCCGAGGGGGCGAGGGCCCCGCCCACAACCTCCCTGAGGCTGTAGTGGAGCGCGCAGGACACCGTCAGGGGCAGGTCCAGGGCACCATCCTCCCCGGGGCCCAGGGGCAGCGTCACCTCCCGCCGATCGCCAGGGCCCAGCCGGTCCACGGGGACAGTGTAGGTGGTAGCCGAGCCAGTCACGTCCGGGTCTTCGGGGTGGGCGCCGGGCAGCACCTGCACACACAGGGCCCAGCCCCGGTCCAGACTGAGGCCACTGTTGTTCTCCAGCCGGCAGGTGGCCGTCAGCACGTCCCGCAGCTGCGGGCGGCTCCAGGCGGTGGTAGTGGTGCACGAGATGGGCCTGGGGCCCTCCCGGCTGGCCAGCAGGACGCAGCTCACGTTCATGGCTTCGTTGAGGCACGTCAGGGCCTTGTTCCGCTGGTCAACTGCCTTCTTCAGAGAAGACACTCTGGGGAGAGCAAACGTAGCACCCGAGGGAGGGGAAGGAGGCACGGTGGTGGGCCCGTCGTCCCCTACTCCCAGGACTGGAAGACACCAGAACCTGCTCCCTGACTTACACCACGTGAGAAGCAGGCCGAAGCAGGGCACTGCCTCAGGGAGCAGCGCTCCGGTCCCGTCCGTGCCACCGCCCTTCCGGAGCTGACCCAACCCCCTCTCAGGCAGCGGGGCCAGAGGGCAGAGGACGGAGCCAACACAGCCCACACTCGGCAGGCCCGGCCTCGCTCACCAGGCTCCCAGCCGCCACCAACCCCGTCAGGGCCACGTGGGCCCCCGGGCGCCTGCGGTGGGCCCGGCCGCCCCTGCGCCTTCGCGCCCATGTGCTGAGCGGGCCCCTTCGCTCCTCTGCGGCAGCACCAGCACGCCCTCGACGGCGGCAGGCCCTTGGGAACCGGCCCTAAGCCACGGGGCGCCACACAGAAGGGCAGGTGAGAGCGGAGGGGAGCCCAGTTTCTCTGGTGGGACGGAGAACGCCACTGGGGCCTTGCTGAGACAGGGAGGCAGAGCCCTCCGAGGAGAGGGGCCCCGGGGGAGGGCCGAAGAACCAGCATGAGCAGGGAAAAGTGCCGATGGGGCCTAGCAAACGGGGGCATCCCTTCCACCTTCTGAGGCAGCCTTCTGCCGGGCAACATGGCGTCTGGGGCTCTCACTGCGGTCAGAGGCCTGGACAGACGCCACCACCCAGGACGCCTCTGCCCGAGCCACCGGCAGCGTGGGCCCTGCTCACCTCTCAGAGACGGTGCCGATTCCAGACAACAATTCCTTAATCTTTTGCCCAGTACTGGCCACAGTCGCTTCGGCGGGGCACGGCAGCTCCGAGCTCAGGTCCAGGCTGCACATCAGCAGGCGACCCCGGGCGGACAGCGCCAGGAGCCTGGCGCCACCTGGAGACGCACAGCCATGGGGCCCGGTGAACAGGCAGGGGGGGCAAGCGGCTGGAGGCACAGGACAGGCGTCATCGGCAGGCCAGCAGCCAGGTGAGAAAGAGAGGGTCCGGAGACGGCCCTGAGGAGCCCCAGACGCGCACCAGGGGCCGGGGAGAGCCCCTGCCCACATCCATCTCATCACACGTTCCGATGGGCCCTCCCTGGGGGAGAACGCCGGCACACAGGTGCAGCTCGGTGCCACGTGGGGACGGGGTCCATGAACGGGAGGAGCGGAAGCCAAACAAGGACCCACGTGGGCCCCTTATCAGCCAGGTGCAGCTGGACCTTCAAAGGGCCCCTGTGGTTTGCAGAACGAAGAGCACCGCACAAGCCCCTCATTCCCGTTCCGCACTTGCCGGGGCCTTTCCAGGGGCTGCGGTCTCCCTAGCATCATTGCGTCCCCTTCCCCGCCCCTGGGCTCCATCTCCTGCAACTATCTGCTTGTCTCCCACGCCCAACGCCCCTGAGGCCCGGAGCCCCGGGCCAAGGTGTGGCAGGCGCAACGATGAGGCACAGAGCATGGGCGGGCCTGGCGCTGCCGTACAGGCGGCCGTCTGTCCCTGTGGCACAGACATTGGCCTCGTCCCCTCAAAGCGCTTTCTCCGCAGCAAGTACTGCTCCGTGGGCCGTTGCCGTGAGAACGAGCGCCGGGCAAACACGGCCACCACCTCTCCGGCGCTGTCTGGGGCAGACTCATTCAGCGCAAGCTCCAGTGCAGAGCGGCCTGCGGCAGGAAGAGAGGCACCGCCTCCCAGCCTTCGGAAACACGCCAGGGCCTGATGGAAACCCATCTGAACCTCCCGGGACTCCACGCCACACAACATCTGTCGCGGAGAGATGCCCTTGCCCCGTGCCACCCAGGGGCAGCTCCCCCCCCTCCCACACAGGACACACACCACCAGGCACCCCCTCGCCCCGAGACAAGCGCCAAGTGCCAGCCTATGGCAGCTGGGGAGAAGCCTGCCTGTCAGGGTTACACAAGACGAGAACAAAGCAGGGAGACGAGGATGGGCCAGTTCACTGCGCAGAAGAGAGCCACATGGAAAGTTCCACATACCCCCTCCCACCCACAGGCTGTGGCGTCGCAGGTTTAAACAGCAGCTCGTACCTTCGGGCCCCTCGGACGCCACAGAGAGGGCTACGACGCTGCAGATGCCTAAGCCCGCTGGACACAGCAGAGACAGCAGGCCTCCCGGGGCCACGCTGGGCTGCACGGGCTTCCGGGGGCCCCCCCCCGGAGCCAGGTCCACGACACAGAGCTCCGAAGGAGTGCTGTGGTACACACGGCCGCCTCCGCCACAGGCCGCACACAGCACAGGCCCGGGCAGCCGGTACCCCCGCAGCTCCGGCACCAGAGTGCCCGCCTCGTCCCAGCTGGCCTTGATGGCCAGGATCCGGCCACCGTGACCAAGGGCCACCAGGCAGTCAGGGTGTGTGTCCTCCATGTCCTCGGGCAATGACTCTGTCTTCAAGGCTCCGATGAAAACAATGGGTTCCTCCAGGTGATGGAGGATCTTGACAAGGGCCTTTGGGTCACCAGGGGACAACCTTGAGGTGACCAGGGTCTTCAAGACCACACAGCAGAGCTGGCCATCAGGGAGACCACAGACGATCACAGGTGATTCCAAAAGGGAGGCATCAACTCCAAAGAGGAGCCCAAAGAGGGCCTGTTCCAGGAAGAACCCCCGGGAGCCCCGCGAACAGCTGTGCAGAGCGTGGCTGCCTGGTGGTGACACACAGCACAGCACTGGGAGGAAGTGGGGGGCTGTGAGCTCCCCAAGGGCCCCAGCCAGGGGGCTGCAGGTGGACAACTCCACCTCGCCGATCTGGCCTGCGGGTCTGGCGTCCTCCCCTGGACAAGGGCACTCAAACAGCTGTAACTTCCACTGGGCAGGGCCCTGTGCCAGAGTGACGAGCATGTCATCGACCACAGTGAAAGTGCACAGAGTGTCATCCGGGAGGAGGCAGGCATCTGGGTCCACAGGGATCACAGCGTAAGGGGACTCGTTGTCCTCACTGTCCTCGCTGTCCCTGTCATCCCCATCACCTTGGTTCACGGACCTTCAAGAACCGGGGAGCTATGGGTCAGAACGTGCATAAGCTCTCTTCCCAACAGTGCACCCCTGAGCACCCTGGGCCTGGAGTCTTCCCAGGGAGTGACGCTGGTGCCCATTACAGCCCCTCAGCAGTGTAGGGAAGGCCCACCCGGAAGCAGCTGGCCTGCCACACGACCTCCCACCTGCCTGCGGACTGCTGCCATCAGCACCAGTCGCCCCAGTACACACACAACAGGACGTATCCAGGCTTCCAGAAACGGGGTTCAGGAGGAAAATTCTCATCAGTGCAGAACCGTAAGACCCCTGAGCTCTAGTCTGTGAATCGCACGCCCTACCTTTTTAAGTCCTGAGCCAGCAACGAGCACAGGCCTGTGTCTAGACTCTGCACTGGTGCACGGGAGGGGTCTAGCTCCTCAATATCGGCCCCCCTACGGCCTCAGGGTTCAGGTGCTTTGGCTGTGACGGCTAACTGCAGAGACCCACCTAAAAGGTATGTCAGGCCAAACAGGACAGGATCCTGCCTCACGCTGCACCCCTGCAGTTACTAAGGATTCTCCTTGAGCAGGAGCCCGCTGGAGGATTAAGATGCTGGGGGTTGGGGGCACCCCAGCCTTCGGAGCTGGCCCTGAGGGCTGGTGCGTGCTCAGTGCAAACCTGACCCAGGCTATGCAGGACATATAGGTCACACTGGGCACAGAACCAGTGTTGGAGAAAACAAGGTAGTGTGGCCAGGGCCAAAGACAATGAGGAGTCCAGCTGAGGCTAAGGCAGCCACCCCCATGCGGGCTGCCCACTGTTCCCCCGTCACCTGCTCGCCTGGTCCAACGGCAAGGAGTAGATGCCTTTCTGGGCGCACAGGACGTACAGCAGCCTGCGGAGGGCCGAGAGCTCCAGGTGCCACACCTGACCAGGGAACCTGTACACAGCCTGGACATCGCGGAAGAGGCAGCGTCAGGCCAGCCGTGGGAACGACGGAGGGGAGCCAGAGCCCAGCACCCAGTCTTTAAACAAGCTCCTCCCCAAGAACCAGGACCTCCCCTCAGGTCTCCCCGCCCCGACCCCTCGGCCCGGGTGCGCAGTCCCCCGTCTTCCCCCTGCCCCGGGCTCCCGGC